>NC_058088.1:16743241-17098241 GCF_014858855.1 Bufo gargarizans | reverse complement strand
GTGCTGTGAACACTAGGTGGCAGTAGAAGACTAGCAGATGCTTTATAGTTATCTACTGGCACCAACAGATAACATCTCCCTCAGCCATGACTTCTGGGGCCTGTAGCCAGTATGGTTAGGGACAGGGTTACCTACTCTCCCGCCGGCGTCCATGGTGCCAGGGGCAGTATCGCGGGCACAGTTTGGGTTATCCTGCTGCTGTCACTGTTGTGGGGGCCTGTTACTGGATTCTTGTGGGGGAGCAGCGCCGGTCAGTGTGATGGGGGCAGAGGGCAGGACAGGGGAGGACAGAGTAATAATGACATAGTAATCCAGAGCGAGAGTAATATACTGAAATATAGTAGAATCTATTATCGATCTGTCTCACATCTTATCATCTCTCTATATCTATCTCATATCTATTATCTAATATCTATCTATCTTATCATGTCTATCTATCAATCATATGTCTGTCTATATAATATATATCTAGGAGTATACACAGATCTCATAGGGCCCCATAGCAAAACTTAGGGGCCCCCCTGCCCCGCCCACTTTCCCAGTATATGTGCTTCAATCCCTCCCAGACAATGCGATGCCTCCGATTTCTGTCCCTCATCTGAACAGCATATTTCTCCATACACTGTACACATCGATACATCTCCTGCTTCCTTTCTATTACAGCCTGACTGCAGCCACCACTAGGGGGAGCTCACTGCACAGGAAGTTATATAACTTACCATCTATTCATGATCTATCTGTCTATCTTTTATCCACCATCTATCACTTATTATCTAGATAATCCATATGTCTAACTAATATCTATCAATTTATCCACTATCTATCTATCTATCTATCTATCTATCTATCTATTCATCTATCTATCTAATATCTATCTTCTATCTATCTATCTATCTATCTATCTATCTATCTATCTAATATCTATCTATCTATCTATTTATCTATCTATCTAATATCTATCTATCTATCTATCTATCTATCTATCTATCTATCTATCTAATATCTATCTAATATATATCATTCCTGACACCCCATCATCTGGTAATACGGATGAGCAGGTTTCCGTCTTCACTATGGCTCATGTCTTCTTATGCGGCTGTATTTTTCAGAAATAGTGTCTCCCCCCCCCCCCCCCGTATGTAGACAAAGGGTGCAATGTAATGACTATGTATAGGAGCCAGTAATTACAGAGCGCACGCAGTGCACACGTAGAAAAGACGTTTTCTGTGGTTCCATTATACATATATATGGTATATACGGTCCTCCTGTATACAGCCGCACCGCCGCTGATGAGAGGGTGAGATAGCCGGAGGCGCCACCAGTCACACTGAGAGGTAATTCTAACACACAGGCCTAAATATACCCCAATACAGCTTCATAAAACTCTGCGAAATCACTGAGATATCCGTCTACAAACAAGGACTACAAGTAGCAGCAGACAGCCAAGTGCAAAGACACCTGCAAACACTGAAAACATGAATAACTGCATCACAGCGGTACAATGCAAACAATTTTGATTAAAAATGTGCACAAAGCTTCTAATTTTCATATAGTAAAGCTCGTGTCACATCTGCAGCCGACTGCTCCGGCAGAGATTGCTGGGAACAAAGGCCGGACAAAGGTCTGTGCGCAGCAGTTTTTGTTTGGCTGATTCTTGGCATATTTGCCGGGTAGCGACCGGAGGCTTGGACACAGACGTGAAACCAGCCTTAGTACAGCAGTGACGCAGCTTACACTTATTTAGGTTTCTGCTGTTGCAGGTGTCTTTGCACATGGCTGTGCTGTTACTTGTAGTCCCTGTTTGCTTTTGCATTGAAGCCATGGTAGCGGCACCTGCAGTCCCTTTATGCGTAGTTTGGACATGCTGGTCTAAATCTATCTATCTTCTATCTATCTATCTATCTATCTATTTATCTATCTACTATCTATCTATATTTTATCTATCTATCTATCTATCTTTTATCTATCTATCTATTTATCTATCTATCTACTATCTATCTATATTTTATCTATCTATCTATCTATCTATCTATCTATCTATCTATCTATCTATCATTCTATATGTCTTCTATCTATCTATCTATCTATCTATCTATCTATCTATCTTTTATCTATCTATCTACTATCTATTTATCTTTTATCTATCTATCTATCTATCTATCTATCTATCTATCTATCTATCTATCTATCTATCTATCTATCTATCTATCTATCCATCCGCTGGGTCTATCTAGTTATAATGTTCTTTGTCATTTCTCAATATTTCCTGTTCTTCTCAGTGTAATATAATTTTCCATTTAATTAAATCTCTGTCACTTTTCCTTTGCAGACATCACTCAGACCGAAGCTAAAAGGTAATATCATCAATATCATGGAATTTGTGTCAGTAATCTATCGGTAAGACATGTAAATGACAAATGGCAACCTTTGTGGTGGCTGTTACTTGTGGAGCAACTGGCATATTTCAGATAGATGGATAGATAGATAAGATTATAGAGGTAGATATTATAGAGATAGATAAATAGATAGATATGAGATAGATAGATAGATATTATAGATAGATAGATAGATAAATATGGGATAGATAGATCCCTGGGTGAATAGAGACATTTATTTTTTCACTTGATTTTTAGTGTTGCCTTTTTTTTTTTTTAGATAGATCACATTGTATATTTTGCATTGTATTCTTCTGAGTCAAGTGATGAGGTGGGCATTATTCCTTATGGCACAGTTTGCCCCTCTGCCCAGATCCCTAGGGCCCGCTCATACGGAGCACCTGGGGGCTATGTGCTCTCTACAGGTCTGGTCCAGTAACACAACCGCAGACTGGATCCTGCACTGCGAGACCTGGTATCCGCTGAATCATGGCGTGTCTTCCTTCTGTTCTCACAGACACCTGCATGAATCATCGTTGTCTCATTGTGTATTTTCTCCTCTCTTTGTGTTTTTGTTTATTACGTTACAGTACTAATATTCTGCACAGTCTTGTTACAGCTCGAAGTTGTAGATTGCATCTCTACGCCTCGTCGTCTATTGGATCTCTTTTTGTAGCCAGATTGATAGATAATAGATATTAGATAGGGAGAAATTAGATAGATACAGTGCCTTGCAAAAGTATTCACCCCCTTGACTTTTTTCGTGTTTTGGTGCCTCACAACCTGGAATTAGCATGAGTTGTTTGAGGATTTGCCTCATGTAATTTACAGAACATGTCCACAACTTTAAAGAGTTTTTTTTATTATTGCGAAGCAAACAACAAATAGGACAAAATAACAGAAAAGGTCAATGTGCATAACTATTCACCCCCCTAAAGTCAATCCTTTCTAGAGCCACCTCTTGTGGCAATCACAGCTCCAAGTCGCTTTGGATAATTCTCTATGAGCAGTCGCCACATCTTACCACTGGGGTTTCTGCCCGTTCCTCCTTGCAGAACTGCTCCAGCTCCTTCAGGTTGGATGGTTTGCGCTTGTGAACAGCAATCTTTAAGTCTGACCACAGATTTTCTATTGGATTGAGATCTGGGCTGTGACTCGGCCGTTCCAACACATTTACATGTTTCACCTTAAACCACTCAAGTGTTGCTTTAGCCGTGTGTTTGGGGTCATTGGAAGGTGAACCTCCGTCCTAGCCTCAAATCACGCACATCCATCTTTCCCTCTGACCAGTTTCCCAGTCCTATCCCCCCAGCAGGATGCTGCCACCACCAGGTCTCACTGTGCGGATGGTGCTCTTTCGGTGATGTGATGTGTTGGCTTTGCGCCAGACATAGCGTTTTCTTTGATGGCCGAAAAGTTCAGTTTTAGTCTCATCAGACCAGAGCATCTTCCTCCATACATTTTGGGGAGTCTTCCACATGTCTTTTCGCAAACTCACAACGTGCCTTATTGTTTTTAGCTGAAAGTAATGGCTTTCTTCTGGCCACTCTGCCATAAAGCCCAACTCTATGGAGCCTACGACTTATTGTCGTCCTATATACAGATCCTCCAGTCTCTGCTGTGGAACTCTGCAGCTCCTCCAGGGTTACCTTAGGTCTCTGTGCTGCCTCTCTGATTCATTCTCTCATTGCCCAGTCCAGGAGTTTTGGTGGGCGGCCGTCTCTTGGCAGGTTTGCTGTTGTGCCATGTTCTTTCCATTTGGTTATGACAGTGCTCCAGACAAAAAAAAATGACCAGGAGCCATTGGCTCCTAAACTAAAAAATTTAGGAGCCAAATTACATTTTTTAGTCAACAAATTTAAAATGCATATAATAAAAAAAAAAAAAAGGACTTTGAGAAGATGAGACGCAGGTTACAGTAGTGAGCCAGCACTACATATAGGAGAAAACCACATAGCTCTCACATCCAGGGACATCTTCTGGGGGACACGGTGACTAAAAATGTCGAATTGCGTGGTTTAGAGATTTTTTTTTTCTGTTACGGCCTTCACCGAGCGGAAATATTTTTTTATATTTTAATAGCTCACACTTTTTGGGATGTGGCGATATGTAATATGTTTATTCTTTATTGTTTGTAAATTTTATATGTAAAACTGGGAAGGGGGCCATTTAAACTTTTGGTGTTTTTTTTAACTTTTTATTTAATAACCATTTCTTCCCTTAGGACTAGAACCTGGATCTTTTCATCCCTTATGCTATTCACCCTGATAGAGATCTATCAGGGTGAATAGGATCTCACACATCTCTCTGTGCTTTGTGCACACAGCAGCAGGGAGCTGAACATGGCACCCAGGGCTCCAGTAGCGTCCTGGCTGCCATGGTAACGATCTGAGCCCCAGCAGTGTAATCTGCCACTGCCACCAATGGAGGGGATGGGACCCTGTGGCCACCATATAACAATGGGGGGGGGGCGGGGGACTTATGGCCAGTGATAATGGGGGGGGGGGGGGGGGTGAGGCTTTGGGAGGGAGCACTGCATCAGCAATTAATGTAATTAAAGAGGATCTTTCGTGGGTCCAAAGAATACGAACTTAGTAGTAGGGTGCATAGAGCGGCGCCCAGGGATCTAAGTGCACTTACTATTAGTCCTGGGCACCGCTCCGTTCGTCCGCTGTGGCCCCGGGTATTTTCAACATTCAGAGCAAGGAGGAGGAGACGCCAGTGTCTCTCCGTCTCTATGACAGCAGCGCTGACCAATCACAGCGCAGAGCTCAGAGCCAGGGAGTTTTTTTTTCTCCCTGGCTCTGAGCTCTGCGCTGTGATTAATCAGCGCTGCTGTCATGGAGACGGAGAGACACTGGCGTCTCCTCCTCCTTGCTCTGAATGTTGAAAATACCCGGGGCCACAGCGGGCGAACGGAGCGGCGCCCAGGACTAATAGTAGGTGCACTTAGATCCCTGGGCGCCACTCTATGCACCCTACTACTAAGTTCGTATTCTTTGGACCCATGAAAGGTCCTCTTTAACTCCTTTATACAATTGTCTGCAGCGGTATCACAGACCCGGCACCCGGCCTCAATAACAGGGCATGCGATCTGTGGCACCTGAGGGGTTAATTGCCGCGTCATGCCCTGTTATTGAGGCCGAGTGCCGGGTCTGTGATACCGCTGCCTATACTTATGTTTTACATTCATTGGCGGCGCAGTGGCGACAGCTCCTCCCCTCCTCCTCCCTGCTATCTCCCCATTGGTGGTAGTGGCGGCCGCGTCACAGTGGAGAGGGAGGGACTCCTTCCTTCTCCACTGACTGTGCTACTGAAGAGAACTTGGGCTGCGCAGGATCCCGGCGGTACAGTCGCAAATGGCGACAAGACTAAAAAGTCTTGCGCCATCTACAAATTTTAAGGGCATTGGCGTCCGTTTTGGTCGCCATCTGGAGCCCTGTATGATAGATTTGATGGTGCTCCTGGGGATCATCAAAGATTTGGATATATTTTTATAACCTAACCCTGACTTGTACTTCTCAACAAAAATTGTCCCTTACTTGTTTGGAGAGTTCCATGGTCTTCATGGCAGTGTTTGGTTAGTGATGCCTCTCGCTTAGGTGTTGCAGCCTCTGGGGCCTTTCACAAAAGTTGTGTATATGTAATGACAGATCCTGTGACACTTAGATTGCACACAGGTGACATCATTTTACTAATTATGTGACTTCTGAAGGTAATTGGTTGCACCAGAGCTTTTTATGGGCTTTCCCACATTGTTTTCTTGTCACACCCACAAACTTAAATGTATTTTTGGGAGATTTTATGTGATAGACCATCACAAAGTATCAAGTATGTGTGAAGTGAAAAGAAAATAATAGATCTTTTTTTAAAAAGTTTTTATAAATAAAAATCTGAAAAGTGTGGCGTGCATTTGTATTCAGCCCCCAATACTTTGTAGGACCACCTTTCATTGCAATTACTGCTGAAAGTCTTTTGGGGGATGTCTCTACCAGCTTTGCACATCTAAAGGCTGAAAGTTTTGCCCTTTCTTTACTGCAGAAGAGCTCGCGCTCAGTCAGATTGGATAGAGAGCGTCTGTGAACAGCAATTTTCTAGTCTTTCCACAGATTTTCAATAGGATTTATGTCTGGATTTTAACTGGTCAATTCAAACACATGATTATGCTTTGTTCTAAACCCTTCTATTGTAGCTCTGGCTGGATGTTTAGGGTCGTTGTCCTGCTGGAAGGTGAACCTCCGCCCCAGTCTCAAGTCTTTTTTAGCCTCTACCAGGTTTTCCTCCAGTTTTGCACTGTATTTAGCTCCATCCGTCTTCCCATCAACTCTGACCATCTTCCCTGTCCCTGCTGAAGAAAAGAATCCCCACAGCATGATGCTGCCACCACCATGTTTCACTGTGGGCAGGGCCATCTTTAACGCGGGGCAAAAGGGGCAGCTGCCCAAGGCCCAGTTGCTCCTGGGGGGCCCAAGGCAGCTGCCTCTTGTGCCCCGCTGGCCACTGCCCCCCCCCGTGCCTGGGGAAGAAAGGGGCGGTCCGTGAGTTTCAGGCTGTCAGCTACACAGGGGGGTGCTGCCATGCCTGCCTGCGTGTGGGCACTCCAGGCAGCGAACTGTGAGAGAGTGAGAGCTGTGATTCTCTTGGCTCCATTCACACGTCCGCAAATGGGTCCGCATCCGTTCTGCAATATCGGGAACGTGTGCGGACCCATTTATTCTCAATAGGGCAAAACGGGATGTGGAGAGCACACTATCTCCCACTATCTGTATTATATATAAGCTAACTAACTAACTAACGTAATGACACAGGAAAGCAGAGAGCACAGCAATGACACCGCTGTCTCTCTCAGATCTGCAAAATACTGCAGACAAGGGCTGCTGGGGAGGTTCTTATATAGTGAGGGGTAGGCAACTTTCCTATTGGTTGCTATGGATGTTGCTAAGCTCAGACAAAGACATTGCAGCCTTCTCATTGGCCCACAAGCAGGAAGGGAGGTTACTGATGAAAAAAAAAATCTAGAATATTCGAGATTACAAATATACTGTATATCACTATATTCTAAATATTCCCAAATTCTTGAAGTGTCGATATTCGCGATTAATATTCGCTATTTAAAAATTCACGCCCAACACTATTAAAGACGGCCCTGACTGTAGGGATGGTGCATTCAGGGTGATGTGCAGTGCTAGTTTTCCTCCAGTTTCCTTTTTACTTTTCCCTCCTTAGGCCAGGTCTAAAAAAGGGGGCGTGACTTATAATTTTCTACGCCTGTTTTAGGGTAAAAAAAAAATCCATTCTAGCAAGGAAGCTTTAGATTGGCGATGGATGAGCTGAACTTATGAACAGGCTGGCACCGCTACATAACTTCGGCGGATCCACCGCCGGCGCAGGGGTTATTAAGACCAGTGTTTAAAACATCTGCCTTAGGCTACTTTTCACATCTCGTAGTTTTATTCCGGCCGCCTCTCGGCATGTTTATCATGCTGTGGCGGGATCTCTGGCCCGCCCCCATTATAGTCAATGGGACCAGAGCACCTTCTTCCACATGTTTTCTGTGTCCTCTACATGGCTTGTGAGAATGAGAAATTGCTAATGGGTCTTCCTATGGCTTGCCTTCAAAAATGACTCTGATCTTGCCACTGTTCCATAAAGGCCAGATTTGTGGAGTACACCACTAATAGTTGTCCTGTGGACAGATTCTCCCACCTGAGCTCTGCAGCTCCTCCAGAGTAACCATAGGCCTCTTGGCTGCTTCTCTAATTAGTGTTCTCCTTGCCTGGGCTGTCAGTTTAGGTGGACGGCCATGTCTTAGTAGGTTTGCAGTTGTGCCACACTCCCTCCATTTTCGGATGATGGATTGAACAGCGTTCCATGAGAAGTTAAGAGCTTGGGATATTTTTTTATAACCTAACCCTGCTTTACACTTCTCTACAACTTTATCTCTGACCTGTCTGGTGTGTTCCTTGGTTTTCATAATGCTGTTTGATCACTAATGTTCTCTAGCAAACCTCTGAGGCCTTCACAGAGCAGTTGTAGTTATACTGAGAATACATTGCACACAGGTGGACACAATTAACTAATGAGGTGATTTCTGAAGGCAATTGGTCACACTGGAGTTTATTTAGGGGCATCAGAGTATAGAAAGCTGAATCCAAACGCTTTCCAGATTTTATTTACAAAAATTTTGAAAGCCATATATAATTTTTTTTCCGCTTCTCACATACTTGCTACTTTGTGTTGGTCACATAAAATCCCAATAAAATACATTTAAGTTTGTGGGTGTAACCTGAAAAAATGTGGAAAAGGGTCACGGGGTATGAATACTTTTTCAAGGTACTGTAGATATCACATAGACACATATAAGATAAATAACAGATAGATATGAGATGTCCAAAAGGGACTGCAGTGTAAAGCATGGTGGATGATCCCTTGCAGCTATGCTGTGAACATAGATAGACAGAATTTCTGTGCAGGTCCGAGAATGGGTCTGTCTACGTAGGTGTCAATGGCCACTGCTATGTACATGATGATTTTGCAGTCTAAGTAGATGGTAACTAATATCTGTCATTCTCTAGCAGCCAATGAGAAGAGTAACTGGCAGAAGCAGAACTTCCGGAAGCCGGCCGCCCATCTGATCGGTAAGTTTGTGGGTGATCTTTAAAGGGTTTTTCTAGTATTTTACATAGGATAAGCCATCAGTGTGTGGCCTCAAGGATGAAGGCCCCTGTACACATTTGTCTATTTTTGGCCAAACCCAGGACTGGAGGACAATCTAATATGTAGGAACGTTTTTCAGATTTCAGTGGGAATCGTGTAATGCTTCACTCCACCTGTGTTGGCACTGCAGGAGAATTGAATACCTGCTTCAGGTCCCCCTGCCGATCACAGCTGATCACTGGTGGTTCCAAAATTGATTAATATTTTAATTTACCCTGTGATTACCCAATAATTAACATGTCATCCTCTCTCTAAAGGGAAGAGTCCATCACTGAATAATACCCTGAAATGGAGGTCCGAGGCCGAAGTGGCATTTACCCGGAAAATTAAGCACCCTACCAGTACAACCCTAGTGATCCCCAGACAAGGCCTTTACTATGTTTACTGCCAAGTCGGATTTGAAGGGTCGGACAATATAACATTGCTCAGCCAGGTCACCACCTTTCATGACTCTCTCAATGCAAATGTTACGCTGATCCTTGGCACAGAAAGTATCTCGGGTCCACCTTTACCTCAAAAGACATGGCATGCCAGCCTTACCCTGGGAGGGTTGGCAAATCTCCAGAAAGGTCAAAGGCTGTACGTTCATGTTAGCCATCCAGAACTTGTAGATTATACAGAGGGAAAGACGTTTTTTGGGATAGTCATGGTATCTTGATGAGGTGGAGATGGGTCAATTGCTCATTAGGTCAAGGTTTGGGCAAAAATGTGGAAGTTCTCTCTGAACTGGGCCTTCAGGCTCCTCACATATGAAAAGCCTGTTTATGGTGCCTACCTTCCATAGACCATTGATATAAAAACTGTGCTAGCAAAGCTTTATATGGGTTGGGGCTCAGTTTGACAACAAGGCTGGGCCAACATGGCTTGGCAATTTTACAAAAGTAGGTTATAGGGGTGCAAACACCTATGTTCAAAATATTAAATGTGGTCCCCTTATGTGTTAGAAAGACCTTTGGCCCTCTCATTTTCCAGGGCTCAGGTGCAACGACTACCTCTACGACCCTTATATCTTTGCCCCTGTCTATGAGAAGGGTCGGACAGGGATTCCTTGGGGTACCAGTGGAAATTATTCTCAGGGCCCAAACCTCATATAATCAAAACAGTCTCATAGCTTTTGTTTCAAATAAATAAACCTTATTGTCAATTTACTGTCTCCAAGTGCTTTTGTTTCTCCTGGGCCTTTGGAGCCCACTATGATATCCTCTGGTGGGCCAGTCTAAAGCTGTCTATGGGTTAAAATTAAATTCTCTTAAAGGGGTATTCCCAGTGGGGCATCTATGACATATTGATAGGATGTGCTACCTCTGGCACCTGCTCCTATCTCAAGAACGGGACCCCAAAGTGAATGGAGAGAAAGTTGCGCATGCACAACTACCCCTTTATAAACCGCTATGGGGCCTTCAAAAATAGCAGAGCGCCGGTGTGGCTATTTTTATAACTTCTATATTGGAGAACGGAGGGGTGGCTGTGCATGCATGGCTTGCTCTCCATTCACGGCCATGAAACTTTTGAAAATAGGCAAGCACATCCACTCCCATAGGAGCGAATATAGAGGAAACACTGGGTATGCACGGCATGCTCTCCGTTCACAGCGGGACCAATTCTTGAGATGTAGCAGGTCCCAAAGGTGGGACATTTATGACATATACTATTGATACAGGGGCAGCACAGTGGCTCAATGGTTATCACTCGTAACTTGCAGAGTTGGGGTCCAAGGTTTGAAACCTTTGCTGTATCACTGCTTTTGGCTATTGGTTCTATTGAGTGATAGGTTACATTTAGTTTTTTTCAGGGACCGGTACACATTTAATGTGATATCATCATATGCTATATCTTTAGTTCCCTATGATGCATAGTGTTCTTTTATATTGCACCAATTTATTACTTTTTTTGATTTGACTATGTATACATCTATAATTCAGCTCTGTTTGACATGTTTAACAACTATTGGTGGGTGATAGCAGAATAGGCCAGTGGATTCCGGCATTGCCGTTCTACTGGTGTTCCCCATTATTTTGTATCATGTATAATATGATACAGTCCTGATCAAAAGTTTAAGACCACTTAAAAAATGGCAAAAAATCATATTTTACATTGATGGATCTTAACAAGGTTCCAAGTAGAGCTTCAACATGCAACAAGAAGAAATGAGAGTGAGACAAAAAAAAATTTGAGTATTCAATTAATTGAAAACAATGATTAAACTGAAACAGGCAGTTTTTCAGCTGATCCAAATTTTAGGACCACATGCCTTTTAAAAGGCCAAATCTGTGCAAAGATGTGGATTCATTGTCACTTTCTGTCAGGTAGTCACACGTTGTGATGGCAAAGGCAAAAAACTCTCCCTTTTTGAACGTCGTCGGGTTGTTGAACTGCATAAGCAGGGTCTCTCACAGCGCGCCATCGCTGCTGAGGTGAGACGCAGTAAGACAGTCATTTGGAATTTCTTAAATGATCCTGAGGCTTTTGGAACAAAAAAGTCAAGTGGAAGACCCAAAAAAAATTCACCAGCACTAAACCGGAGGATCCAATTGGCTGTCTGTCAAGACACTGGACGATCCTCAACCCAAATTAAGGCCCTTACTGGTGATGACTGCTGCCCCATAACTATCAGACGGCATCTGAGACTGAAGGGCTTCAAAAACAAAAAACATCTTCAAAGACCTCGTCTCCTTGAACGCCACAGAACTGCTCGTTTGGACTTTGCAAGAGAGCACCAAACATGGGACATTCAAAGGTGGAAGAAAGTTTTATTGTCTGATGAGAAAAAATTTAACCTTGATAGTCCTGATGGTTTCCAACGTTACTGGCATGACAAGCAGATCCCACCTAAGATGTTTTCTACGCGCCACAGTGGAGGGGGCGCCATAATGGTCTGGGGTGCTTTTTCCTTCAGTGGAACAATGGAGCTTCAGGAAGTGCAGGGGCGTCAAACGGCCGCTGGCTATGTCCAGATGTTGCAGAAAGCATTCCTCATGACTGAGGGCCCTCGTCTGTGTGGTAACGACTGGGTTTTTCAACAGGACAACGCTACAGTACACAATGCCAGCAGGACAAGGGACTTCTTCCAGGAGAATAACATCACTCTTTTGGCCCATCCTGCGTGTTCCCCTGATCTAAATCCAATTGAGAACCTTTGGGGATGGATGGCAAGGGAAGTTTACAAAAATTGACAACAGTTCCAGATAGTAGATGGCCTTCGTGCGGCCGTCTTCACCACTTGGAGAAATGTTCCCACTCACCTCATGGAAATGCTTGCATCAAGCATGCCGAAACAAATTTTTGAAGTGATAAACAATAACGGCGGAGCTACTCATTACTGAGTTCATGTTTGGAAGTTGGATTTCTGTTTTGGGGGGGGTTTAGGTTTTTTTGGGAGGTGTGGTCCTAAACTTTTGATTAGCTGAAAAACAGCCTGTTTCAGTTTATTCAATGTTTTCATTAAATTGAATGCTCAAAAAATGTTTTGTCTCACTCCCATTTCTTCTTGTTGCATGTTGAAGCTCTACTTGGAACCTTGTTAAGATCCAGCCATGCTAAATAGGATTTTTTGCCATTTTTCAAGTGGTCTTAAACTTTTGATCAGGACTGTATGTCATGAATTTTTTGTAATAAAGTGAATAATATTTATGATTATTTTTGGGTATTCTGTCGTTGTTTGTTCGTAAACAACAGTGTAGGTTTAAGTTGATATGGACCTTAGATTGTGAGCCCCATTGGGGACAGCTTGATGCTAATGTCTGTAAAGCGGTGAAGAATATAGTAGCGCTATATAAGTGTGTATAAGAAATAAATATGTTTCTACCTTTGTCCTGTATTTGTGTGACCTGCCCATGCTTAGTTTGGTACCTCCCACGCCTTAAAAAAATACAGATTGGTTTCATTGCCTCCTCAGCATGTATGGAGGTGTCAGATTGCAGCTGCCCTATATGTGATCCATTCACTGTTTCAAGTATTTGTAATTAGATTTTAAGCTGTCTTCACCACCTAATGTATATTTCGAAAATAAATACAGAACTGAAACAGAATTTTTTGTGTGTGAAAAAATGTATTTTTGGTCAGAATAAGGTGCATCAAACAGAAAGAAGTCATAAAAAGCTGAAAGTTCAAGAAACTCAATGGTAATCTTGAAAAGCAGAAAGGCACACTGTCGTCTACAGTAAAACACTTACAGTGGGGGGCAGGTCCAAATTGAAAGTAGGTGGGGCTAACAGAAGTAGGTGGGGTCAGCAATACTGGAGTGAAGCACAAGATACCCCCCCAGCAGAACCATTAGTCAAGTGCACAAGAACCTGATACTTCTAAATTAATCAATGCTGAGAGCATCACATCGTTATGTACCCGGCCGGCAGCCATGAGAAAGAATGAGGTGGCCCCCGTGGGCATCAGCTCACTGGGAAATTTCAGTTTAGGGTCTATGGATAGTACGGCCTAGCACCTACAGCAGCTCTCAGTTCTTCCTTATAGAAGGTGATCTTAGGTGAGGGACCCTTCCTTTATGATGTCCATATACCCTAATAGGGTATACTTGCTAACTCTTCCGGAACATCCGAGAGGCTCCCGGGAAAAAGGAGAGCCCTTCCAGACTTGGAGAAGAGTTGGCAAATCTCATGGGGGCCACATTATTAAGCAGCCCTCCATGAACTTTAGTTGTGTGTGGCATTGGGATGTTGTGTCATCAGACTCGCTCCAAACGTCCCCAGGGCCGTCACTTAATACCTGTTAGGTCATGCCAAAAACCCATAGAAAATACTTTAGATTTTATAGAGCACATTTGTAGTAATATAACCACCACATATTTGGTATCCCCATTACCGTCGCTATATGTGCTATATACACTTACCTTACGTCAGTGATGGACAACATAGAAAAAAATAAAAAAAATAACATGGTGGACTGGTAGAAAGAACCAAGCTTACATAAAATTGATGGAGGTTCCCTACTTACCCAAGATCCCAGAGTTTGACTGGGAACTTAAAGTTGCCCTGGAGAAAAACCTAAAGGTGGCCCCATGTTGTAGGCAGGTCCAGATTGATAGAAGATAGGGTAGCACAAGCAGACAGGGCAGACACAAGTAGCCAGGGACAACAAAAGTAGGTAGGGCCTACAATATCATACTGCAACCCAAAACACCGCCCCTGCAGAACCAAGTATCATAGTGCAGAACAAAATGCTACTTCAGCAGAACCAAATACTACAGTGCAGCACAAAATACTGCCGCCCTCCAGAGTACGGTGATACAGTTGACCTCTAGAGGACACCTGCCAGCATAAGTACCTGATGCTTCCAGAATTCATAAATGCCGAGAGCATCAGATCATTATGTACCCTGGTGGCCATGAGGAGGGCTGGGCAGCTTCCCCCAGGCATTGGCCCACCAGGAAATTTCTAAGGGCTATGGCCAGTCTGCCTCTCAAAAATCATTACCATCCTGTGGTAATAGTGAAGCCGTAAAGGTTGTCACAGGCCCGCCCCCTTATTAGTAAAATTATTTAGCAACATCATTGGTGACCCCAGGGGAGGAGCAAAAATTTTTTGGACTATCAGCTACCAAGTTGAAGGACCCTACAATCAGCCTCTGTCCAGCTTAAAGTGGCTTTTTGCAGAAAACATTATGATGACATCATATGTGTATTAAACATAGACCCTCCTTTTAAAGGGCCATTTACAGAGTGCTGCCTAGAGATGGACAAGTCCTTTAATTATCTTGTCAAGGGACTAGCCCTGTAAGTTGTCTTATGGAAGAAGCTATTATGCACTTGGACTTTTGGGGAATTTTTATAGTTTGGATTTTTCACAATTACATTTTTTTTTTTAGCAAATAAAAAAAAAAAATGAAGGCTCTGTGGAAACTGTATTTCTTTGGGCTATAAAGCACGTAACATTGTCTCATTTCCGACCCACTTAATTGGAAGGCATGCCGAGGGTTTTTCTATCAAACCACATCCCAGACTGAAGTAGGTCAAATACCTAAATATGAGACATCAGAATCGAGATGTTTGCACTTTCCAAAAATGTGTTTAGCATTTGACATGAAATACACCAAAGTTAAAGAGTACAAAAAAATATAGATTTTTCAGCAAATGTTTTCTTTCTAAATGATCCTGGATCTATAATGAAATGTATAAGAGGGGGCATTAAAAGTAAGTTGCCCCTAAAGAATACAGGGCCCACCACCACTGCTTATGTATAAACTATACACTACGACTTTGCAGTTAAAATAGGCACATTTAACCCATTAAAGGGGGTTCTCCGGGAATCTAAAAAAGAAAAAAAGGCCAGCTTGAGAAAGGCCTCATTGTAGTGGGCTGACATGTTGCAGTTGGGGTGAATAAAAGCGGGTCCAGCACTCTTCACCATGTTTGGAGGCTACTATCTATCTCATATCTATCTACCGGTATCTATCTATCTATCTATCTATCTATCTCATATCTATCTATCTATCTATCTATCTATCTATCTCATATCTATCTATCTATCTATCTATCTATCTATCTATCTCATATCTATCTATCTATCTATCTATCTATCTCTCTCATATCTATCTATCTATCTATCTATCTATCTATCTATCTATCTATCTATCTCTCTCATATCTATCTATCTATCTATCTATCTATCTATCTATCTCATATCTATTATCTATCTATCTATCTATCTATCTATCTATCTATCTATCTCATATCTATCTATCTATCTATCTATCTATCTCCTATCTATCTATCTATCTATCTATCTCATATCTATCTATCTATCTATCTATCTATCTATCTATCAATCAATCTTTCTATTATCTATCTATCTATCTAATGCAAAAATTTAGCAGCACATAAATAGAGGTGCAAATCCAGGATGTTTGACCCAAGTGTCCAATTCACTAAAGAATAAGGAATGGGCACCACACTCCGAAAAGTACAAAAAAACTTCTATTATTCACCTAATGGTTGCAGTATTAGAGCAAAGTGTCCCCATCACATATATATGGATTAAACACGTATATGTGGGTAAGATCATTAATGACAACTGATAATTAATATGTGGTTAGATCATAATCCATCTAAGAAGTAAGCGTCATTGATGAGGTCACTTGGAGGTCGCCAACAAATTGTGGAGTTCCTAGGATGTACGCCGGCGCCTGCGCAGCATCCGAGAAGCGACGCTGAAGTTTGGTCACACATGTGAGAATTCCTGACGGGGGTTTGTCCTCTTTTTTAATTGATTTATGATTTAGCACAGATGCACTTTATGTATGAATTAGTGGTAATTATGAATGTAACACTGAATCATAGACCGGGGATAACAATTTATTGTAATCATGAACACTATGTTATAATACTGCGTTTTGTGCACATGTACTATACTGTAATGATGTTTTTAATTGTGTTTTCCCACTGTATATCTGTATTTTTTCTCTGATGATCAATTATGTCACATTGATGAAATCTACCTATTTAAATACGTTGAGAGCACTATGTTCACTCGCTTGACAAAGGCTCCATTGAGAGAGCTGAAATTCCGCATTGCTTTTGGGTGTAATAAACATCACCTTATTTTCATCACAAGACCGGAGTGCTGCCCTCTTTTCATCATATCTATCTATCTATCTATCTATCTATCTATCTATCTATCTATCTATCTATCTCCTATCTATCTATCTATCTATCTATCTATATTATTCTATCTATCTATCTATCTATCTATCTATCTACCACTGCCATCATTAATTCCACCCAATGGAAGAACTGGCATTTATATAGTCAATGACTGGACTGACTGGAAATTGAAATCCAATCCTGGTTCTATAAAAATGTATTTTTTGAAACTTTGCAAATCTCCCGCCCAAAAAAATAATTCCCTTCCTCTATTATCCGGTTTATCAGAGGTAGCATTTCCACATAAGACCAGGCACGAGATTGTAATTAGAGCAAATCATTCCATTAGCCTCGTTAGTGTCTCGGGGGCCTTAATTAAGCCATTGTTCTCCCAGCCGCTACTCCCGTTATGTGGATGATGAAGGGTAGACCCAGTGGTGTCATCCCCACAGGAGGTCTCACGTGTAGTCTCAAGGTGAGGGGCTCAGCCTCAGGGAAATACAGCCACCAACGCACAGTTAGCCTTGGGGGAGGTGTTCCCAGAGGGAGGAGCTCAAACCCAGGGGGCAACATTGGGGTACCTAGGACATTAACTAGGGGATGATGGGGTTGCTGGTTGGAGTTGGGTCCATGCGCTTCGATTGTGACTGCAAAATATACTGGCAGGTGATACTAAACCTTTGGGCCAACCTAAATCTAATCTCAACCACAACCAGGGGTGACCACACAGACCACACAATTGCATGGGGCCCCAGAGATCAGAGGAACCACTGCTGCCCTAAGGCAGTCTGGTTCCTTGGGTAGCGGTTCCACATAAGGGGTCACTATATTAGCGGTGTGATGGGGGCAGACCTTAGCTGTGCTACAGGATGGAGCTTAGTAGTGCGACAGGTACCCACCAGACATAACTTTACGTGGCACATCTTCCCCTGACCAAGAATTGTTAATTTCACAGAATTGTGTCCATTCTGGAACAAGAAAGTGTGTTGTGGCCTTCTGAGTAACCACCACGCCTGAAGTGCCTCTTTTGGAGTAAAATTGAACTGAACTACAAAAACTGTGACGTTCTTGTGTCGTGTTCCCTGTGCCATTCCTCCTGAGAGCCAGTAACGTCCCCCGCCTGGCATTAGACCCAGCTTCGGTCACATTGCCACCTCTCCTATAAGACATTGGAAGGAAGGGGCCTTTCTTGTACCCCCAATAGTCCCACTTGTTACAGGTGGTCTTTCTCCTGAGGTGTGCCCGGACGAGGAGAAGAGGAGGGTATCATGTCTCCTCAGTGGAAACCTCCATCTTGCACATAGATCTGAGCTGCTGTGATTTCTGCCTGTGGTGGATTTCTGTCATGGTCGCTCACCCGCTACCTGAACAGCCGCCATGACTGATTGACGGGATGGGTGGAAGATACATCCAGAAGCATCACAGACCAAGCGAGAAGAAGACCTGACATCCTGCATGTCTATTGCGTATAGAGAAGCAGCTGCCCCGGATCATTCTATTTATACCGCGCGCTCCTTCCACGTCTCTCTTCCAGGCTGGTTGTCTTTTGTTTTACGAGCGCGGCTCTGCATCTTGTCACGGTTGTACAGCACGACGGGTTTTATTATATGCACTCTCTGAGAACTATTACCATCGGACACCAGAAAACATTAACCCCTAATAAACCTGAAAATGTCGTAAATCAGTACAGGGACTTTTGGGACTTTCTCAGGGTTTGAGATGTTCATACGTGATGTGACATCTCCCGAGAAGGAAGAGCAGGTGCCCAAGGAGTGGGTCGCATTGGTAGTGTTGTGACATGGCGGTGTTATGTCCCTTAGGCCTCTTTCACACAACAGTTTTTTTTTTTTCAGTTTACGGGCCGTTTTATGCGTTCCGTATACGAAACCATTCATTTTAATGGTTCAGCAAATAAAACGCAATGTGCTCCATATGCATTCCGTTTCCGTAATTCCGTTTTTCCGTTCCGTTGAAAGAGAGAACATGTCCTATTATTGCCCACAAATCACGTTCCGTGGCTCCATTCAAGTTAATGGGTCCGCAAAAAGAACGGAACACATACGGAAATGCCTCCGTATGTCTTACGTATCCGTTCCGTTTTAGTGGAACCATCTATTGAAAATTTTATGCCCAGCCCAATTTTTTCTATGGAAAAATGGAACAGAAACGGAAAAACAACGGAAACAAAAAACGGAACAACGAATCCCTGAAAAACGGACCGCAAAACACTAAATAAGCCTTACGGTGTTGCCTAGCCTTTAGGCCTCATGCAAACGACCGTATTTACTTTGAGGTCCGCAAATTACGGATCCGCAAAATACGGAAACCGTCCCCGTTGCAACCGCATTTTTTGTGGAGTTATTGACTTCAACGGGTCCGTGGTCCGCATTTTGCAGCCAAGTATAAGACACCTTCTATCTTTTTGAGGAACGGACATGCAGATGCAGAAAGCACACGAATAATCTGTATGTCTTCCGTATGTCCGTTCTGCAAAAGACAGAACAGTAAAATGAGGACCATGGACCCATTGAAGTCCACCCAAAAAAAAGGATGCAACACGGACGTCATCTGGATTTTGCAGATCCACGTTTTTCAGACTCAGAATACATCCGGTTGTGTGCATGAGGCCTAAGACACATGTATTGCACAAGGACACCGAAACCTTGCAAACCTATGCCTCGCCATTACACCTGTCCACCACTATGGGGCAGTAGAGGAACACGACAATCCGTAATGATCTGCACACTGTCAGCGTGTTTCAGGGTAATCAGTTTTACCACTGGCATTGAATTGACACTGAAATTGCAGAAGGTTAGGGTACTCTTGCACGGGGTGAGGTCAAGCCGACAACGAGAAACGACTGACGATATACGAATCGATCGGCGCTCCTTTAAAGTGACTGGATGCAAAGTATAAGGATCACGATTGCGATCATTCGTCCCTCATTCACTTTGCATGTTGTCGGCACTGCCTCCATGCTTACATGGTGCAATGGGTTATGTATTATTATGGGGTCATGTGATCAACTTGTCAATGATCCCAGCTCTGAAAGATGTATGTAAGATGGGACAGGAGTCGGGAGACCCCCAGTTTTAGAGACGGGTGCAGTTCATCCACGTTTATTAGTCATTTTTTTGTCCTTCCCTGTGTTCTTTCAGGTCACCTCCTAATTTTAAGATCTTTTTTAGCTGGCAGTGAATAGAAACATTCTTATTTCTATTTAAAGGCTGTCCTAATCTAATACTGGCTGGGCAGCTAAGCTAGACACAGCAGCATGAAGCCCCATTCTACTGATTGCTCTTATCTATACTGATATGTTGTAGCGATAGCTTCAGCTGTGTAAGCAGGACTGGGTTAATAAGGGTAGATCTACATCTACATAGAAGCAGGTATATGGCGGCATAAAGGATTTATGTGGCATGTTCCGTGGCTTTTCTAGAGTTGGGCAGGAAATGGACGTAATAAAAAAGTGCTGTCCCGTGAAAACACGCCCCTTGTCTTATCATTGGTTCAGGCTGCTGCATCCTGAACCAATGATGAGATGGGGGCTTGTCTCAGACTACCTCTGACTCCCCGTAGGTGCTGTAGCTAGACTGTAGTCACAGATCACTGCCCTGCAATAATGGAGCTGATCTAAAAGGCAGCCAAGCACCAAATATGAGAAAAATAAATAACAAGCAATCATTGACTCTATGTACTGAATTACATAGGATTTTTGATCTCCTCACTGGAGGGTCACTTTAATTCTACGTCTGTGCAGAGGACTTGGATCTCTGTGTATTGTGAAATTTGTTGAAGCTCCCTGTTGTCAAAATGAAGACTATATTAGGGACACCTTCGTAGAATATGAATGAAATCCCTGATATCCCTAATATCTTTAAAGGAGGGGGTCTCATGAAGACGTATGGACATCACAGAGGTTTGTCTCCCACTTGGGATCCTCTATTAGGCAAAGTGGAATGCTGCCAAGAAAAACCAGCTTAGGTTCTGGTGGACTTGACCAAGTCATGTGCAGTGACCTGCAGGGGAGTGTGTGGAAGATGGGAGTGGTAGTTGTGGCTCTGAGGGCGGTGGGAGTACTCACAGTTTACGGTGGCAGTCGCCACTGTGGCGCTCACTAGGGCCTTACAGTAACTGGAGGGGACGCCCTTTCTTCCCTCAGGGCACACCTGAGTCTTATTTCCTTCTCACAGAGGCACTCTGATAGTGAAGTTGCTTCTTTGGCAGCTGCATCCTCAGAGACAGAGGTTCTCTGAGCTTGGGCCTGGTCTAGAGGAATTCTCTCACACATGTTCTTCCTTTAGCTTTCCTCAGACTGACTTCTTAACTCTAAGCAACCAGGGGGTGGACCCGGTCCATCATCCTTACAACCTAAACAGTCTTCCAACTAGTTGGTTGCTTATACATTGCTATTGGGTACACATAGAACACCATAAATCACAAAAATGTACTCAGTAACATTGCATTAACCCTTTTAGCCTTAGTTAACCCTTTGCAGTAGTCCTACTGGGGTACTGCACATGCATTACATGGTTGCCCATTCACTTGGATAGGCTTCTGCAGGGGAAAGTATCTCCAGCTTACACTCACCATATCAGCTGTGCTAACTTATGAAGAAGGGGTGGTCCTAGTAAGAGAACCCTTTTAAGTTGCTCCATGAACGAGGAATCTCCTGCAGCTCTTGTGAAATTATCGTAGTTGCCCAAATGTATATTTTTTTATTGATATCTGTCTTGTTGTAGAAAACGTATTTCTTGGAGAGCCTCCTTGTGAAAACGTTGGTGATGACATCACCTTGAAGGAGAGGATGTGGTGAGTCCAAAATCCGTCCTGTAGAGATGAAGCAATTAAGTCACTCAAGACAAAAATAGAAGGCAAAAAACTGAGGTCACGTGTCCTTAAATATGTTACTACATACGGTAAGGCTTGACCATCCTGGCATGTTCTCCAGTGGTCAGTAGAAATGTTGATTGGTATCCACAGTCTCATTTACTTCTGGATCCTATTTGATATTGGGGCCATCATCCCATAGTTGTTGTCTCCAATTTTCTGTAAAAAGTTGCAGAGATTCACTGTAGCTGGGGCCCTGTATAGCTGGGTCACCGTGTATGAGGGACTCTCTGCCGGTGGAACTATAAATAGGACACTGGTACACTCTATTTGGGTCACTTGCTGGTGCCCTCTGGCTAGGAACCTATATTTAGGGGCACAATCTAGATGAGAACTTATATATAGGGGACTCTCTGGATGGACTCTGCTTACAAGGGCACTATCTACCTGTAGCACTATCTATTGGGTCATAGTGTTTGGTGCACTCTCAGATTGGTGTGCTCTCTGGCCAGAGCCCTGTGTATAAGGACACTGCTAGGGTGTTGTATATGAGGGCACTTTTCAGCTGGGGTGCTACATAAGGGAATAGTCTCCATGGGACTGTCTGGCAGACGTGGGGACAGATACAGAGATTGGCGCTTTAAATGACCTTCCTGTATGGACTTTAGGATAACGTATGATTAGTAAAGTAATTAGTACGAGCTGAGTGCTCCACATACTTCTGGATGTTCCCGTGTACAGAGACTTGTTGTCACTTGCTGCATTAACAAAGAACATTCCTGGCCCCTACAATTACTGATCCTATATCCAGAGCCGGCAAATATGCTGGTAAAGGCGTTTCAGTGTGTAAAAAAATCTTTTAAAGTGTCCCTTTTTGTTAGAAGAGTCCTATGACAATAAGCAGAAGATGGGGTGTCCTGGTGCTGGGATCTTCAGTGATCAGATAGAATCTGTGGAGAAGACACCAATAAATTCTCCTGCAGTGCCACCACTGGAAAAATTGAGTATTACATGGCTGGGTCCTCCAGGACAAGAGATACTCTTTGTGGCCACTCTCCACTCTGGTGAATACAAGAGGATCTGGAATTGGAAACCATCTCCCATGTTGACTCTTCATGTGCCATGGGTGTTTTTCTTGTACCGACACTTTAGGGCAGCTACTATTCCTCCTTACCCCTTATATACATATATATTCTACTTGGCCAAGCATATATGTGTTGTCAATCGGTTGAGGACAATAAGCTGCCACCAGATCGGGCACATTGAAATCCAACAACTGGACCCTTCTTTCCCTCTAAAATTTGCCATCAGATGAGAGTTGGAACATGCATGGGATAGGCATAAGGCCATCCTTCATATAAGATAGGGCCGGGGCTATTCATAGGATTCAGATATATTGGGCAGACTAGATGGGCCAAATGGTTCTTATCTGCCGACACATTCTATGTTTCTATGTTTCTATGTTTCTACCATACCACCCTGACCACTATGGCCCACCCCCATCCCATTTCCTTTACTGTGTTCATACATGCTTGACTGAATATGTATAGTGGGAAACATAATCTGGTATCACAAGATAGGCCATGAAAGCCTGATAGATGTGGGCCCCACCTCCGGACCCATATCTATATCCAGAACGGGGCCCCTTTTGCCAACAGCAGGTGCTCTGCTTTCTTCAGAACTCCCATAGAAGTGAATGGAGGGAGCCCCCCATGTACAGGGAGCTCACCATAAACTGCAGCCGGCAAAAGATTACATATGGGACCCACAGATGAGACCCACATCTATCGCATGATGGTCACAGATGGGAATACCCCTTTAATTACAAAGAGTGTTGGAAAATATATTTCATTGGTGACAATGAGGTAGAAAGCAGCTAACTTCTCCTCCTACATGGAAATCAATATACCTGCTGTCTGGGATCTAAAAACGGGAGTCACAGATTAGAGTCCACCTTCTTGTTTATATATTGCGTCACTTGAGCTGCTATACCAGACACAACCATCGACAAGAGTGGCGCTGTTTCTGGGACAAACAAATGACACATGAAGCAGTTTTATTGAGCTAGACCCTGAGCTGTTCTTGAATCCCTGCAGATCTGTTTTACATCTGGGTCAGATAAGAGTTTAATAGAAGAGGGTCAAACAGGATAAGGCAATAGAGCCCACCTGAACACTGCTCCAGAGAATGCAAGAAAATTATTAGAGGGGGCAGTAAACTGAAGTAAAACGTCACTTTTAATTACATAGGAGAATAAAAAGGCCCCTACAGACAAACAAACATGTAAAACATACACGACCTAAGCCTGATATCAGAGACAACACCAATTGTGACTAAGATACCGACGTTGGTGCTAGTGGTGGGCTAGGCAAACAAAAGAAACGTAGAAGGACAACAAGGGTATTGGTATACAGAGTACACTAACCCTAATGCCTCCCTACTTGTCCTAGTCCACCCTAATGAAATATCCAAGGGACGGGGTCCAAAAAAAAAACTGCAAGGGGTGGCCCAGACTGGAACTCTGATCCTACACTGGTGGCGACCTATTGGTTATTATACTTATGTGGTCTTTGTTTGTTTTTTATTGTTATGTTCTAGGCTCAGCCACATACTGACTGTAGCTACTACACAGTTTATCCCTAGCCGTTTGGCCGTACGCCAGCTGGAGCAACCATCATTACGCCCCGTGTCCCCTGAAGAATCTTGGGGCCTATGTTGAGGAAACGCGTCGGGACACTTGAGTATTTTTGTTTCATTTGATTGGGTCTGGTCGGGGTATCTTCTCCAACATCCCTAATCAATGTGTTGTAACCACTTTGTATTATCCATCGGACATTTGTCTTTCTATTGCTAGTTAGGGCCTTAACATGGCTTCCAGTGTAGGATTGTAGTTCTAGTCCAAGCCACCTTTTGTGGGGCCTTTTTTTGGACTTTGCCCATTGGATATATTATTAGGGTGGACTAGGAGTAGTAGGGAGGCACTAGGGCTAGTGTATTCACTATACCAATAACCCCTTTTTTGTCTTCCTACGGTTTACTTTTTGTTTAGCCCACCACTAATACCTAGACACTACAATATTTTTGTTTCACCTGATTGGGTCTGGTCGGGGTATTTTTTCCTACAGCCCCAATCTATGTGTGGTAACCATTTTTGCTTTATCCACTGGACACTGGGTCTTTTTTTTTTTGCTGGTTAGGGCCTCAATAGGGCTTCCAGTGTAGGATCAGAGTTCCAGTCTGGGCCACACCTTGCGGGTTTTTTTTGGACCCCGTCCCTTGGATATTTCATTAGGGTGGACTAGGACAAGTAGGGAGGCATTAGGGTTAGTGTACTCTGTATACCAATACCCCTTGTTGTCCTTCTACGTTTCTTTTGTTTGCCTAGCCCACCACTAGCACCAACGTCGGTATCTTAGTCACAATTGGTGTTGTCTCTGATATCAGGCTTAGGTCGTGTATGTTTTACATGTTTGTTTGTCTGTAGGGGCCTTTTTATTCTCCTATGTAATTAAAAGTGACGTTTTACTTCAGTTTACTGCCCCCTCTAATAACTTTCAGATAAGAGTTTACAGGACCAGGTATGTGATGTTGCAGTCACCCCGAGGTTGGAAACTTTTTGTAGAAAGCAGAATCTGTGGCTTTACAAAGTGAGATTGGAGCAGATACGACTTCCCTTTTCTGCCCTGCAAATGAGATGAAACTCATTGTATGAGTCAGATCAGTGCAGTGGGAGTGATAGAGACTCCTCTAGTGATAGAGACTCCTCCAGCGGTCTGGTCAGATATCAGCAGGCAGTAACCGCATTGTAATAACATTTATATAGAGATAACAGAGGGTGGACAGCACGCCTCGGCCCACGCTGGTGACCATTTGTGTATTTACCAAGTTGTTCTCAGATGCTACGTAACACATGCTTATGCACATGGGAAGGAATAATGCAAGTCACCCGTACATACTAAATGGTAAAACACTGGTAACACTGACATGGAAAAGGAATTTTGGTGAACAGCACACTAAGCTGTAGAAACCAGTGTCAGGCAGCTGCTGCCAAGGCCAATAAGATAATGGGTTGCATCAAAAGGGCCATAGATGCCCGTGATGAGAACATAGTCCTACCACTTTAAAAATAACTAGTCAGACCTCAGATGGAGTACTGTGTACAGTTCTGGGCTCCTGTGAATAAGACAGACATAGCAGAGCTGGAGAGGGTTCAGAGGAGGGCAACTAAAGTAGTAACTGGAATGGGGCAACTACAGTACCCTGAAAGATTATCAAAATTAGGGTTATTCACTTTAGAAAAAAGACAACTGAGGGGAGATCTAATTACTATGTATAAATATATCAGGGGTCAGTACAGAGATCTCTCCCATCATCTGTTTATCCCCAGGACTGTGACTGTGACGAGGGGACATCCTCTGCGTCTGGAGGAAAGAAGGTTTGTACACAAACATAGAAGAGGATTCTTTACGGTAAGAGCAGTGAGACTATGGAGCTCTCTGCCTGAGGAGGTGGTGATGGTGAGTACAATAAAGGAATTCAAGAGGGGCCTGGATGTATTTCTGGAGCTTAATAATATTACAGGCTATAGCTACTAGAGAGGGGTCGCTGATCCAGGGAGTTATTCTGATTGCCTGATTGGAGTCGGGAAGGATTTTTTCCCCCTAAAATGAGGACAATTGGCTTCCACCTCACAGGTTTTTTTTTTGGCTTCCTCTGGATCAACTTGCAGGATAACAGGCCGAACTGGATGGACAAATGTCTTTTTCCAGCCTATTTTTTCCAGCCTTACAGACTATGTTATTATGTTACCCAATATTAATCTTCACCAACCAGGCAGTTGCTACAGGGCTCTTCAGGAGAGAGAGGGCCTAGATTGGTCAGTCCCATTTATTTGATACCTATGTATGCCGTTACGCAGATGCAGTTTACGGTCCCGAACCTGCTCATAGAAAATCTATCCATCCCGGCAAAAGAAAGTAAATTAAATTCAAACTTACCAGCAGGGCCGTCTTTAATATTGATTGGACCCTGGGCAAGAATTTACTTGGGCCCCCTGGATTCTGCCTTTCCACACCCTAGCAGGCAATCACGCTCCCTTCACCACAACACACACACAAAAAAAAAAAATCCACACACCTCGTAGAGTAGTAAACTTTATAATGATGAGTGGCCACTAGAGATGTTCCTTGGCAGTAATGTAAATACTGCCTTTTTTTCTGAAAAGGCAGTGTTTAGATTAAAAAGCTTGCAGAGACATGCTATAGACACCGGAACTACTACGTTTAGCTGTTGCGGTTCTGGTGACTATAGTGTCCCTTAATATAGAGGGAAAAAAAAAGAATCAGCACAAAAGTATCAAATAAAATGGCCGTATCATTATTCTAAAAATTCAAAAAGCACAACTTCTGACACAAATATTCCTTTTTTTTTTTTTTTTACAATGTGCAGATAGTACTGTAATACTAACCCCTCCATCCACCCCTACATACAGGGTAATACAGCGCCCCATACCTCTTACATCCAGTGATGTCTCTTGGATGTAGATGTTCTCTTTCCTCATCTTCTCCTTTCAGACCTTTAGACCAGACACCCTTTTTAAGCCATTTCTCGTCTCTGCAGTTTGACAAACAAAATCTTAGTTTACTACTTTTCCATCATCCTCCTATCTTCTGGACAAATCATCCTACCACCCCCAATACTGTGCCGCTGTGCTCCCCAATACTATACTGCAGAAACAGATAAACCCCCTGATAATAGTAGTACCATGCAGATAGTGCCCTTCAATAATTATTGGCACACAGTGCCCTAAAATAACTGCGCCCAGCAAATAGTGCCCCAAAAATAGTCCCCCAAAAATAATTGTGGTAAGCTGATACTGTGCCAGGGTGCCCCCACAGTAATAGTGCTCCCAAAAGTCCCACCAATAGGAATAATTCTCTGCTAGAGCACACATAGTAGTAATAGTGCTCCTACAGTGCCCCCAACATGTCCCCACTGTGCCCCAGAAGTAATAATGCTCCCATAGTGCCAATACTAGTAATCATGTTCCCCATAGACCGCCAGTAGTAATAAAGCCCATCATAATGCCCCCAGTAGTAATAATTCTCCTTATAATGTGCCAGTGCGAAAAATACCCCCTTTTAATGCCTCCAGTTGAGCTAATGTCCCCACAGTGCCCCCATAATGTGCCAGTATAAAATCCCCCTATATAGTGCCCCCAGAAAAATGCTCCATAGTGCCCCTCTCCCCCTTCTTCCTAGTGCCCCCCATAATGTACCAGTATAAAATGCCCCATATATAGTGTCCCAGTAGATGCCCTTGTTTTTTGTATTGGCACACATTATAAGGCAGCATTTTTGTACCTGTAGACTTTTGGGAGGACTGTTACATTGGGAGGCACCCTGGCACTGTATCAGCTTAGCACAATTATTTTTGGAGGACACTATGTTTACGGCACTATAACTTTCAGGGACACTATTTGCTGGGCACAATTATTTTTTAGGGCACTGTGCGCCAATAATTATTGAAGGGGATCTATCGTTGGGGCACTAGTATTGTCAGGGGGATTATCAGTTTCCGCAGCATAGTACTGGGAAGCACAGTGGGCACAGTATGTGGCGAGGTATTACTCTGTATGTTTTATAGCTCGGTATGTAATGTCTTTAACAGTAGGGCTGGAGGGAAGAGGTTAGTTTGAAAAATTGGCATGTGGGGGGGGGGGGGGGGCGTTTCAGACAGCAGAAAGGTTACATGCACCCCTGCATAGTCCAGTAATGTCAGGAATGTGCCGGTTATAGGCTAGGCTAAGGCGGAAGAGCTCCAATGTCCTGGATGCCAGGGGCAATGTTAGTTTTGGTTTCACATTAATCACTCAGTAGAACAAAAGACCATATTGTGTTCAGCTTCACGCGAAGGAAGTGACCTCACTGCGGTAATATGCCAGGAGGAGGTGATCCCGAAGAGCAGGACTGCGAGCCCCGAGGAGGGACAGAAAGGCAATGTCACCTCTCATCTACTTTGTAATATGTCCTATTATTTGTTTGCCTTTTTCACAGATTTTCCAGCTTCCTTTTCGGTGCAGGATGAATAATGTTCCTCCCTCAATTAGGAAATGTTGTTTGGGTGTCTGCTCAGTACTGTGAGTGCACATGGGTGTCTGCTCAGTACTGTGTGTGCACATGGGTGTCTGCCCAGTACTGTGAGTGCACATGGGTGTCTGCTCAGTACTGTGAGTGCACATGGGTGTCTGCTCAGTACTGTGAGTGCACATGGGTGTCTGCTCAGTATTGTGAGTGCACATGGGTGTCTGCCCAGTACTGTGAGTGCACATGGGTGTCTGCTCAGTACTGTGAGTGCACATGGGTGTCTGCTCAGTACTGTGAGTGCACATGGGTGTCTGCTCAGTATTGTGAGTGCACATGGGTGTCTGCTCAGTACTGTAAGTGCACATGGGTGTCTGCTCAGTACTGTGAGTGCACATGGGTATCCTGTCCACCATGGCCTCGGGGGCTTAGAGGAATAGTTTATAGACACCTAGAAATCTCCATCAGTTATACTCTGATTAGATCCCATTGGGGGTCAACAGACTGGCAACTAAATCTATTGCTATCTATCTATCTATCTATCTCTATAATATATCTATGTATCTGTCTGTCTCTCTATCTAATATCTATCTATCTACCTATCTGTCTGTCTGTCTGTCTGTCTATCTATCTATCTACAGTATATCTATATCTATCTATCTACCTGTCTGTCTGTCTATCTACAGTATATCTATATGTATCTATCTACCTGTCTGTCTGTCTATCTACAGTATATCTATATCTATCTATCTACCTGTCTGTCTGTCTGCTGTCTGTCTATCTACAGTATATCTATATCTATCTATCTACCTGTCTGTCTGTCTGTCTATCTACAGTATATCTATATCTATCTATCTACCTGTCTGTCTGTCTATCTACAGTATATCTATATCTATCTATCTACCTGTCTGTCTGTCTGCTGTCTGTCTATCTACAGTATATCTATATCTATCTATCTACCTGTCTGTCTGTCTGTCTATCTACAGTATATCTATATCTATCTATCTACCTGTCTGTCTGTCTGTCTATCTACAGTATATCTATATCTATCTATCTGCCTGTCTATCTACAGTATATCTATATCTATCTATCTGCCTGTCTGTCTGTCTGTCTGTCTATCTACAGTATATCTATATCTATCTATCTGCCTGTCTGTCTGTCTGTCTATCTACAGTATATCTATCTATCTGCCTGTCTGTCTGTCTGTCTATCTACAGTATATCTATATCTATCTGCCTGTCTGTCTGTCTGTCTATCTACAGTATATCTATATCTATCTGCCTGTCTGTCTGTCTGTCTATCTACAGTATATCTATATCTATCTGCCTGTCTGTCTGTCTATCTATCTAATATCTGCCTGTCTGTCTGTCTGTCTATCTATCTATCTAATATCTGCCTGTCTGTCTGTCTATCTATCTAATATCTGCCTGTCTGTCTATCTATCTAATATCTGCCTGTCTGTCTGTCTGTCTGTCTATCTATCTAATATCTGCCTGTCTGTCTGTCTGTCTATCTATCTAATATCTGCCTGTCTGTCTGTCTATCTAATATCTGCCTGTCTGTCTGTCTGTCTGTCTATCTAATATCTGCCTGTCTGTCTATCTAATATCTGCCTGTCTGTCTGTCTATCTATCTAATATCTGCCTGTCTGTCTGTCTGTCTATCTATCTATCTAATATCTGCCTGTCTGTCTATCTACAGTATATCTATATCTATCTGCCTGTCTGTCTGTCTGTCTGTCTATCTACAGTATATCTATATCTATCTGCCTGTCTGTCTATCTATCTAATATCTGCCTGTCTGTCTGTCTGTCTATCTATCTAATATCTGCCTGTCTGTCTGTCTGTCTGTCTATCTAATATCTGCCTGTCTGTCTGTCTGTCTATCTAATATCTGCCTGTCTGTCTGTCTGTCTGTCTATCTAATATCTGCCTGTCTGTCTGTCTATCTATCTAATATCTGCCTGTCTGTCTGTCTGTCTGTCTATCTATCTAATATCTGCCTGTCTGTCTATCTACAGTATATCTATATCTATCTGCCTGTCTGTCTGTCTGTCTGTCTATCTACAGTATATCTATATCTATCTGCCTGTCTGTCTATCTATCTAATATCTGCCTGTCTGTCTGTCTGTCTATCTATCTAATATCTGCCTGTCTGTCTGTCTGTCTATCTAATATCTGCCTGTCTGTCTGTCTGTCTATCTATCTAATATCTGCCTGTCTGTCTGTCTGTCTATCTATCTAATATCTGCCTGTCTGTCTATCTACAGTATATCTATATCTATCTGCCTGTCTGTCTGTCTGTCTGTCTATCTACAGTATATCTATATCTATCTGCCTGTCTGTCTATCTATCTAATATCTGCCTGTCTGTCTATCTATCTAATATCTGCCTGTCTGTCTGTCTGTCTGTCTGTCTATCTAATATCTGCCTGTCTGTCTGTCTATCTATCTATCTAATATCTGCCTGTCTGTCTGTCTGTCTATCTATCTAATATCTGCCTGTCTGTCTGTCTGTCTATCTATCTAATATCTGCCTGTCTGTCTGTCTGTCTATCTATCTAATATCTGCCTGTCTGTCTGTCTGTCTGTCTATCTAATATCTGCCTGTCTGTCTGTCTGTCTATCTAATATCTGCCTGTCTGTCTGTCTGTCTGTCTGTCTATCTATCTAATATCTGCCTGTCTGTCTGTCTGTCTATCTAATATCTGCCTGTCTGTCTGTCTATCTATCTAATATCTGCCTGTCTGTCTGCCTGTCTATCTATCTAATATCTGCCTGTCTATCTATCTAATATCTGCCTGTCTATCTATCTAATATCTGCCTGTCTATCTATCTAATATCTGCCTGTCTATCTATCTAATATCTGCCTGTCTATCTATCTAATATCTGCCTGTCTGTCTGTCTGTCTATCTATCTAATATCTGCCTGTCTGTCTGTCTGTCTATCTATCTAATATCTGCCTGTCTGTCTGTCTGTCTATCTATCTAATATCTGCCTGTCTGTCTGTCTGTCTATCTATCTAATATCTGCCTGTCTGTCTGCCTGTCTATCTATCTAATATCTGCCTGTCTGTCTATCTAATATCTGCCTGTCTATCTATCTAATATCTGCCTGTCTATCTATCTAATATCTGCCTGTCTATCTAATATCTGTCTGTCTGTCTGTCTGCCTGCCTGCCTGCCTGTCTGTCTGTCTATCTGGATAGATAGATAGATAGATAAATAGATACAGATATACTGTAGATAGATAGATAGGTAGACAGATAGATAATAGATAGATAGATATAGAGATAGATAGATAGATATAGAGATAGATAGATAGACAGACAGACAGACAGATAGGAGATAGATAGATAGGAGATAGATAGAAGATAGATAGATAATAGATAGATAGCTATCTATTATCTATCTATCTCCTATCTATCTGTCTGTCTATCTATCTCTATCTATCTATCTATCTATCTATCTATCTATCTATATCTATCTATCTATCTATCTGTCTGTCTGTCTATCTATCTATCTATCTATCTCATAGCTATTCCTCCATGTAATTTCCACTATTAATCTGTGTGATGGAAAGCAGAATACTTGCTTCACCTTCGCCCGTCCCCTGTGATGTAGGCTGACGAAGTGAAAACCCTTGTGGTTGTGGAGCGTCTCCTCCCCGGCAGAGGCTTGCGGTGTGCTCTACATCCTGCAAAGAACATCAAGATGCAAAATAAAAGCTTTTTAATTCACAGAAACCATTCCCGTGCGCCGGGCCCAGTACATCATGACGGCATGTGCTTCATTGCAATAGGGTGTCTGGTGGGTGCCAGGGGTAAATCTATAGGGGCTGCAGAATGGCACACGGGGGACCCTGTCACTAATCCTGCACTGGGGAACCTTAAAGGGGGTTTCTAGTCTCTTAATATAACATAGTAAAGGGTTCTTTACAGTAACAGGAATCAAACCTTTAAATGCTCTAACCCATGATACAATGCGAAGAGCAACTGCCCGCTAAGGACTCCGGTCTATTCTTACGTGGAACCTGCACCAAGGTGCGGTGTCTGCCGTGCGTGCAAATCTCCTGGGGTTAGGAATATAGGGTCCGGGAACAAGGACCTCCTAACCAAGATTAAAGGGGTTGCCGGGTTCAGAGCTGAACCCGGACATCCCTCCATTTTCACCCCAGCAGCCCCCCTGACTTGAGCATCGGGGCAGTTCATGCTCCGATGCTCTCCTTTGCCCTGCGCTAAATTGCGCAGGGCAAAGGCATTTTCAGGAGTTCCAGTTATGAACCGGCCTCTCCATGGGGCTGCTAGGAAGCCCGGTGACCTCACCGGCACTGGTGGGGGTGGCTTTAGCGCTGCCCTAGCCAGTAAAACGGCCCATCAGAGCCGGTGACGTCACCGAACACACTGCCGGGCGGAAGCTTCCGCCCCGGAAGTGTGTTATTGTAAACAAAAGAGCGATCTAGCGCAGGGCAAGGGAGCGCATCGGAGCATTAGATGCTCCGATGCCAACATCAGGGGGGCTGCCTGGGTTAAAATAAGGGGAGGTCCGGGTTCAGCTCTGAACCTGGACAACCCCTTTAAGTAGGACCCAAAGCCTCCCCTGACATGTCTGTTTTAGCAACCACTCGCATTCCCCATGTAATAACAATTCTGCAGCATCTATTCTCATGACTCAATGTCGTCCCATTCATTTATTATTCCTTCTATAAGTTATGAATGAATTGCTAGCAGTTTGCAATGAAGGTCCAGAGGGGAGTTACCAGCTGGAGGTGTGTCCCTGACACTGGCTGCACTGATTGGATAGTGTCAGACTGTGCAGGGAGACACCCTGAACTGATAACACCCAGCTGGACCTTTATTGCAGACTACTGGCAAATCATTAGTAAAATTCTAGTAGGAATAATAAAGGAATGGTACAATATAGAGTCATAAAAATAGATGTTCCCGAATTGTTATTACAAGGGATGTGCAAGTAGCTGCTGAAAGAGACATGTCCTCCTCCACAAGATTGACTTCCTTCTTCAGGTTGCAGCCCGTATAGGTGGTGGGGGGAGGGGGAGACCATATGTTTTTGGTTGGTGCGAGAAAGGTTGAACTTGACAGATATGTGACACTTTTCAGCTAATGTAGCTCTGAAAGTCCCCGTGTAAATAAATCGGTGATGGTTTCTAACTGTTAGGGCTCATGCCCACGACCGTATGTATTTTGCGGTCCACAAAAATTACGGATGACGTCCATGTGCATTCTGTATTTTGCGGAACGGAACAGCTGGCCCCTTATAGAACAGTCCTAGCCTCGTCCGTAATGCAGACAATAATAGGACATGTTCTAGAATGCACACGTAGTAACTTCCGTTTTTTTGGGCAGACCCACTGAAATGAATGGTTCCGCATACGGTCCGCAAAAAAACTGAACGGACACGTAAAGAAAATACGTTCTTGTGCATTAGCCCATATGGCCTATGGGGGTTATATGACCTACACTATGGGGGTCATTTATTAAGGCCGGCTTTTTAGACGCCAGTCTTAATAACGCCTGCGCCGGTGGTGGATCCGCTGAAGTTAAGAGTCGCCGGCCTCTACATAACTTCGGCGCATTCAGCACCGATTCTAAATGTAAGACCACTTCCTTGCTGACTTAACTTTAGACCATTTTCTACGCTTAAAACAGGCGTAGAAAATGGAAATGAGACCGGTCTGCCGGCCCGTCCCCTTTCCCGCCTACGCCCCATTTTTTAAACCCAGCGTAAGAGGCGAAAAGTGGCAGACTATTGTAAATGACCCCCTATCTCTTTAAGTAGAGCCCAGCCTATAAGGACGTATTTATAGGCTGTGTCGGGTTCATACATTATAAAGGCATCGTACAGAAGGCTTTAGGCAAAGTTAGAAATTCCCCTGTGTGATATTTCGGGGAAATCCAGACATTATAGACCCAGACTTCTCTGAGCTCAGGTGGTCAATGTGAAAATTGCAGAATTATACACGTTTTTTTAAATACAGATAGTGACATGAACAGATAAAAAAAAAAAAAACTCACCTAAAAAACGTGATTTCAATAATAGGTCATTTTCTTATGACACATTCCCCTTAACGACCAGAAAAATGACATGCACATTTAGATTTTTTTATTATAATGAGCTGAAAATCAGATTTATTATGTCATTAATTTACATTATATAAGTAATGTTTTAGAGGTATGTATCCAGCACCCCTCCAAATCTGTAGTATTTACCTGGCCTAAAATAAAGAGAATTTAAACTAAAGAGCAGCTCCAACATTCATTGGTTGATGAACGGTTCCTGATGTTTTTTCTGTCTGCGGTCATATCCAGGTGCTGGACAACCAACCACTTCTTCTCTTGCTCCACCTGCTGTCTTTCGCCCTGGCTCTGCTGGAAGAGGCTTCTGCCCTCCCACTGAAGTAACCGGCAACTGAGGATGATGTCAGGCCTGGTGGTCGATGTAATGGAGGACCATCCTGCCATGGGTTGTCTGGTAACTGAGGTCCATGTTTTTTTGGCCTCTTGTTCCTGTACGTTGACTACGACACTGATCCTGTTCCCAGGGGCGTAGATATAGGGGTGCAGAGGTAGCAGTTGCTACTGGGGCCAGGAGCCTGAGGAGGCCCAAAGGGCCTTGTAGACACCAGTATTATAGAAAGTGCATAGTGTCATAGATTTTGCACTGGAGCCCAGAATCTTCAAGTTACACATCTTGCCGGAGGGAAGGGGTTAGGTCAAGAATTTGTCATTGGGGGAATGGGGTGCCATTATCAATTTTCGAATCAGGCAAGATAAAGGCCATGTCCTCCCCCCAGGGAAGGAGGCCCAAGCTGAACTCTTGCACCAGGGCCCATGAGCCTTTAGCTATGCCCAGTCTGTTCCTACAATTAAAACTCTCCAGAAGTCACTGAGGCCCATATGAAGATATTCTAATAACATTATGGAACATACCATCCATAAGGGCTAAGATAAGTCATCTGTGAGTCATGTCATAAAAAGTAAACCCTAGGGGCTCTAGTTGTTACCTTCATCTAGGGTTGTCTTCTGCTAGTCCCTTGAAGTCCTATGTTCAGGGGTGGACTTTACAGCTACACAAACCAAACAAATGTTTGGGGCTCCAGATATGAGGGGCCCCATGCTGGCCACAAACCAAGGATGTTATGCTTAGAGGCCTCCAGACAAAAGTTTGCTTGGGGTCCCAGAAATGGCAAATTCACTACTTCTGAGCTTGTTCCCACCTGAGGATCCTCTGTTGCTCTGGAGGGACAATCTGGCCCTGACTATCCATCTTCTTGGACAATTCCACTCCACAGATTTTTTTTTTTGCAGTTTTTATGTGTTGCTCTCAAAAAGATTTACATAAAGCAAAAATAGAATAACAATTTTCTTCACTCCACGGCTCATGCTCTTTGTCCTCCATGCTGCCGATCATCACTTATCTTCCCTGGAGGAAAATCAAGTTCGCAGTTAACGAGTGGATTTCCCCAAACACAACAGAGCCACAGAGGGAATTTCAGCAATGGACGAGGTGGAGAGGAACCATGTGGAGGGAGATAGGAACTGTGGGGAGGGGGACCGAGGACTCTGAACTGCTCTGCAGTCAAACATTAAGTATATAGTTTGCTTGGTGATAAAGGGTTAACTGTATCCTTACAGCAGGGAAAATCCCAGGCATTCTTTGGTGAGCAGAAGCCTGGGGATAATTACATCAGTGTTCTGTATATCAGTGTCCACATCAACCTGACATGATTGATCATGATCCAGCAAACAGAAACTAAAATACATTCTACAGTTCATAAACTAGAAAAAAAAAAAAACTTTATAAGAACAAGACTCAGTTCTCCACTGCAATGAACTCTATAGCATGAGTATGATGTGAGCCTCAAGGAGAATTATTTGCCACATAATTGCCTGACCCTTGGATGTCCCCTTAACGCTGGGTTCACACCTGAGCGTTCGCGATGGAGCGCTCTGTATGCGCGATTGTACCGGCGTTTGCAATCGCGCATACAGAGACAAGCGAACGCCAATTGTCGCGCGTTCCCGAAAGTCTATGTACGGGAATGCGCGACAAGACGCCCCAAAGAAGCTCCTGTACTTCTTGGGGCGTCGGGCGTTTTACAGCGCGATCGTACGCGCTGTAAAACACCCAGGTGAGAACCATTCCCATAGGGAAGCATTGGTTTCTCCTTGTTGAGCGTTTTACAGCGCGTAGGAACGCGCTGTAAAACGCTCAGGTGTGAACCCAGCCTTAGAGAGAGCCTAAGATCTTCTGCCTGTGCCTCAGCCTTAGATGCCTCAGCCTTAAATGCACCCATCAGTGCCCCAGCCTTAGATGACCCATCAGTGCCCCAGCCTTAGATGACCCATCAGTTCCTCAGCCTTAGGTGCCTCATACCTACCTCAGCCATAGATGCCCCTTAAGTGCCTCAGCCTTAGATGCCCCTTAAGTGCCTCAGCCTTAGATGCCCCATACCTGCCTCAGCCTTAGATACCCCTTAAATGCCTCAGACTTAGATGCCCACATCAATCCCTTAGCCTTACATGCCCAATAACTGCATCAGCCTTACATGCATCAGCCTTACGTGCTTCACCCTTAGATGCCGTATCAGTGCCAAAGCCTTTTATGCCCATCAGTGCCTCAGTCTCAAATGTCCAATAAGCCTTTGCCTTGGAAGTTCCACAAAAATGCCTTAAATAACCGTTCAGAGCCTCAGCCTTTGACACTCGTAAATCACTTTGGGTGCTGGCACACAGTGCAGCTCTGACATGCATTCAGGATGCAGTTTTTTAAATTTAGCCAGTTTAGCAGCCTCGTCAACCCTGGTGTTCTGTATTATGGCAATGATTTAATTAATTTCAGCTTGCTACAAGAAAAAACCGCATCCTAAATGCATTTCAGAACTGCACTGTGTGCCAGCACCCTTAGCTTCAGATACTCCCATAAATATCTTAAACTTGGTTGTTCCATAAGTGCCACAGCCTTAGATGCTTCGTTCACATCGCCGTTCAGACTTTCCGTTCTCCTGCTCCGTTATAGGAGCAGGAGAATGGAAAGAACGAATTCGACACATAATGGAGGCGAACGAAAACGAAGGACCCCATAGACAATAATGGTGTCCGTTAGGTTTCCGTTCAGAGAAAGATTTTTGAAGCAGAGACAAAAGTCTTGCATGTACTATATTTGTCTCCGCTCCAAAATCTTCTTCTGAGCGGAAAGGATAAAGTCTATAGGGTCCTTAGGCTCTGTTCGGCTCAATTATGTGCCAAATTTGTCCTTTCCGTTCTCCTGTTCCTATAACAGAGCAGGAGAACGGAAAGGCTGAACGGTGATGTGAACGAAGCCTTAGATGCTCTTATCAATGTCTAAGCCTTTGATTCCCCCATCAATCACTTTTTTTTAGCCTTAGAAGCCCATTTTGGTCTCTGAGCCTTTTATGACCCCTTTCAGAGCCACAGCCCCAGAAACCTCCATATGCTTTGGAAGTCCCACAAAGTGCCTCAAATAAACTTAGATGCATCCATTTATCTTAAGAAGCGCCCATAAGTATATCAAACATGTATGCCCCACAGCTTCATCATGTATGCCTCAAATGTTCCCATAAGTGCCTTAAGCTTGGATAAGCTAACTTTCTCAGATGTCCCCAAGAGTGGCCACCACAGATACCCCCATAAGTGCTGGGAGATCATGTGCAACCCGCGGTGGTTACTGTCATAGGCTGGTTATTGTCAATGGAGCCCAAAGCTTTTGAAAAACATGGTGGATGTTGGCTCAGTGGCAGTAGGACTGGACCTTTCTATTGCAGAGTTTTCTAGAGGTTGGGGTCAGTCCAAGAAGATTCAAGGTCAGTGCCCTGCTCACCCTTCACCCTTTTATATGAACTAGCACGATGTTTATTACCAGGGATTTCAACTGGTCCATATGATGTCCTGATTGACTACTGAAGAATAATTTTTTACATATTTAATTATGGTAATTTATTAAGGTAATTGATTAATTATTAATTATTAAAGTATTTATTCATGTAATCCTTAATAAACATCGGGGCCTAATATTTCCAAAATACATTGTGTCTCTGTGGTAATTATTTTATTAGGTCTATTCAAGTTAGTATTCTGTATATTGATTAATGAGACTTCAGCCACCATGGTTGGTAAGTGACATCACCAGCTGGGCTGGTCCCACTCCTTCAGAATGACTAGTAAGTGACATCACCAACTGGGCTGGTCCACTCCTTCAGAATGACTGGTAAGTGACATCACTGGTCGTGCTGGCCTCTACAGTTACAATGATGTCTATTGTGGGCATGAGGGAAGTCTTGGACTACCTCTGGCCCATATTTGCACTGGAAGAAAGTTGTAGTGTGGAAGTCATGGCAATGGTTGTGAACCCTCTGTGCCAACCAACTGGTTTGACTTCTATCTACTCCTGAGGACATTATCCTGGTAGGTCCACTGGTTTTCACCCTTTAACCCCTATATCTGAAATTCGCTGTGGGGGAGCCACCAGGCCACTACCTGCCTATATGGTTGGCTGCTAACCCAAGGGGATCAGAGACACAGATGCGTGGCACAGAGGCATCAGACAACACACCTAGTCAGTAAACAGGCAGAGATAAGGGCTTGCAGAGTTCATGTAAATATGTGTAACGATCCAAAGGTCAAGGTAGGCAGTACAGGATCAGGATCCAGGAACCAGAAAAAAATGGAAAACAGCTCTTTTACAGGCTCTACCGAGCTAGAGAGACCTTAGCAAGATCTGTAGAGAGCAATTGCACAGGCAAGAACTGAAGGAAACAGTCAGGTATATATAGGACACATCCATGCAGCAGCTCACAGAGCAGGAGAAGATTGACTCTAGCAGTGTTGCAGGTAGAAGTACAATGAATACAAATCCTAACTCACTATTATAACAGGCTCTTCAAGAAATGATATCAGGCAGTCTCTTGTAATTCTATTATAGAGAAATGTATTATAACCAATTGTCTAATAGACTTCTGTTATTATAATAGTTCCCCTTATGAGCAGGGTTGCGATTTGGGTAATAAGTAAGAACAGGGATGGGAAAATCAGATTCCCTGAAGCAGCTCCTGGGGTCACTGATGCAGTGGCTGGATTTGGAGTGGCCCCAACACTGCACTTGGTCAGCTGGACATCCCCATAGTGTCATAAAATGTTGCTTCTCCCCGGAAAGGTGTGGAGAACCCCAATGGGGAAAAAGTCCAAGGAGTCAGGGTCTGCAGTAAACCAGTGTGCTTCTTTACTGGAGGAACTCAAGTGCAAAACAATACAAGTCAGGCACTGAGCTGGCTTCTCCAGTCTCCTCCCAAGCAGAAGAAGATTTCGTGCTTAGGAAAGATCTGAACTGGCTGTCCTTCCCTTTCTTAGAAAGCTGGTACCCTGGCCAAAGGGCTGGTGGTTTAGAGTCTGTGGTTCGGTCGTCTGACTTGCTCACACAGATTTAGCTCTCCTTGTGATTTTCTCTTCTTGACTAATAAAATTAGCTCTTTGGAAGGGGTGAACATTTTTGGACCCTTTGATCCTCCATTTTGCTAGTTGAGTAAAGAAGATTAACATCTTCATGTGCCATTGCATAATGTTGTTGCAGAAAATTTTGGGTCTACACACAGGTTTAGGTTGGGGCCACAAAAAGACCTTTTTTGTTGTGTGACTTACTTTTTCAGTGAAGTGATTGCCCCTTATAGGGGTTGTCACATTTTAAACACTTATCCCCCATTCACAGTTAGATCACCAGGGGTTCAACTGCCAGGGCTCCTGATAATCACTGGAAAAGAGACCCCCCTGTTCCATTGTTTGGATGGCTCGGCGATCATACATGAGTGCTGCTGAGCTCTTGTGCTATCTTTGGATGTCCCATAGAGTTGAATGGAGGGCAGTGCTCATGTGTGACCCCAGCTCAATTAAAAGGGAGGACCTTGGGGCCCTCATTCTTGTGATTAACAGGGACCCCAGTGGTCAAATCTCTGCGAATCAGACACTTATGCCTTACCCTATGGATAGGGGACAAGTGTTTTTATTGGGACAACCCCTTTAAAAGGGTTGGTTCATGAACGTAGATAGTATACTGTAGATAATAAATGCATGATCACTGGTGGCCTGACTTCTGGGATCCCTACCGAACACCCTCTGAGTCCCCTGTATAATGCTATGGTAGTATGCATGCGTGACCACTAATCCACTCACTGTCTTTGGGACTTCTGACTACAACACTCAGCTATCTCCAGCGCATGCGCACTACTGTTCCGTGCATGCAGGGGACCCCAGTTTTAGCGATTGGTGGGGATTCCAGTGGTGGAACCCAGGCGATCATACATTTATCCACTATGCCGTGGACAGGCAATAAATATTGTCCCATATAGAAAAAATCTAATCACAGAGAGCGCCAAATGTGCAGAGCTCTGGAAGGGGGGTAAATGCTTTCTGAAATGACTGTATGATAGAAATAGAAGGGCTCTTCAGCTCCTGTGCATCGGAGTCACTCTCTGCATTCATATTTCATCAGCTATTGTACAATGATTAGAAAAGTAGTCATGTGCCGACATGTGTTTACTCAAGGGAGAAGTGAAAAATTGGAGAAATTCCCCGGGCACTTGAGTCAAGGAGAAGAGGAACTGTCCAGCGGGTCTGTGTACTATCATAAGAACATCGCAAGGACTCTTCTACGGCTCCTCAAGATGTTTATCATTGTATTTTAATATAAACTCAGCCCGCAGGCTTCGGGCTCCTTGTGATCACATGAAGTCATGTGTCACCAGCAGTCAGTGTATTAGAACTGCTGGGATTTGTCATCTTCTGTGCAGAATTCGTGACACGGGACTAAAATAGTCCTTGCCAGATTAGGCATGCACTCACTCAATGGTCTGGCACAGGAAGATATAATCTACATAAAAGGTTAATAAAAAATTCACAGCCTTTCTTTATACTTCAGTGCTCCATTAATAATTTTTCAGGCTTCAGAGCTGAAATCCCCAATTTCTTTACTGGTTTATTGTCTGCGTTAAACTTGCACTGAAGATTTAAATGCTGGGTATGGCCGCGGTTAGTGCCCACTGCCGCTCCTCTCCTGCTGGTAGGCGCAACCAGCGCCTTGCATACCTGCGGCATAGCTGCAGGGCTCCAGCAATTTGGTCCCACCAATATCTTCCTCTACTTGCCTGGTGGTCCCAACAACTGGAGTATTGATGATCCTTCCACTCAGGCTGAAGCTGTTAAAAGCCCAGTGCGTACTCCCAACTCTTCCCCAGCCAATGGCTAATTACCCTGGGATACGCTAGGCACCTTCCCCTGTGGGATTGTGCCTGAGCAATAGGTTCTAGTTTGCTAGTTTCTTGCTAAGGTGAGCCGTGTTTGTTTGCCTGTTCCGTGTACTTGACCACCACCCATTCTTTGTTTTGACCCTGAGCTGTCTGCTTTGACCTTGGCTTGTTTATCGGCTTGCACGTTCTCTGCCTGCCCTGACCTTGGCTGAGTATGGTTATTGCCTGGTCTCTTGGTGCCCCTGTCTCTTCCCTGGTGGGTCAGCAGTCACTTGAACTGAGACTACTCCAAGAGGTGTGGCCTGGTGTTTCCCCTGTAGCATAGCCCTGATTCCTGTAAAGGAGTTAAAGGGTGAACACCTGGAGCGCCACTTAGATAAGACTCTTAGGAGTCACCCCAAGCCAAATCTGTTCAACACAGTGGTTCCACACCCACTGATTTATAGGAGCTCAGCTAAACAGTTGATGGTAGTGTTTAAGAATTGTTGATGGTTTCCAATAACCATTAGTGCAGAAAAGAATAAAATAATGTTACATACAGCATCTAGTTAGTATATAGTTGTGAACTGTTGAAACAGGTTCTCCATGCCAAATTTAGGCATGACCTGGTTGGCATATTAACTGGGCTGAGAGAACACTGGCCAAGCTGGCTGGATACTAGCTCTCCTCTAGTGTTTTATCCATATGTTCAATATGGACTAAGATTAGTTTTGTGATTGTACCCAAAAAAGTGATAAACCCCAAGTGAAGTTGTTGGTTCTAGTGGGGGTTGTCTACAGCTGGACTTCAAGTCATGGGACAAAAATAAAGATGTAGACATCTCCGTAATATGTATGTCATTCACTACCTGGACGAGAAGCTAAGAAAGCGTCTTGTCCTGGAGGTAAAATTACTGTTGGACCGTCCAAGGTAAACTAGGGTCAACTAGAGTCAACTGGCAGATCTTCAATAATCACCTAAATATTCCTGCCATGGTCTATATTTCACTATTTTTCATGACAGATTGATGTATGTGCGGCAAAAAAAAAATATTGCAAATGTGAAATATTGTCTTGAACTGTTTGTTTTTTTTGGCTGTAAATTTAGCTGAAATCCCCTGTAAACCAGTTTTTTTTTTAGCTTCTTGTCATTATAATGCTATAGCTATAAAAACTCTATATCTATATTACCTGGAATTTCCACTCTGGTAGAACAAGAAGTACAACTCTCACCATTTTGAAATGTGTCATATTTGCATGGGAGGTAATTAGATTGATTCTATGGATTCACAGCTAATTGTTGTCCATTCCTGTGGTGTAATAGCTACAGAATATCTGCTCCACGGGGAACTTCTGGGACTGGGACTTCTTGGACGTACCAGAGGAAATTTTTGAGTAGGCTGTAGTACACGGAGCCTCCCAAATAATAGTGCCACACAAATAGTTCTCCCAGAAATGGTGTATTGCACAGTGCCCACAAAATAGTATCAGTATCCTATAAGTAGTGCCATCCATAGAGTGGCACTAAAGACAGTGCCACACATAAAATGCCCCCAAAGACAGTGCCATACATAGAGTGCAACAAAGACAGTGTCGTACATAGAGTGCCCCCAAAGACACAGAGTACCACCAAAAAAGTACCTTGCCATAACAGTGTCCCTAAAGACATGGCCATACACAGAGAGCTCCAAAAGACAATGCCATACGTAGAGTGGCCCAAAGAAAGTGGCGTACACAGAGTTACCTTAAAGAGCGTGCCTACATAGAGTGGCATGAAAGAGAGTGTCCCAAAAGACAGTGACATACATAGAGTGGCCCCAAAGATGGGGTCATGCGTAGAGTGCCACAAAGACACAGGTCCTATAGCAAAGTGCCATATACAGAGTGCACCAAAAGACAATGCCATACATAGAGTGACCCTAAAGAAAGTGCAACACACCGAGTTCCTCCAAAGACTGTATCATACACAGAGTGGCACCTAGGCAGTGCCATACATAGAGTGGCCAGCTTTGGATAAAGGCATTAAGGGGTTAAGCAGAAAACTAAAAATGGGGATGTGCAGCAAAAGGTTAAAGAGGACAGGAGCAGGTGAGTATTAGTCTTTCCTCAGGTACCACATATTGCTTTGAAGGGGACCCAATCCTGGAATACCCATTTAATTAAGGATAAGTCATCGACATTAGGAGACTGGGAAACCCTTTAATGTCTACTTCTGTCAAACCAGGACACCTGAGGGCACCATAGGATCCACACAAGTGATTCCTTGGTCACACTTAACCACTGAACCGCCTTTCCACATATGTTACCAAGGTAAGAAAGACATTCTTAGGCCTCATGCACACGGCCGTTGTTTTATTCCGTGTCCCTTGTTCAGTTTTTCGTGATTTTCTGCGGACCCATTGACTTTCAATGGGTCAGTTGAAAACTCGGCTAATGCACCGTTTGTCATCCGCGTCCGTGATCCGTGGTTCCAGTCCGTGAAAAAAATATAACCTGTCCTATTATATTTAAGTCAATGGGACCGCTAAAAAACACGGAGGCACACAAGATTGTCATCCGCGTCCACGCATCCGTTTTTTTTCCTATCATTTGCATGGCAAACCTGTCTTAGATCTTTTTTTACTTTCCTTTATGTCTGGTGATCCTCCAAAAATAAAGGAAGACACACGGAAACAAAAACGGAAATGGATCACGAACAACGGAACCCCATTTTGCGGAACGGAACACAACAACGGTCGTGTGCATGAGGCCTTAGTTTATGACCACACTACACTTCTCCGTATTGTCAGGGAACTGCGACTGCGCAGGAACTTAAATGTGGATAGAGTGCCTCTCTCATAGTGCGCCTGCGTGTACACATAGGCTACAGACACATTGCTTTACCTTAGTGCGCTTGTTCGTTCCTGCGGTTGCGCAGAAACTTAGAAACAGTCGAGGCGTCTGCTCTTAGTTCGCCTGCGCGTGCACTTGGTCTCTAAGTGTATCACTCTATCTTTCTGCGCCTGTGCATATACTTAGATGCCAGAAGCATAGACCTTCGCTTGCACTTTGTCATTAGGCGCAACACTCCATCTCACCGTGCCTACGCGTACACTTAGTCTTTTGGTTGCATCACTCCATCTTACTGTGCCTGCGTACAAACTTGGACTATAGCAGCATTAATCACTCTATCTTACTGCGCCTGCGCATGCACATTGATGCCAGAAGCATAGACCTGCGCTCGCACTTAGTCTTCAGGCGCACACTCCATCTCACTGCGCCTGCGCGTACACTTAGTCTAAGCGAAGGTCTATGCTTCTGGCATCTAAGTATATGCGCAGGCGCAGAAAGATAAAGTGATACGCTTAGAGACCAAGTGCACGCGCAGGCGCACTAAGAGCAGACGCCTCGACTGTTTCTAAGTTTCTGCGCAACCGCAGGAACGAGCAAGCGCACTAAGGTAGAGCGATGTGTCTGTAGCCTATGTGTACACGCAGGCGCACTATGAGAGAGGCGCTCTATCCACATTTAAGTTCCTGCGCAGTCGCAGTTCCCTGCAGTGGCGCTCCAGGGAGGTAAGTCCTGGCGCAGGGAGTGTATGCGCATCTGACTCACCCGAACACTCCCACCTGGATGATGATGGTGTAGTGTCATCAGTAACCTGCAGGCCGCCCATTGGTTATTAGAACTTACCTGATACTTACCTACCAGTATACTCCATATGTATTGGCCCTTGGAGTCCGCCTCCTAATTTGAGACTCTTTATAAGGTCCTTAAACAGCGTCTTTATTCAATTCTGTCCGTCACCCCTGATGTTGGGGGACAGTCTTATGTTTTAGACTCTGAAGTCCTTGTCAGTTCCAGCTACAAGTAGCACTATCAGAGCATGTCCTAGTTCTCTAGTGTCTGCACATGGAATCTTCTATGGCGATACAGATAGGACGGCACTATATAGATCTGCTAACACAGCAGCAAAGTGTGTGAGCGGACGCGGTGTGCACCCCCGGCTCACATTCCAGCTAGGTCATTATTGCTGTAGTACTGAGAGGATATCAGAAAGTTTTAGTTCCTTTTGAGCTCACTTTCTTTTCATTTTGAAATTCTTAGTAAACTTAATAAAAGTTACGTTTTAATATCTGGGACAAGAGAGGTTAATAGCCTAAACAGGCCTGAATTGTTGGATAATAGTAAACCCTTCCCAGATAGGGTCTTGCATTTTTGTTTATGGCATACATTAGGGACCTTTAATTTTCTCCTTGAAACCCATTCTAAGTCACATTTTTGTTACCCACAATTCAACTTCCTGTTATTTCTACTGTTTCCTATAGATGGGTGGACTGGTGTTGAAGGTTAGTTTGGATGATTACACTAAAATAACATGGGCTGCTGCACTTGTCTCAACCAAACATGGAAAAATTATGGAATGAATGCAGAATGATGACAGAATGTAAATAAAAAAGGACATAGGATTATGCACGGTGCATGAGGTTGTAGGCTGGAGGGAAATGACTACTGGAATTTCCCATTTAAGATAGAATTCAAATGAATAATTGTAGTCATAACCTACCTGTAAGCAATTTAGGTGGCCCCAAAAGGGCTAAGGGGTCTTAGCTCAAGATAGACAGGTGCTTTATGTGATGTTTTGGTGTGGTTTGCATAACCTGCCTGTATACCTGGGATGACCCTTGCCTTCATATTGAAAGTTATAGTTAACTACATATCTGGATGCATTACAACCACTATGGTTGATGGTTGCCCAAACTCATGCATACGTCTTGGCTGCTAGATAGTTATAGTACTCTTGGTGATGCTGCAGTGTGGCTGGAGTAACCTCTGTGTAGGTTTAGGTTGATCATTGTCATGGTGTTGAGACAACAGCAGTCAACTACAACTCTAGGGATGCTTCCTAACCAAAACTGGATGAGTTAAATATGCAACATCTTATAATCTTGTGGGTCACGAGGATGGTTCCCCAAAGTCTTTGTCTGGGTTACTTGAGATGGAGTACGTGGAACATGCTGTTCTGACGCAAGCTAGATCTCAATACCATGTGTTGTGGCTGGGATAACTTAGCTGTAAATCTGCATTGTCCTCTACCATGGGGTTGAGGAATGTGTCGTTGCCAATACATGGTGCGTTAGTTATGCAACATCATGAAATTCTGTAGGCCACTACAGAGTCTTTGTCTTGACAAACTGAGCTGGAGAACAAGGAGCATGATAGGGGTCTTGGCTGAAGAAGATGCTACTTGTGATGATACTGTCATTTAGCCTGCCTGTAGGTCTGGTTTGTACCCTGTCATGACCGTACAACCAAGTTGCAGTCAACGGCTACTTGAAACTATGGGAGCATACCAGCCACCACATACAACATCGGCATATCTTCTAAACCATCACAGAATGCCATGATGGTGATGGTTGCACAACGTTTTACATTTTTAGCTGGAGACATGGTAGACAGCTACTTTAGGTGGTGTTGTGGTGTGGCCGGGAACAGCCTGCTTGTTGATATGGGTTTACACTTGCCATCGTTTTAAGGCAAAGTTGCAGTCAACTTCTACTCTACAGATGTGCCATAACTGCTAGATGTTGGAATAATTATTCAACATCCTGAAATCCTACGAACTACTACAATATGACATGAAAGTTTATTTCTGGATCACCTGAGCAGAACCATGAGTACCATGCAAGGTGGAGTTATACAACTACTTCACATGATGATGGTATGCAGTTGGCATAAACTGCCATGACATGGCAACACCAGACTATAAATCCATCCCAACCACAACATAATACATACATTAAATAGTGAACATCATAACAACCTGAGGACCATGACAGAGTGAACTGATGGTTGGCCAAACATTGGCAACAACTGGACAACTACTCCATGTGATGTTTTTGGTATGGCAGGGACATACTGGATTGCCCTCTGGTATGATGATACTTGGCATTATAAATGCATCCCAGCCACATTATTGAATCCCATGGGCCCCTTTGTTATTAGATGATGGTTGCCCAAAGTCATTGATTGTCCCAATCCTATAAGAGACTCATTGTACAGAAAGAACGTCTCAACTAAATTTCCCTCTAAAGCTCATGAATGAAAGTTGGATTGTTTCCAAGTTACTAGAGTGTATTTCTTTCATAATCTTATGTGTCGCTCCGAAGACCGAACATAACTGGATCTAAATATAGCATAAGATGCCGGCTTAAAGATAAATTCATAGTCTACTAAACATAGCAGCTACTAGCAGGAAATGATTAATGGATGGTATCACACAACAGGATGGATTGGGAAATGTTTTTTAAAGATGCTGTGTGGGAGGATTCATATCATACAGTATGGGATTAAAGGTGAGAATGAGAGGGTGTGTGAACAAGAGAAGAGTGGGAGGAGGAAGAACACATAAAAATACACAACGTACAAGTATCGGTATTATTGTTCCATGGACGACATGTAAATTATGGATTATATTAGTTTATCCCTAAAGTCCCATAAAGTTAAACCCGCTCCTGCTCACAGTTTTCTTATCAAACAGATCTTGTGCTGAAATAATAATTAGCTAGAGATGCGGGGAGGCTGATCATAAAAAGTATTGAAAGGTCTATTAAACTTATTTTCTTCTTAAAGGGCAATATCACTGTAAAGAATCGGTTCCAATTCTGCACCAAATACAATTGAGACCCAACAGGGAGTATATATAAGAGCAATATTTAGTTGTTAGATAGGTATGGAAGGGAATTCTCCAAGTTCTGTAAATATCTAACTTGTCCTGGTAACTTAGAGAGTACCAGGACCCACATTATAGTGTGTGAGATGTTATCTTGCCATGAAGAACTTTACTGAGTCGTCTTGGTCTAGTCTACAGAAGTAAATATATGGAAGATACGCGACTGTTAGAGGTTTTTTGTGGTTCGCCGGCCTGTGGTAAGAGGCTGCAAGAACGATGGAGAGTGGAGTGTATGGAAGTAGTTGCGGTGTTAGTGGTCATACTCTTCACTGGTGCTATTGCCTGCTCCAGTGCTCCCCAGGATGAGGTATAGTGGTTGGAGGGACGTAACTCTTCTAACCCTCGTGGCACACCATGGACTTCAGGGTCTTCCAACTGGTGGTGGCTGGGTTGCCTTTGATGTTGGGTGAATGATTGGCGGGGTGCAAGACAGGAGAGCAGGGGGCTGGATCGGACATGAACTCCAGGTCAGCTTGGTATAGGAAAATAAACTCTCTCTTTCACTGAATACAAGCACTAGGGACAGTTCTCAAGTATTTTACAGAGTAGGCTTTTCCCAAAGACTGTGTATAGGCGATGACTACTATGGTGGTCCTCCCTGAGTCTCGTTGTATAGATACATGCAGTCTTCCCAGTTGACCAAGGTGTGCAATCACTCTCAATATTTCCTCAATTCCTAATTGCGAGGTTCAGTCCTAAATAAGATGGTCGGTCTGTCCCAGTAGTATGACAGGCACCAGAAGCAATATGACCCAGACCACATGCAGTAAAGTCTAAAGACGTATTCGTGCATTTACATTTACTGACTCTATCCAAGCAGTATCGCTTTAGGGTACTCAACCTTCTGGAGTAATTCAATGATTTTTACCTCAGCGGTTGGTTCTTAGAAACATAGCTTTTTGGGCAAGTTTCATCACAGGGATGGTATCTCCTTGGAGAGGAATTCTGTTCTCCTGATTTAGCTTGTCTGGCTTACACACCAACAGTAGAATACATGTCTTTCCTCTGAGCTTGCTTGCCAGAAACTAACAACTAGCCAGGGGAGAATTGGGCCAGCCCACCACCCAGCAACTATTATTAAGGTCTACCTATTTCCTTCCCATACACAACCTGTTGGAATACAGCTTGTACAGACCATAGCATCACAGTAAACACTTCAACACCTTTAGTAGCAGATCATAATATTAACTCTTTAGCAGTGAACCATAACATTAACCCTTTAGCAGTGAACCAGTGGGTCACTGTATTATTCTTACATGTATGTTACAAAAAATAAACCATCTTGTAGGTTTAGGACTTTCTTGGGGAGAAAAGGATCTAATGACCTTCAGTTGCTTTCCTCTTCAGCTGGTTGGTGATGAAGTGGTTCTAATCTATGTAACAGGGGAATGGAGTCAACATGGGTCAGGCCATCCCCTCCATAGGTCCCTCATAGCAATCATATGGGCTGATTCTATGGTACATATGCCTATATCAAGATGACAACCACTACACTGAGCGTTAAATGTGTTCATGTCTTCTGAGATGTCATTTAAACACTGGTGATGACTTCTAGGACTTCCAGCTAGAAGGTCCCTTTGTTCTACTGATTGGTGGGGCTAACTGGGCACAGAGCTGTCCCAATGACATTGCAACCCTAGCCTTGTATCTGAATACATTGGCCAAAACAGAGTGGTTTGTTGGTGGCCCTCCTAGTATCCAAAACCCAAAGCACACACCCATCGTCAACCTGGCTGCCACGCCTGTCCAGGTCCACCTTCAACATGACCTCCAAATGCTGACCCAGAAATGGGGGCAAATGTCTTTAATGTCTCCAATGTGTCAGGTCATCCTCTGTCCTGGCTGTGGATCTACTATGTGGGACCCCTATAGTGATTGATGGGTTGTCAGACCTTCTTACTGAGCCAAGTGATGGTCTGAGTGGTTGAGATGGAGCAGATCTCACTGGAGGCCTGCAGAAATGCTGCGAGGACATTTGTGAGTGAAGTTCAATATATCAGTGTGCGTAATACATAATATAAAAGGGAACTACCGGCTCTTCTCATGGATTATGTATAACGGAACGTGCGGGTAGCACCTTGCACCTCATGAATACTTCATGATAATTTGCTGTCTGAGTTATGTAGCGTCCAGTGTTATAATGTACAGCTCGCTGTTATTACATTTTTAATGCAGGTTTCTAATTTTGAATTGTTTCCTGCAGAGGAATGAACTGAATTGGTTTCTATAACGGCATTCTGTTCTCAGTGACGGCGCACTCCCGCTGCGATCTATACACTACTTACGCGCTGTGCTGCGGAGCCATTAATCCGATTAATTCAGTCTGGAAAGTCCTGTTAATTGGGCGTGCAATAAAAGCAGTCCCATGGCGGATTAGCATATGGACTCTTCATGAGGGGGCACTGGGGTTCAAAGACCACCAAAGATTAAATCCATGTGTCATGCTCCGCCCCTAAAGCCCTGTGCTAGGCAATAACAAAATAAAAAATAATAAAAAATTGAAAAATTTAAATCACAGTCCTTTCCCCAAAATGTAAATAAAAACGAAAAAAGTACACATCATGGGCATCGCTGCGTGCGAAACGCCCATACTATTAAAATATAAAAATATTTTTCCCATAGGCATACACACCCGTTATGAAATGTACAGATCGCCCGACAAAAAATGAGCCCTCACACAGCTACGTACACAAAACTGCAAAAAAGTTACAGGGTTTTTAAAGTTTTTTTTTTTTTTCAGTATTAAAATGCAAGAAAAACTATACACATGTGGTATCACTATAATCGTCCTGACCTGGAGAATAAAAGTAACAGGTCAGTTTTACAGCATAGGAAATGCAGTAAAAAAAACTAAACATAAAACTGTGGTGGAATGGTGTTTTTTGTTTTTTTTTTGTTATAATTGAACCCTATTGCCCTAAACGTGGCCTCATTTATCCAGACTGTCCTTGTTGCCCATAGCAACCAATCAGAGATCCCCTTTCATTTTTCCACAACGGTTTAAGAAATGAAAGCTGAGCTCTGATTGGTTTCCGTGGGCAACGGGCTTACTTTAAGACAGTTCTGATAAATGCGGCCTACGGGGAAGGCTTATGAAACTTCCTTAAAGACAGACTGTCCGTGTTGCCCGTAGCAACCAATCCCCTCACAGTTTCCATTTCAACTTCTACTGTTGAAAAATGAAAGGGCAACTGTGGTTGCTATGGGCAACAGAGACCCCTTTGCCTTTGCAGTTTCATAAATCTGCCCTTTGTGTCCAATTCCTCAGCATGTTTAAGATCTCTGCTTGCTTGCAGTGGATGGAAACATCTAGCTACGCACTGCGGACTCACAGTTATGAGGTATAACTAGGTCTGTACCGCTTTCCAACCTCTTGATGTAAGCAATGACTCTTTCCCATGGCTGACAGCAAGAAGAGCTCTTGAAAAAGATGAAGAATTGTAACGAGGCGTATTACAGAGTTGCAGAAGGGTTTCATTATCCGGTGATTACACTTAGTGTACATATGGCTGGACAGATGCTGTATATCTGGAGGCGCGTGTGCTAATTACCTGGTGATGTAATGAAGCGACTCGCTATACAGGCTATGTGCCCTCTATATTATGTATACAGCATGATGTAACGTCAGGTGGCAGTAGGTGAAGCCTGTGCCGTTTACGTTGTGGGCTCAGGTTTAGACCGTGAGCTGGTCGCTGCATCTCTGCCTGTAGAGTCTATACGTGCTGCAATTTCTGTTCTATTGATTCCTATAGGCGCTAGTAGCACCCATGACAATGTAAGACCATAGCTACGGTATGTTGTGGTGAAGCAACGCCTCCCCTAACATCTCATATGTCTCATATGTCCATACAGATACAAAGGTCTTTTATGGAAAATGTTTTGATGAATACGCTGCAGGCTATATTCAGTTTAAAGGGGTTATTCAAGTGTAGTACCACAGACCTGGAGGCAGTACAATTTGTGCATAGTTTGAATTGTTTTGTATTTGTTTTATTGTTATGTGGCCGCACATTCCAGCAGGATATAACACGGAACAGGACTATTCCTCCTTGGTAGGAGTGGGCTGGTCCTGCTCCCCGCCAATAGGGGGACCTCCTGTCCAGAGACAGAGGGGAGAGGAAGCCCACTGCAGAGCTCCTGCTCCTGTCACAGATTACCCAGAGAGGACGGCTCAAACCTGCCTCAAGTGAAGTCTTGAGAAGCTAGACAGCAGAGTGAACTGCTACCATCAGCACTACAGGGGTTGTCCGAAATCAGAGCTGGACACGGACATATCCCTATCTTCACCCTTCCGGCCCCCCCTGACATGAGCATAGGAGCATTTCATGCTCCAATGCTCCCCCTTGCCCTGCGCTGCATCGCGCAGGGCAAGGGCTTCTTGTTTATATTTATGACACTGCTAGGAAGAGACTTCCACCCATCAGTGTTCCCAGTGACATCACCAGCTCTGATAGGCGGGCTTTAGCGCTGCCCTGTTTTACAAGGTAGGGCAGTGCTAAAGCCCGCCTATTAGTGTAGGTGACGTCACCCGGTTCACTGCTGGGCAGTATCCTCCGCCTAGCAGTCCCTATGGACAGCCTGGTATGTCACCGGAACTCCAAAAAATGCCTTTGTCCTGCGTGATTAAGGAGAGTAACAGAGCATGCAATGCTCCAATGTTCATGTCAGGGGGGCCGGAGGGGTGAAGACTGGGATATCTCCGAGTTCTGCTCTGAACCCGGACAACCCCTTTGAAGAGGTTAACCAAGATGAAATCACACCTCCAGACATGGCAAACCTGCACTATTGATGACACTGACCTGGTTCCCGTCGCGTTATTCGGTCTGTGTGGCTCCTGCCCCGGCATTCCCGCTTCCCTCTGTGCCGAGAGCAACATCTGTCAATGAGGGGGACACGTGACCACTGCAGCCAATCACAGGCTGCAGTGGCGACTTACTCCTCTTGCATCGTGTGTGACATCATACATGATGCAAGGGAAGCTGGCTGCAGCGGTCATGTGTCCCCCCACCCCCCAAGAGCGGCAGAGAATGTCAGATACCGAACCCAGCAGCCGGGGACCAGGTAAGTATGGTCTCCACCAGTGGTCGGCCACTATGGGAGGTCTGTGTCTTGGATAACCCCTTTAATATATTCCAAGTAGATGTGAGCGAATTGATTCTAACTAATTGTTTTGTCTCATTAGCCAGATTTCCTCACCTGTGGGGTGCTGTCCCCATAGGTGAAGAAGCACCCACCTGCCGTATGATTGACAGGACCAGACATTCTGCCTGGCCCTATCAGTCTCCTGCCTGTGTAACAATCCAGAGTGGCATTACCACTTCTGCACCCTGCTACTAGCTCAAATGGGCTAACAAAGCGCCATCTTATGTATTTTGTTCAGGTCCTATACACTGTGCATTTCTAATGTTTGTAACTGTTATGTTCAAATGTAATGTGCCTGGTTCACCAGCAGATGGCAGCAAACATGGCAGAGCTGCAGTTAGGTAGAATGGAGCTTCCCATTCCATTCTAAACCCCCTCTGTGGAGAAGTGGGCAAGTCCTACTTCCTGCAGGAAGGGTGGGGACCAGTGAGGGTTAGTCTAGCTTACCCGCTGCTAGGGGGAAGGTGTGCAGGGCACGTCTCTGCTGGACGTGTCCGCGCTAGCCAGAGCACCTTCAGCTCTGCTGGCCATGGAGGTCAAAGCTTAAGTGCCTCAGAAGCCAGGAGCATAGTTCCCTGGCATAATTTAAGAGTCAGACTACAGAGAGAAGAGCAGCAGACAGAAGAATCAGATTTATATAGTTAGCTTGTCAGTACAGCAGAGTCAGAGAGAAACAGATGTAGCAGAGTCAAGTTTGCCTGCTAGTTTCATGCTAAAGCCTGCTGGAACCAAGACAAAGCTTGAAGATTGTTTCTGATGAACGTTTATGCAAAGTAAAGCTGCTGTTTAACCACATACAAGGTCTGGACTCAATCTTTCTTTCAAATCCCTCAATTATTCCCCCTATTTATTGCTTCGGAGCCAAAGCCTGAGGTCCAGCAGTATCCAGGTAGGAGCCCCGTGACACAATAAGAGACGTTTTAGGCCGCTCTACAGAACTCAGCATTCCTAAACCTGGGATGTTGTATAGAGGGCCCTAGAGGGAGGCTCCCGTTGCACCTGCGCTGCTGCAGAAGCTTCAATTCGGGTTCAGAAGCAACCAGGGGTGCACCTAGCCTTTCTGAAAAGGCGCCCCCCCTCCTTCTCAATGCAAATTTTTTAACCGAACCCCTTCCCTTCAGCCCATGGCCTTTCGGCTGCCTCCCCTCTTGCCCCTAACTGGTGCTGCCTCATCTGGCCTCATTGGTGGTGCACCCCTGGAAGCAACTACTGCGCATGCGGCGCTACACTTCCGGGTAGACCATATGCTTAAAAGCCTCTTCCTTTCTGCTGCAGGGGGCGCAGTAGACGCAAACGATATCATAATGACCTGGACACGGTGGAAGACAAGAGAGAAAAGTGAATTCATATTTACTGTGCTTTACAGACCACTAACCTCTGACTAAACAGGAAATATGAGATTGTCACCCTGCCGACTCAGCTCAACCTGCAGGCGGAAAACAGAAGATATGTGTCTGCTGAGGGAAAGCACAGGGCAAGCACGGGTGATTCAATACTATCTGCTGTCAGGTACAACGCGGAAAATTCTTATGCAGAACAGGACCGGCCGGTTCAGCACCAGGTTGTGTATTGCAGGATGCTGGACTATATTTTGCGGTGCTCACTGTTCTAATAAAGATGTCCTAAATAACACTTAAAGGGGTTGTACAGGATTAGGAAAACATGGCTGGGTTCTTCCAGAAACAGCGCCACACCTGTCTTGTGGTTGTGTGGGGAGTTGCCACGTTTTTCTCTTTTTCTAGCTCCTCTAAAGACTAATTAGGGCATTCTGATTTATTACAAGAGGTTTCTTATTTGGGACCTCCATCAGTGAACCAGAGGGTGACCACAAAGAACCCCTCTTTCTGTGTCTGGAGATCCGAACACATCCGTGCATAAAGCAGAGAGCCCATCGAGATCAGCTGGCTCCATGTAATGCTTCTTTTGCCCTGTGGTGGCGCTGCAGCAGAATTGAACACTTGCTGCTGGGCTCCTCCACAGACTAGAGTCGATCACTGGTCATTTCACTACCATGACACCTCCTAAATCCTAGGACTGGAAGATCAGTGAGCTCACAAGCTCACCAGAATACCTCCACAGTATCTGAAGAGGAACCTCTTACAGGACTTTGTTTCAAAAAGTGAATATATTAAAGGGGTTGTCCGGGTTCAGAGCTGAACCCAGACATATCCCCTTCTTCTCCCACTCAGCCCCTCTAACGTGAGCATTGGACCATTTCATGCTCTGATGCTCCCCCTTGCCCCACGTGCTAAATCAGACGCTAAAGCCCACCCATTAGTGCCGGCGACGTCACCGGGCTCACTGCTAGGCGGAGGCTTCTGCCTAGCAGTCAGCCTGGTGACTTCACCAGCACTAATGGGTGGGCTTTAGCGCTGCCCTAGCCTGTAAAGCTGCCCATTAGTGCCTGTGACCTCACTGGGAACACTGCTAGGCGGGAGCCCCCACCTAGCAATGTACAAATGTAAACAAAAATGCCCTTGCCCTGCACGATACAGTGCAGGGCAAGGGAGAGTATGCCCCTCATCTCAGAGGGGCTGCCGGGGTGAAGAAGGGGTTATGTCCAGGTTCAGCTCTGAACCCAGACAGCCCCTTTAACTAAGCATCGAAATCCAGGACAACAACGGTCATGGCGAAAGGAGAAAGTCAACATGTCTGAATCTCTCTGAAAGTCCTGTATGTTGCTCTTGTTTAATCCCTGATAGACCCAGTCAATTTTCTTTTTTGAGTTTTATTTTTTTGTGTTTTTTTTCCTCCCCGACTTCTAAGACCCATACCCTTTCTTTTACTTTTCATTCATACAGCATTAAAGGGGCATATTTTTTGCATGATGAGTGGCATCATTTACTTCACTATACCTTGTATCGAAACACAGGAAAAAATTCTGTCCAGTGAAGTAAAAAAAAGCATTTTGTGTTTTTTGTGTTTTGTTTTTATAATGTTCATTATACTCTGGAAGTCACACTAAGAGATTATTCTGCGAGTCAGTACGATTATGGCGATAGCAAATTTGCATACTAAATAAAAACCTTTGAAAAAGGACATCCATAATTGTGTGAGGTATTGTTTTTTATGGGAGGAGATCTCCTTTTTATTGATATTATATTTGGGGTATGTAATAGCTGTATTTTTTTGTGCACTGTATGACACCATTATTTGTTCACTTTAGGCCCTGTATTATATGGACACTGTATGGTGCTGTTATTTGTTTGGGCACTATGTAACACCATTATTTATTTGGGCACTGTTTGGCACTGTTATTTGGTCAGTGTAATAGCTGTATTTTTGGGCACTGTATGACACCATTATTTGTTCACTATAGGGGCTGCATTATTTGGACACTGTATGCTGCTATTTGTTTGGGTACTGTATGGCACTGTTATTTGGTCACTTTAATAGCTGTATTATTTGGATCCTGTATTGCACCATTATTTGTCCATTATAGTTACTGTATTATTTGGACACGCTGTATCGCACCTATTTATTTGAGCTCTGTATGGCACCATTATTTGTTCACTATAGGCGCTGTATTATACGAGCACTGTATACTGCTGTTATTTGTTTGGGCATTGTATGATACCATTATTTATTTGGGCACTGTATGGCACTATTAATTGGTGACTGTATTAGCTGTATTATTTGGATACTGTATGGAACCATTATTTGTCCACTATAGTTGCTGTTTTATTTGGACACACTGTATCGCACCTTTATTTATTTGAGCTCTGTACGGCACCATTATTTGCTCTATTACTGTATGTCACCATTATCCGTTCACTATAGTTGCTGTATTATTTGGATACACTGTATCGCACCTGTATTTGAGCTCTGTATGGCACCATTATTCGCTGTATTACTGTATGGCACCATTATTTGTCCACTTTAGTTGCTTTATTATTTGGACGCACTGTATCACACCTTTATTTATTTGAGCTCTGTACGGCACATTATTTGCTCACTCTACTAGCTGTATTACTGTATGGCACCATTATCTGTTCACTATAGTATCTGTATCATTTGGGTGTTGTATGACTTTTTTGGACACTACAGTAGCTCTATTATTTGGGTCTTGTGTGGCACTCTTATGAGGATGTCAGAGGGGCCTTCTCACACCTTAGTCAGCCCTAATTATGGGATGTATTCTCTGGGAGTCTCGTGTTAAGTCATACCCATCAGTTTGTATCAAGAGCATCTATTAAGAAGGGTAATTCCGCTTGTAGCAAAACCAGACAAACTGCCTTTACTTGTCCTTTTATGACATATTAAATCATTTTTCAAAACTATATACTTATCATTAAGGTGTTTTCCAGAATTTTTATATTGAGGACCTATCCTCGGGAATGGCCGGTCAATTTCTAACCGGTGGGGGTCCAACACACAGCACCCCCGCCGATCAGCTGTTTTGTTGTAGCTCCAATGCCAAAAGTCAGTGCCCTAACTACACAGCCCTGACTCTCTCATGATTCTAGATTCTCTCATGGTGGCCGAGAGCCTCAGAGCCAGTGATGGCCAGTTCGCCGTGTTCACCCGCGAACACATGCGGGCTGCCATCTTAACTCCTTAAGTCCTTACCTGTGCCTGTGCCGGGAGCTAGTCTGAAACAAATGCGGTCACCGGGAGCAGGCAGTTCCGAGAACAGCCGCCGGGGGTCTTCATCGGGCTGTTCTCGGAACTGCCTGCTTCCGATGACCGCATTTGTTTCAGACCAGCTCCCGGCACAGTCACAGGTAAGGACTTACTTGTGCATCGCAGGACTTGCGAGTTAAGATGGTAGCCCGTATGTGTTCGCGGGCAAACACGGCGAACTGGCCATCACTGCTCAGAGCATCCTTAATGCACAATGTAGTTCAATATATGCAGAGAAGTTGCCATTTTAAGGGTACAGCGACACATTGAGGTTTTTTTCGTTGCAATTTTAGAAGTCAAAATCAGGAGAAAAGCCTGGTTCTGGCTTCCAAAACCTCTTCGGGAAGGTACCGTGTGGCCGTATCCTAATAAAAGTCGTTAAACAGTAAAAGAGCACGTTCCAAGCCTGAGCAAGGTCCGCCACTGAGCAGCTTGCAGAAGGAGCTATAAACTAATAAAGATAGGACCCAGTGTTGTTGCCAATGTCAAATTAGCTCTTCCTTATGTTTTAGGATAGGGCTACACGTCAACTTTGGCTGCGCAACTCGCCATGTGTCCAAAGATCTTGTGTATCACAATGTTGCGTCTCGTCCTGATATCACGTCACAAAAGCCATTGGAAAAGGCAATCAGGATTTTCTAGCCATTGTTTACTTAACTCGTTCGGAATCAAGATGAGGATTTCTACATCTTTACGTCACATGATAAAAAAGTGAATGTGGTCCCGTCGCAACCTGCAAGTTGCTACGATCATGACACGCAAGTTGCGAGAAATCTAAACCTATGGCGACAACTAGTGATGAGCAAAGTTTACAAAAATTCAATTTGGCTGCTTCGTCACGAAGCACATTGCTTTGTAAGTAGACGGAGAAATGACGGAGAATGGCGATTGCGCCGCCCCCCCCCGTCATTGAACCCCTCAGATGCCGTGTTCATCGCTGATCGCGACATCTGAAATTAAAAATGAGGGCTTTCAGGGGTTAAAAAAATACAAAATACTCAACTTATCCATTTCAGCCCAAAATGGCCGCTGTTGTCATCTTGATTGAAGATCCCGTGCAAAATCTTGATGACGACATCACGCTGGCCGGCGTGGTACGTCACCGTGCATGAGATTTCGCGCGGGATCTTCAATCAGGATGGCCATGGCGGCCTCTTTGCTCTCAAATGGATGGGTTGAGTATGTTTTTTTCAAGCCATTTTAGGGAAAATTGATTTGTTACCACGAAGAATAAGGAGAGAATGGTAGAAAATCAAATTTTCCCTGAAATTCACATCAAAGTCCACTTCGGATACTTTGATTGACTCAACCCTAGCGGCAACCACTTGCAAGGTCAACCATGTTTACTTTTTATTATGTAACAATATAGCATCGTGATACCGCGATCTTTGGCCACACAATGTGTTCAAGCCTTGATTACTTTCGCTTACCTGGTTGCAATGAAAGAGCTTCTCCACTTTGGACAATCTCTACTTTGGTATTGTCCTTTGACGATAAGCTCATCGCAAAGTGTTCCTCTGCTTTGACCCTCAGCGATCAGCAAGTGTTCAGTTTTCCTGCAACACCACCACAGGGGAAATTATGAATTACATGGTGCACATTCATATCAATGGGTGGTCTATGTAATGTAAGACAGAACAGGTCATCCAAAGTGAGAAATGCTCTTTGTAGCTGCTTTCCACTCTGGCCAAGAGATGTGGACCCTGAACATGCCCCCCCCCCCTCCTATTAACTAAAAATTTCCTAATAGGGTACATGACAATCGGTTTCCTAAACTGGACAACCTCTTCAAGATAGGCTGTCAAGACAGAAGGAGCTGTGGTTTCACCACAGCTAAAGAGCCACATATGGCAGGCTTGGCAGCCAATGTTGTAGAGCATCTCTGTCAAAATGGAGTCACCTCTATGGTGGTGATAGCTCCGTTGGGTCATGACCAACCTACACTGCTCTGACCGCTCACATAGCAGAGAAGAAGGAGGAGAACTCCAGGCAAAATGTATCCACTGTGTTATGCCTAGCGTAGGTCCAGTAGGGATGGACCATAATGCAGATTTCAAAGACGACCAAAGATTGAATTCCTGTGTCATACTTCACCCCCTTTAGATCTTGAAGTAAGCAACGCACCTCATTTTGCTGGAGTGTTCCTTTAAGGCCTCATGCCCACGACCGTTGTTTTGGTCCGCATCCAAGCCGCTGTTTTTGCGGCTCGGATGCGGACCCTTTCACTTCAATGGGGCCGCAAAAGATGCGGACAGCACTCCGTGCTCTGTCCGCATCCGTTGACCCGTTCCGTGGCCCCGCAAAAAAAATATAGCATGTCCTATTCTTGTCCGTTTTGCGGAAAAGAATAGGCATTTCTACAATGGGCCGCCCGTTCCGTTCCGCGGAAGGCACATGGACGGCTTCCGTTTTCTGCGGATCCTCGTTTTGCGGACTTCAAAAAACTGCACGGTCGTGTGCATGTAGCCTAACTCTGTTGCCAGATGGCTTTTTTCCTCAAATGAATCATGATTATGATCCGATCTTGAGACCATAAAAATGAAAAAATCTAATAAAAATAAAATAAAAAATGAATGTTATCGTGTACTATAACTATATATATATATATATAAATATCAATGTAAAAACCAAGAACAAACAAGAAATAGGTTCAACATTTTTTATTTAATGTGTATGCCAAAATACATACAAAATGTAGAAAATTAATATTTCCAATACAAAGGAAAGTATTCAGAATCAGAAAGAGAACAATCACAGAAGTGTGGAAAGAGGAAGCCGTAAAATCGGCCCCCGTAACAGTATAGCCTTTCCAGGCTTGGATAGTGTTACATGACAGCAAGGCATAGCCTACATTGCTCAGCAATAGACATTTTATTTTGGATTCCTGTCACAACAATAGGTCATCCATGTTTTTAACAAAAAAATAAATAAAAATACAATACATAGAAATCTCAGATGTCACCATGAACGGTTCAGCGATGCCCCATAGGGGTAAGTATAGCTTCTTGAAATGTTATTTCCCAGTTATTACGACATGAATAATCACATGCAAACCAGGTCATTCGGGAAGTATCACGCTTCCTGTACGAAATGATTATACTACAGTAATTCCAGGTCAAAACCTTGATCTGTCTGGGGTTTGATGTGAGCTGTAGGTCCTCATCGCTTCTAAGGTCACATATCAACAAAATGGACTTACTTACAGTACATACATTGTATGCATTTGCACATCATATCAAAGACATAGACATCAAAACCAAAAAATATAGCTTTTAAATAAATAAATAAATAGATAAATACTTAATATAAAATTATAAAATAACATTATTAAACAATGGCTACAATGGAGTCTTCCAACCAAGAGAGAACTTTCGTAAAGTCTGATTTGACCCACTTTCTTAAAACTTGTGCCAAACGAGAACAAAAGATATTCCATGGGCAGGACCCATCCGCCCATGAGTAAGTTCATGGATTGTAAACACGGCAGGTCATCTCCACTATATGCTACAAGTGATAGGGGTGTAAGATTCAAGATATGAAGTTACCACCAAGTTGACTTTCCAAATTCAGTTCCTAATTGCACTCAGCTTTGAAACTTTGATGGTTCTTCATCAGGGACGGTATGGCCCTGTCATACGGCAAGGATCCCAAAGTAGACTTGTCCATGGTAGGTGTCCAGAAATTCACTATTTGAAGTTTCGGTGGAAATGATGTCTCCTTCTTCAAGTTTGAAAATCCCTCCTTGATAAATGGGTTGGGTCCAGGAGGAATTAGATTCCACCTCACACACTGACTTACTGGATTTGAGGATCACCATAGACTCATCGTCAGAATAGCTCTTTTTGCGCACCGAGTGGCTAAGCTCTTGGTTTTTCTGGCATTTTTCCCCAGTGAACACCACTTGGGTGTAAACAAAATAAAGCCCTTCTTCTTCAATTTTCAAAGAGTTCTTCTCAAGCTTTATGTTGCCATCTTTGAAGGCATTGATGGATTTTGGTTGCCATTCTATATGTTTATGCACCTTTTTCCCTGTAAAGATGGAAGAACCGTTAGGTACAAGTTTCTACAAGGAAGAAATATGTAGATACTGAAACATCTGTCTCTGAGCCATATAAAGATCAGAATCATTGCTTACCTATCAGATGAGCAGCTGCCCTCTTTCCTTTCATGGCTTGGGTTTGTGGTACAGATTCTGCAAGAACAAAAATACTAAATTTAGTACAATGGTCATGATATTTAGTACATGGTATTATTAGTGTATGGTATGACAGAACTAGTCTTGCACTATGATTTAGCTAACCTGTAGACACCCCTGGTTCTGTCTTTTAAGGCTCATCAGCACAGGGGCAAGTTCTTAAAATGCTCATTCACTTGCATAGACCATTTAAAAAGGCCCATAGAGCTCCTACAAGATTTGTAGGCACTCTGTGTGCAGTCGTATGGTGAAGCACCATACTTGGCTTTCTTTCAAACATTATGAAAAACCTTGTATAGAATGAGACCCATACCAATGTACATGCATGGGCCCATTGCAATGGATCCATGCTATAATACATGAGCATGATGTGAACCTTATAGAGAATCAGCTGGACTACTAAGTCACAGGAAGACTTGGACCCTACCCAGACCATCAGTTATTTGGCTTGGTCATCCTTACCTAAATAATTCTTGATTTGAAGGACTTCTGGTAGTTCATTGTCAACCTGAAGAACACAAATGAAAGAAATCATGATTAGCTGCACAGTTTGGTGGATACATTCCTGCTCTCATTGTGTTCCTGTGAAACGTATGGAGGAAACAGATAATAAACTTGCCAAACCAGACTGACGAGAGGTACGGCTGATTTCACACCACATGGCTGGAAATACAGCACTGATATTGAACACAGTAGATCTGCTTTGTGGAGCTAGGATTGCAAGTGTGCCCTGAAACACCCTAGACCTCTAACCAGGTGCAGGTATTAACAGGGTGCAATAACTATAAATCCTTTAGAGCGAGTGATGCAGAAGATCTGTAGATGTTTGGATGGAGCAGGGCTGAATTTGTCATTCCTCTTTCAGTTTTAAGTAGAACTTCAGAAAAGAGCGCAATGCACAAAGTCAGCTCTGCCTCATCTGTATACGTCCGAAGGCAGTATGAGAATAATTTGAGTTGTCCTTAAAGAGACACGCACCTTTCTTTCAGTTTTGATGACCTCAAAGTGAAGCAGGGCTAAGATGATGGTGGTCCCCAATAACAGGACGAAGGAGCAGACGCTGAGCCAGTGAAAGCACGATGTCCTGCTTCTTTGCACATTTTGGAGAAGAGGTTCCTCACTGCGCACCTGTGTCAGCTCCATCTCTCTGTGTTATTATCTTCTTGTATCCTTTCTAGTTTGTTGTATTGTTTAGCCCTTGTTTCTTTTTATTTTACTCCCAAGTAGTTGTTGCTTTGAAGGCTTTTTGTGCTTTTGCTGGCTCCTCTCTTCTCTGGAGGCATTTAAACCCTGGTCTCCAGAATTTCCCATGACATCAGGGAGGGTGGAAATGTTGGTGACACCTTCGTCCTGTTCTGCTACTGCTGCTCTGTTCTCTGTCTCCTCCCCTGGTGGAAAGAGATATAACGGCAGTTTTGAAAAAGAAACTTGTTAGGGGAAACACTGCAATCTTGGAAAAGAAAGCTTCTGCTTTTTACATTGTGTCATGTGAAAACTGGAAGGTTTGGACTTTGCTCGATGGTCGAGATGAGGAAGCAAGATGAAGTATCGTTAGCATTGAAATGAGGACTCAGAAAGCAATAAGGACTAAGTTGTGAGGGGGCAATGGGCATGGTCTAGTGTCTGCTCTGAAAGAGGGCAATGCAAAAGTGTTATGCGGTGCTTAGATGTCATTTGTTTCTTCTGTGCTATGAATACATGGAAAAAACATCATGGTTGGTACATTGGGGGTCATCAGGGGTCCAGCTAACAGCTCATGCAATGAGGGGGCTGGAATCCAGTTTGTCTCATACCCTTTACTACTGAGTGGTGAGAACTTGTGCAGAACTCCAGAGGTTCTACGTTTTAGATTTGACCCAATGGCCATGGAGGGGGAAATGATCATAATTCCCTTTAGTCTTCATTGGCAGAACCCAGGACCACCATGGAGGGGGCATTTTGAACTGTGCTGTAGTATGCCACTCCAGGGGTGGCCACAGCTCGAAAGGGCAATTAATATTTTGGGAATCACAGGTCCATTTTTCTTATTTGTTCTGATTCCCCTGCTTTTTGTTATTGACTTAAAGTATAACATTTTGCTACTTGAGTATTTTGAGCCTTTAAGAAAATTTTAAAAAATAAAGAACTGACCCAAAGTCATATACTATGTGGTTAGCCCAAGGGAGGAGACTGCCCCTGCCCCCCCCCCCCCTCGGGCCCCTGGGATGGGTTGCCATGGCCTGGCATTGCTATATGAAGATGCACAGACATCAGTTTATTACTGACTATAACACTATGGTATACTGACTATACCAAAGCACGATGGATAAAAGTTAAGAAAAGAATGTATTGTAAAGTCCCCTACGGCAGTGGTGGGCAAACTTTTTTGTCAACTGAGCCAAATATTGCCAAAACCACGATTAAAATTTCTTTCATGAGCTACATTTTTAAAACCTATTGCGTCAACAGTACCAGTGAGGACTATTAGGGCTCATGCACACGACGTGTGCCCGCCGTTGCCATATTGCAGGCCGCATACGGCGGGTCCGCAATACACGGGCACTGGCCGTGTGCAGCCCGCATCCTGGACCCATTCACTTCAATGGGTCCAGGATCCGGTATATGAGTGCTACAGTGTGCTTCCGTGGTGCTTCTGGCTGTGCCTCCGCACTGCAAAAAAGTAGCGCATGCACTACTTTTTTGCGGTGCGGAGGCACAGCCAGAAGCACCGCGGAAGCACACTGTTGCACTCATATCCCGGATCCTGGACCCATTGAAGTGAATGGGTCCATGATGCGGGCTGCACACGGCCGTGTGCAGCCCGCATCATGGACCCATTCACTTCAGCATGCGCTACTTTTTTGCGGTGCGGGCAGTCGGATGCGGATCAAGTGAATGGGTCAGCGATCCTCATGCAGCTGCCCCATGGTCTGTGTCCGTGCATTGCGGACCGCTATTTGCGGTCCACAGCACAGGCACGGCGCCCTTACATTCGTGGGCATGAGCCCAGAGTGTGTTTTTACATACTTTTATATGTACTTTCTTTTATTTGGATCTTGATTATTATTTCATTTTATCTTTATCATTTTTTACTTTTATTAAACTTGTCTGCAGATGTGGATGACGCACTTATGGGGGATATCTGTGGAGGGCACTTATGGGGGATATCTGTAAAGGGCACTTATGGGGGATATCTGTAAAGGGCACTTATGGGGGATATCTGTGGATGACGCACTTATGGGGGATATCTGTAAAGGGCACTTATGGGGGATATCTGTGGATGACGCACTTATGGGGGATATCTGTGGATGACGCACTTATGGGGGATATCTGTGGATGACACACTTATGGGGGATATCCGTGGATGACGCACTTATGGGGGATATCTGTGGATGACGCACTTATGGGGGATATCTGTGGATGATGCACTTATGGGGGATATCTGTAGATGACACACTTATGGGGATATCTATGGATGACGCACTTATGGGCGATATCTGTGGATGACACCCTATGGGGGATATCTGTGGATGACGCACTTATGGGGGATATCTGTGGATGACGCACTTATGGGGGATATCTGTGGATGACGCACTTATGGGGGATATCTGTGGATGACGCCCTATGGGGGATATCTGTAGATGACACACTTATGGGGATATCTATGGATGACGCACTTATGGGCGATATCTGTGGATGACACCCTATGGGGGATATCTGTGGATGACGCACTTATGGGGGATATCTGTGGATGACGCACTTATGGGGGATATCTGTAAAGGGCACTTATGGGGGATATCTGTGGATGACGCACTTATGGGGGATATCTGTGGATGACGCACTTATGGGGGATATCTGTGGATGACACACTTATGGCGGATATCCGTGGATGACGCACTTATGGGGGATATCTGTGGATGACGCACTTATGGGGGATATCTGTGGATGATGCACTTATGGGGGATATCTGTAGATGACACACTTATGGGGATATCTATGGATGACGCACTTATGGGCGATATCTGTGGATGACACCCTATGGGGGATATCTGTGGATGACGCACTTATGGGGGATATCTGTGGATGACGCACCTATGGGGGATATCTGTGGATGACGCACTTATGGGGGATATCTGTGGATGACGCCCTATGGGGGATATCTGTAGATGACACACTTATGGGGATATCTGTGGATGACGCACTTATGGGGGATATCTGTGGATGACGCACTTATGGGGGATATCTGTGGATGACGCACTTATGGGGGATATCTGTGGATGACGCACTTATGGGGGATATCTGTGGATGACGCACTTTTGGGGAATATCTGTGGATGACGCACTTATGGGGGATATCTGTGGATGATGCACTTATGGGGGATATCTGTGGATGACGCACTTATGGGGGATATCTATTGATGACGCACTTATGGGGGATATCTGTGGATGACGCACTTATGGGGGATATCTGTGGATGACGTACTTATGGGGGATATCTATGGATGACGCACTTATGGGGGATATCTGTGGATGACGCACTTATGGGGGATATCTATGGATGACGCACTTATGGGGGATATCTGTGGATGACACACTTATGGGGATATCTGTGGATGACGCACTTATGGGGGATATCTATGGATGACGCACTTATGGGGGATATCCGTGGATGACGCACTTATGGGGGATATCTATGGATGACGCACTTATGGGGGATATCTGTGGAGGGCACTTATGGGGGATATCTGTGGATGACGCACTTATGGGGGATATCTGTGGATGACGCACTTATGGGGGATATCTGTGGATGACACACTTATGGGGGATATCTGTGGATGACGCACTTATGGGGGATATCTATGGATGACGCACTTATGGGGGATATCCGTGGATGACGCACTTATGGGGGATATCTATGGATGACGCACTTATGGGGGATATCTGTGGATGACGCACTTATGGGGGATATCTGTGGATGACGCACTTATGGGGGATATCTGTGGATGACGCACTTATGGGGGATATCTATGGATGACGCACTTATGGGGGATATCTGTGGAGGGCACTTATGGGGGATATCTGTGGATGACACATATATAGCATAAGATGCTATATATGTGCCCTCCACAGATATCCCCCATAAGTGCCTTCTAGTAAGTAAAGTAATGTATTAGTGGGGGGAAGGGGGAGGCAGGACACTTGCGGCGGGGCCGATGCAGTGCCCGGCGCTGTGCACACACCGGGGGCAGCTCCTACCTTTCTGCTGCAGGACATTTCGCTCCAAGTCTCCTGAGCGGCGGCCTCTTCATTACTCCTCACATGGCCGGCAGTGGGCAGCCGAACTAGAGCGCCGCTGCCCGCCCTTCTGCTGCTGTGCGCAGCGTGACATCTCTCCCTCCGTCATGCGCCTCCGGCCCCGCCTGCCTGCTTTTATTCATAAAGTGGAAGGAGCAGACATACGGGGCAGGAGGCGCATGACGGACATTTTGCAAGCAGCCCGCACCAAAGAGCCGCATTGAAGGTTCTAAAGAGCCGCTTGTGGCTCGCGAGCCGCACTTTGCCGACCACTGCCCTAGGGGAACAAAAAACTAAAATCAATAAATACAATTTGCTAAAGTTTTGGTGTTTAAAAAGTGCTTACAGTAAAAAAAAAACTGAAAGTTTTATTTTATTTTGAAAAACTGTTAAAAAAGTGTTAAAAACTGCACATATATGGTAGTGTCATAATCGTAACGTCCCATATAAGAAAGTTAAAGGGCCTTTCCAACTTCAATGTGTTTTTTAAAATAGCCGCCTTCCCAACCAGCCTTACCTGCTCCCTAAAACACAGTTCTGGCCATGTGTCCATAGCTGTCAGTCTGCTCGTGTAAACCTCTGGCACGGAGGAGAGGTCACATGCGCTGCTGCAGCCAATCACTGACCACAATAGCGGCGGGTCCTCAGGCTGCATGTCACTGCTGCAACCAGTCATTGGCTGTACTCGACCCCAGTCCGGTGCAGCAAAGTTTTTAGATTCTCCTCAAACATTATACAACTTATTCATCAATTTATATGTACCCTAAAATGGTCCTACTGAAAAATAATGGGTGGAACCTACCAAGCCCGTACGCCAACTGTCTGGCAGGCAAAAGCTGCATATTTTTGTGCGAGTGATAACTGGACGGGACTTAGAAGAAGGGGCAGGCCACTGGGACCCGCACAATCGTCATTCATTAATCTTAACACGTTTAGTGCATTTTACTCCAATTGACTCTTTACTAAGACCGGCCTATGAGACTGCGACTTGTCCCAAAACCCAGGCCACATGTGGGAAGTAGAACATCTACGTTATTAAAAAGTATTTTCTGTGGACCCTAACGCACAAACAGGCCCCGTCCTTCAGCGTTTCAGCAGCCTCTTCTTAGGAGGATTACAGAAGGTCCCCGACACGAAGGATCTTCTTCTATTAGCAACAAAACAGAGACTTGAAATCTCTACTAACCTCATAAGAAACCGAAAACTGAAACCAAAACTCCTTGTGATCCACTGAAAAGGAAATCTGGTTAATTTTTATGTTTACTTAATTGTTTTTGGAAGAACTGACCCCAAAAATAATCTATCTATCTGTAAATCTATCTATCTATCTATCTATCTGTCTGTCTGTCTGTCTGTCTGTCTGTCTGTCTGTCTATCTATCTATCTATCTATCTGGTGCTCCTAGCCTTTCTGCTGCCTGAAAACTGAAACATCACCCCCCTATGTCAATTTCTTAACCTAACCCCTTTGCCGCAATGAAAGCACTCATTGCCCATGGCCCTTCCGCTGCCCCCCTCTTGCCCCTACCTGGTGCTGCCTGAGGCGATCGCCTATCTTTCTAAAAAACAAAAATACAACAGCAGCACAGTTAGAAAAGAAGAACTAGGGTGCAAATCCCCAGGGAAGGTAGGTGACCATTCCGCTGTACAATATTTGCAAAAAGTGAGGCAGCACTCGAGATAAAAGTGAAAGGCGATGACCCAACGTTTCAGCCACTCAACGGGGCCTTTGTCAAGCAAGGCAATAGTGTCACAAGTGAGTATATATAACCAAAATTTATCACATGATACATAAGTGAATAATTGAACACATGATACATCAAAACAATTGGTCACATGATCCATACATAGAATCAAAAATGAGAAAAAGTAGAAAATAAGTGCATGATTCTCAATAATTACTAAAGGGACCAATGAAACGTTGAACACAAATATCTAAAAAGGACACATACTCAAAAAATCGATATGTAAATAGCTATCATAATAATAAAGTGCAAGTGCATCGTGCTAGTAAAGGGTTAAAAAAATCTAGTCTAGCTAGTTAATACGCAGCTGACCTATATTTCACAATTACGTCTATTAAAACCAGCATACCATTGGTAGTTCAGTGTATCTGCATGTAGCCGTGTGAACCGCGCAAGCGCTGGGCCAGACGGTGACACTATTGCCTTGCTTGACAAAGGCCCCGTTGAGTGGCTGAAACGTTGGGTCATCGCCTTTCACTTTTATCTGGAGTGCTGCCTCATTTTTTGGAAATAAATGAAATACCTCTCTATCTATCTATTGCAGGGATGGCCAACCTGCGGCTCTCCGGCTGTTGTAAAACTACAATTCCCACCATGCCCTGCTGTAGGCTGGTAGCTGTAGGCAGTCTAGGCATGCTGGGAGTTGTAGTTTTACAACAGCTGGAGGGCCGCAGGTTGGCCATTCCTGATCTAATAGCAGACCTTGCTAAGGGACTCATTAGGAGTGGGGACCCAACCCAATATTTTGTGCCATTCCCCATTGTGTGGTAAGAACCTCTCCCAGACTGAACTCTCCTGAGGAACCGCATTGTTAGCTGCACACAATCAAGGCCGCCTCTCTATTGATTTCAATGGTGAAAGTAGATGAATGTGGCATTACAGGGTTTTCCTCCTCTGAATAGGTGAGGGTCCCAGAGATGGCACCCCTGTTTATCAGATATTTATGACAAATCCTGGGGTTCAGGGTGGAAAAAAGGTCATGACCAGCATACATCTGCGGCAATTCGGAATTAGGTCACTGTAACCACAGTCCTCTATATTAGGAAGTACAGGGAAGGCACACATTGTGCCCCCCTGCAACACTCCAGATGGAGGGAATCCCAAATCACAAACGGGGACCTTGATGAAGAGGAAGGACAGTGTTATTTACAGTGATGACATTTCTTCAATATATGACATTTCATCACTCTGAAGATTCAGCTTCTTAGGAAACTTTGCACAGAGACCAAGAAAGGAACTTATGTGAGGAAACGTGAGGCCTATGATGTAAGGCGGAGATTGTTCTAGACAGACAGAAAGATGGATATGAAAGAAATAAAGTTCCAGCACTCACGTTTTCTGGTAGCTAAAATCTTAGTTTTTTATTCAGGCAGTAGAAGAAATACACAGGACATCCACCCACTAGTGCTGCAACATTGACGCGTTTCGAACAAAGTTCTTAGTCCTGAATAAAAAACTAAGATTTTAGCTACCAGAAAACGTGAGTGCTGGAACTTAATTTGTTTCATATCAAGGATATATAGGCTCACAAGCCTGTTCCGAGCACGCGGGTGTTTTGGATGTTTAGGTGAGCTGGACTTTCTTTGTGCATACTCACAGAAAGATGCATAGACAGATATGAGATAAATAGATGGGAGACAATAGACAGACAGACACAGATAGATAGATAGATAGATAACAGACAGACAGACACAGATAGATAGATAGATAGATAGATAACAGACAGACAGACACAGATAGATAGATAGATAATAGACAGACATAGATAGATAGATAGATAATAGATAGACAGACAGACACAGATAGATAGATAGATAATAGACAGACATAGATAGATAGATAGACAGACATACACAGATAGATAGATAGATAGATAGATAGATAATAGACAGACATAGATAGATAGATAGATAATAGATAGACAGACACATATAGATAGATAGATAGATAGATAGACAGACAGACACAGATAGATAGATAATAGACAGATAGATAGATAGATAATAGATAGACAGACACAGATAGATAGATAGACAGACACAGATAGATAGATAGATAATAGACAGACATAGATAGATAGATAATAGATAGACAGACACAGATAGATAGATAGATAGATAGACAGACAGACACAGATAGATAGATAGATAGATAGATAGATAGATAATAGACAGACAGACACAGATAGATAGATAATAGACAGACATAGATAGATAGATAGATAATAGACATACAGACACAGATAGATAGATAGATAATAGACAGACAGACATAGATACATAATAGACATACAGACACAGATAGATAGATAGATAGATAGATAGATAATAGACAGACAGACACAGATAGATAATAGACAGATCTGAGAAAGATAAATAGATTTGGCACGTGTGTTTATTCACCAGATAGCGATGTTTCAGTCCTCTCAATGGGACCTTTCTTAAGCAGTGACCAAGACATAATGGTGCCCAGGACAGGTACATATCCGCCCTCACGGATCACGACCCCAAATGCTGTTGTGCTTAATAACTGGGGGAGCAGATCCTGCGCATGTGATTCATTGCTAACAGCAATTGTCCATTGTGGTCCGCTGCCGGCATCCTCCATTGTGGTCCGCTGCCCGCATCCTCCATTGTGGTCCGCTGCCGGCATCCTCCATTGTGGTCCGCTGCCGGCGTCCTCCATTGTGGTCCTCTGCCGGCGTCCTCCACTGTGGTCTGCTGCCGGCGTCCTCCACTGTGGTCCGCTGCCGGCATCCTCCATTGTGGTCCGCTGCCCGCATCCTCCATTGTGGTCCGCTGCCCGCATCCTCCATTGTGGTCCGCTGCCGGCGTCCTCCATTGTGGTCCGCTGCCGGCGTCCTCCATTCTGGTCCGCTGCCGGCGTCCTCCATTCTGGTCCGCTGCCGGCATCCTCCATTGTGGTCCGCTGCCGGCGTCCTCCATTCTGGTCCGCTGCCGGCGTCCTCCATTCTGGTCCGCTGCCGGCGTCCTCCATTGTGGTCCGCTGCCGGCGTCCTCCATTGTGGTCCGCTGCCCGCATCCTCCATTGTGGTCCGCTGCCCGCATCCTCCATTGTGGTCCGCTGCCCGCATCCTCCATTGTGGTCCGCTGCCGGCCTCCTCCATTGTGGTCCGCTGCCGGCATCCTCCATTGTGGTCCGCTGCCCGCATCCTCCATTGTGGTCCGCTGCCCGCATCCTCCATTGTGGTCCGCTGCCCGCATCCTCCATTGTGGTCCGCTGCCGGCGTCCTCCATTGTGGTCCGCTGCCCGCATCCTCCATTGTGGTCCGCTGCCCGCATCCTCCATTGCTGTTAGCAACGAATCACATGGGCAGGATTTGCTCCCCGGTTATAAATGCGCAACAGCATATGGGGTCTTGAGCCTTTTCTGCCATTTAAGACCACTTTATTCTGTGATTTTGACATTAAGTTCACCATGAATTACTCAGTGGAAGAGATTAATTTTTTGGATACTAAAATTAGATTACAAAATGGATTTTTATCAGTTGAGGTACGATGGTGCCCGTCCAAGGGCTGTGATTAAGTCTCTTCCATTGAGGCAATTTTTACGGGCTAAACGGGTTGTCAGGGATGATGACACTTCGTAACAGAGGATTTCCCAACTCAGTGCTAAAACCACATTTAACCACTATTGGCACTAAACACCGTTCTGAACTTTTTGACAAAAAAATCGGATATAAAGCTCCTTAACAGGGTTCCCCTGGTGACTACTTAGGGTCCATTCACATGTCCGTTGTTTGTTTCCTGATCTGTTCAGTTTTTTGCGGAACAGATCTGGACCAGATCTGGACCCATTCATTTTCAATGGGTCCTGAAAAAAAAACGGACAGCACAATGTCAGATTTTTTTTCAGGACCCATTGAAAATGAATGGGTCCAGATCTGGTCCAGATCTGTTCCGCAAAAAACGGAACAGATCAGGAAAGAAACAACGGACGTGTGAATGGACCCTAATACTGAAGAGAGCCACATTATTAGGGCAATAATTAATAAACATTGGCCCATTATAAGTAGTGGACATGATAACATTCAAGAATTTAAACTTCCAGCCCTTGTGTCATATAGGAGGCCCAAAAATTGGAGAGATAGCCTTGTACATGCAGATATAGGCCCACAAAAATAGTTTGGACAAAGCTTTTTACGGAGTCAAAAAATGGGCGTAAATTGTCGTTATGTACAAAAAGGTGGCAATTTTGTGCAGCCAATTACTTCTCAAAAATATGCTATCAAGCATTATGTAACATGCAATTCTACTTTTGTGGTCTATGTTATATGTAGGTGGGACTTCTCTGGATTTCAGCATAGGTACACTATTAGAAAAAAACGGATGGACCTTCCGGTATCAAAGCACTTTGTGGAGCTTGGTCACAGGAAGGTGATCCTGTTCCAGTTTCTCGGAAATAGAAATCTGTCACTGAAAAGACGCGAAATTCATTGGATTTCTTTATTAAATACTCTCAGACCCAATGGGTTAAATGTAGATTTCAAAACCTTGGATTTTTGCATAATCACTCTCTTTCGGTGCATTCAGTCTCTACGCTCATCTTGTGTAGGTTTTGGTGCTGTAATGTTTTTTGAAGCTAAATATGTTTTTATTTCTTTATAGATAACGGGTTTGAAGTGAAGTACGTGGATTTTTGCGTGGATCTTCTTTTATAAAATATTTGACTTTTTAAGTTGATATATTTGGATGCTTTATGTTTTCTTTCCATCATTTTATTTATAAATATGAGTTCTTTAATTGTTGGAGGACTGGAGCGGGATGTTTGATCTATTAAAGATTTAAAGGGAACCTGTCACCTGGATTTGGGGAATAGAGCTGAGGACATGGGTTGCTAGATCACCGCTAGCACATCCGCAATACCCAGTCCCCATAGCTCTGTGTGCTTTTATTGTGTATAAAAAACAATTTGATACATATGCAAATTAACCTGAGATGAGTCAGAGCTTGGAAATATGACTCTTCTCTGGTCACACAAGTAAGATATGACTCTTTTATGTTAATTTGCATATGTATCAAATCGTTTTTTTTACACAATAAGAGCACACAGAGCTATGGGGACTGGGTATTGCGGATGTGCTAGCGGCGATCTAGCAACCCATGTCCTCAGCTCTATACCCAAAATCCAGGTGACGGGTTCCCTTTAAATTACTCTGTACTTAAAAGTCTTAGGGTACTTTCACACTAGCGTTTTTCTTTTCCGGCATTGCGTTCCGCCCTAGGGGCTCTATACCGGAAAAGAACTGATCAGGCATATCCCCATGCATTCTGAATGGAGAGTAATCCGTTCAGGACGCATCAGGATGTCTTCAGTTCAGTCTTTTTGACTGATCAGGCAAAAGATAAAACCGTAGCATGCTATGGTTTTATCTCCGGCCAAAAAAACGGAAGTCTTGCCTGAATGCATTTTTTTCCATAGGAATGTATTAGTGCCGGATCCGTCCTTCCGGTCTGCGCATGGTTAAACAAATAAATGCCTGAACACTGGCCTGAATGCATTTTTTCCCATAGGAATGTATTAGTTCCGGATCCGGCATTCAAATTGCCCGCACAGGTCCTGAAAGAAGAAGAAAGAAGACGATGTCGGCTGCGCGATCAAGTGGAGGAGGTGAGTTAATTTTTTTTTCTTTTTTAACCCCTCCATCGCTAATTTACTTAGCATTCTGTATTAAGAATGCTATTATTTTCCCTTATAACCATGTTATAAGGGAAAATAATAAAATCTACAGAACACCGAACCCAAACCCGAACTTCAGTGAAGAAGTCCGGGTTCGGGTCTGGGTACCACAATCAGTTTTTTCTCACGCGCGTGCAAAACGCATTGCACTCGCGCGGAAAAAGCTGAGCAACGAAAACTGACTGAAATAGCGTACGCATGATTTTCCCTGATCGCATCCAGACCTAATCCGGACATGCTCGTCTGCAAAGGGCCTAAGGATTTGAATCATGCACCTGACTGTCCACATTTGTGAAAGTATTTTTAATCATGATTAATTATGGGTATATTATAATTATTTGGAAAATGCACATATATTATTATATATCTTTATTGAATTCTATATACACAGTGGTGCTATGAAGTGTTTTTATATTCAAATCATGTATTTAATTTGATTTATATATTGATTGTTCTTGATTATGAATTTATTCTTGGGCACCATTATATCTTTGTCACTGCTTAGTCCCATGACAGGACTGAAACATCACTATCTGGTGAATAAACGCACATTTTTTCTTTTGGAAGTGCCGTGGAGTTCATTTTTTGATATTTGTAAAGTTGGTGGATCTCGTCTTCAGCCGCTGGCACTCCATACTCGTACAATTACTGCTGTGCTGCCCATTACATTGTCTTTTTTACATTGTTGATAGATAGATAGATAGATAGATACAAAGAGAGATATGAGAAAGATGAGTAGATATGAGATAGATACATACATAGAGAGATATATTGATAGATAGACAGACAGAAAGATGGAAAGTGACATATGAGATAGATAAATAGATAGCTAGGAGATCATTGCCCAAATCATTGGCCCAAAGATCATTGAAAGGGGTTTAGGCGGAAACCCTTCTGGTTTGATCCTTGCTATGGGGCCCTTACTTCTCCATGTACACCACTGGATATATAGATAGATAATAGATAGATAGTCTCACAGTGCAGTTCACTGTGACACTTATTCCTGTGTAGGCTGGCAGCCTGTGCTCTTGCATACTGGCTGCGGGCCGTTACCTGTATATGCTGGTCGCTTGGGTGCTGCATGCTGGTTGCGGCCTTCTAGTGTGTGAATTGTGTTCTGTGAAGTTGTGTACTCCCGGCATCACAGTGCGGTTCACTATGACACTTGTTCCTGCATAGGCTGGCAGCCTGCGCTCTTGCGTACTGGCTGCGGGATCGTTACCTGTATATGCTGGTCGCTTTGGTGCTGCATGCTGGCTGCGGCCTTCTAGTGTGTGAATTGTGTTCTGTGAAGTTGTGTACTCCCGGCATCACAGTGCGGTTCACTATGACACTTGTTCCTGTGTAGGCTGGCAGCTTGTGCTCTTGCATACTGGCTGCAGGCCGTTACCTGTATATGCTGGTCGCTTGGGTGCTGCATGCTGGCTGCGGCCTTCTAGTGTGTGAATTGTGTTCTGTGACGTTGTGTACTCCCGGCATCACAGTGCGGTTCACTATGACACTTGTTCCTGCGTAGGCTGGCAGCCTGCGCTCTTGCGTACTGGCTGCGGGATCGTACTCGTGTATGCTGGTTGCTTGGGTGTTGAGTGTTGGCTGCGGCCTTCTAGTGTGTGTACTGTGTGCTGTAACTTGTCTGCTCTCTGTATTCACGTAGGGTTATTCTTTCTCTGATGTGTGTGGCTGCATATTAGGTGGTCAGGTGTTATAATCACCTGGCTATTTGTAAACTGTGTGCCGGAGATCAGTCAGTCTCCAGGAGGGCAGGGTGCATTCTACTGACCAATGTGTTTGTCATTCTACCTTGACTTGTGTGGTCAGTCTGATATTTCATCAATGTCACCAGGTCCTACTCTGTCTGGAGTGTGTGTATTATGTGACCATGTCTTCTTGGTTGTATTTTCATCTGTGACTGCCATGCACCCAGTTCTGCATGGGATCCAGGCATTTTTCTGTGTTGTCTGCACGTACTGGTCTGCCTGTGTACGCTGTGTTCCCTGTATCAATATCCGCATGGGGTCCTGGCTATGTCTGGATGTATCTGAGTTTGTCCTGACTGTCAGTGAGCGCCATGCTCTTTGTATCCAGTTCTGCATGGGTTCCTGATGATGTGACTCGGCTGGGTTTCTGTTATTTGATCTGTGTCCGAACAGTGTCCTATGTTGAATGTTTGTTTGGGTTCCTGTGTTTTTGGTTTTGTTACTTACCTGGACCGCTGGGGTTATGCACCCCTGCCTGTTTCCTTGCAGGTTTGTGTCAAGTATACCAGGACCATCCCAGGAGGTAGCAGTCCGGCTCCCCTGCAGTGAAGACCAGATCCCTGTACAGGGATAAAAGGGTGAAAACCAGGGGAGCTCTGGAATATTGTCCTTAGGGTTTGGCCTTAAGTCAAACCGGTTACTTGGTCCAGTGGTTCTACATCTGCCACTGTTTTCTACCTGTTTGTCCATGATCATTCCAGTTGTTTGGGTCTGGTCATAAAGCATTTCTTTTGGCTTACTATGGATCTGTTTGTCTGTTTTCTGTACGCTTGTGATATGTTCAGGGGTTCTTCTGACCCCAAAATATGATAGATAGATATAGATTAGATAGATAGATAGATAGAAAGACAGACAGAGAGATATGAGATAGATATTAGATAGATAGACAGATAGATATGAGATAGATAATAGATAGATAGCAGATAGATAGATTGATAGATAAATAGATATTAGACAAATAGATAATAGATAGGAGATAGATAATAGATTTCTCTTTTGTTTGTTATATAGTAGCAGCAGATTATTTTCTTATCAGTTATATTCCTGCATTCTTTTCCTCACACTGATTGAAGAGATTATCTGCCAATTGAAAATTTGTACCAACAATGATATAAAATAGCAAACTGAGTAATCACCTTGAGGTTCTATCTCAACCTCAAAGAGAATTTTCTACAAATGTGTTATATATTTTAGCACATGGCAGTATATCCATTGAAGGAGAGAGATACATTTCCCCTACAGCAAACATATAGGCAGCCATTTTGTATTCACTTCAGTAGAGTTCAGCTGCAATACCAAGCACTACCGGTGGACAGGTGTGGCGCTGTGGAATATCTATCTAATGCTACACTGCCCCTTTAACGCCCACTTATGGGTGGCTTACACTAGCCACACCCATTTTCAGTCTGAAAATTCAGAACTTTTGACAACAATGTCATCGTTTTATGAGTAGATGTGTAACTTAAGCCCCCATCTGGTGCTGGTTATCACAACCATACCATTAACCGCCTGAGACTATGCTTGAGTTACATGGCCTGCTACCACGGTAAGTACGGTATATTATGGAAAAGTGCCTCAACATATTCTAAGCACTTAAAGTTCTTATGAATATTGTTGATGTCTAAAAAAGTACTAGATTTGACTAAAGGCCCCAAACTTAGGTATAAGTGTGTTATCAGATGAATGTTAGTTCACCGATTGATGGTTTGCCAAACAATCGTTTCACGACTAACTACCTCATTGACAAACATAGAAAAAGAAAGTAGGTAGAATCTCGTTCACCTTCTGTGGTTTGGTAGCATGACATTTGGTATATCTCAAAGGCCAACCTACCAATAACAAGGTGCATACCAAATTAAGAATGGTGGAGGATCTTCAGAAAGCGGCATCAAGTTTTTGGGTCTCAGAAGACAACACATTTCAAGGCACTAAACCCCTTCATCAGATACGGTAATATAAAAATCATCTTTGAGACCAATAAACCTGAGGCCTCTTGTAAACTATTTGGATATTGTCTTATTAGGTAGGATATGGGCTTCCAAAAAATGTGTCCTAGGGTAGGAGATGAACCTAGAAGATGCATTTGCCCTAGGAAAAGATATCAACCTTTATCAGTTGTCCTAGGGCAATGTGTATCGAACTGTCCATAGGTAGACCACCTCTGGCAGTCACACATGGATACTAATAAAGACACCTCTGCAGGATTAAAGTTTGCCAGTATCTTTTTTTTTATAAAAGTATTAGATTGCTTTTAAAAAATAAAAGAATACTCAACTCACTGATTCCCTGCCAGTCTCCAGGGTCCCTCACTGGTATCTCCTTACTAGACCCTCTTCACATAGGAAATGTGACCTCTCAACCAATTACTGACTGAGACGGATCACCAGTAATTGGTAAGTTGGGAAGGATGAGGTAGTAGAGACCGGCTGGTGACCCAGCAAGCAGAAGTGGTGGGGAATGGGTAGGGTGAGCATGGCTTCTTTGCTTTTTTAAGACATGCTTACAAAAATTTTATTTTTTTAGTCTATGGACAGATCTTTTGAGGAGATCTTCAATACATTAACTATTGGTGGTACTTGAGGACTGTCCTAAACTTCTAAAGTTCTGAAATCACGATTAGATGACCCACCCTTAATAAGAAGTAGGTTTTTGGAAAGCTCCTGTAGCTCACCAATGTCTTGGGGTCTTATGTTCCACCATTGGTAACTAGACTTCAGAATTATTAAATTGTCATGTAATATTATGCACCTGCTAAAATTTCCAGAGTGGAATGTCAACCAACTACATTCAAGGTGCTTTTTCAATGCACCTGTAATAACTCTCCATTGTGTCCTGCCCAAGGTCAATGGACGTTCTCCTCAAGATTAATATCAAATTACATGCTTAACATAGTTTCCTGATAAAAAGTTTTAATTCATTCAGAATTTAATGTAAATATATTCAGTTATGGTGGGGTAGTCTTGCAATAGGGTCCCAAAGGTGCTCGGCTCATTGAGCGAATCTCATAATTTTGTTAAACTGTTATCTTCATGGTGAAGATGAGGATATGGTAGTTACAACCCATGTTTATTGTATAGAATACCAACAAGTAGCCATCATCTGATACTTGTGTAGGGACCCATATCATAGAGCAGTAACAAAACAAAGAACAGGTGGGAAAAGGGACAAGGGAATGAAATAGCTTGAGGTGGCATCAGAAGTCCCCACCAAAAAGTCCCAAGTTCCCTGGGCCCACCAGAGGAGATGATTTGATCTTGACAGAGATTCCAATCAGATGAAATTGTAGAAGTGGGAAAGTATGAAAATTATTTTTTTGGGAGGACCATGAGGTTGCAGAGAGGTTAGGCCCTTTTCCGCTTCTATAAATAGAATAAAGGGAACCTTCTCTTGTGGTGTAAATGCAAATGTTTTGAAACCTTCAGAAGTGAGAAAGGAAATGGAGCAGAATGTGTGGCAATGTTCTGTGTTACGCTGTACGAAACTAAATTTAGAATCTGATTCTTCACCTTCCTTTATGGTTTTGTTTCAGATTTTAAGTTGCCACGCATTCCCTTCCAGTGATGAAAGGAGGTATACCAGATTGTGGTGTCATTTGAGGAGATTCCCCATTTTGGTGGCATTCCCGTGCACACTCAAAGAATTGCCACCTACATATGAGTCACTCCAGGGCCAAGGAAACTTAGAGTAAGAACCATCTAAATCAGAGGACAACTATTTAAGACATTGTCTCGTTGAGTTCAAACCACAGGCAGCATGAAACCCTAACAGGAAGGGATGATGGAGAGCTAGGGTTTACTCAGAACTTCTCATCAATATGCAATTGGTGGACGTCTGACACCCGAAGCCCCTACCAATCAGCTATTCCCTGTAGCCTCTGACCCCAGAACTGGCACTTTGAATGGACCTGGAAGCACAGCTCTGTTCAAAGTGTAGTGGCCATGCTGGGTTAAGATCAAAGTTCTAGTTCCGGCGGCTGCAGGGAGCAGCTGATCAGTGGGGGTGCCGGGTGTTGGACCTCCATCGATGGGATATTGGTGACCTATCTTGGAAAACCCCTTTAAGCACCCAAAAAATGGTTCTTTATTTCAAACGTTTTGAATATCTTCCTTCTAGGCTGAAACATAATTGAAAGAAGTTACAGGCCTCAAGCCTAAGGCTGCACTACTGAGAGATTTTGATAACATCCACTTCTGAGTTCTGCCAGGTACAGTATAGTGTCATAGAGACCAGGTGTGAATATAAAAGGTATCAGATACAAAGATATCCCATATACTTGGTTGAGTCCCATTATTATGGCACATCCTACTTTGGCAGCATGTAGCTCATGAAGAAAATTCCGTGTGGTGAGCTGACTTGGTGGATATACTGATAGGTTGTCTGCACAAATATCCCTCATTGCTGTCATGGATTAAAAGGGTGATTTATCAGAGTTGCAAAAAGGGATAATTACTGGCTTTTGGGCCATAAGCAGCAGTATTTCTGACACTGCGCAGTTTGTGAACTATTTGCATGTGGCTGAGTTGAAAGTGTTGTGAGTGAACAAATGGCACCATTGTGAATAAGCAATGTGGAAACTGCAGAGAACCACGTGCCACTGATGTGACAGGTAAACGCTGTCTATCAAGTTGCGCGAGGTGGGACCGCTACGCTACAGTAGATAAGCTCACTAACCGAATGAACCAGGGGGCTATCAGATATGTGTCTAAAACAACAGTTCAGCGAACCCTACTACATATGGGTTTCTAAAGCAGAAGGATGGTCACTGCACCTCTGCTAATGAAGTTGCATCGGCAGAAAAGGCTTCAGTTTTAGTAACAATATCGGAATTGGACCTCCATTAATTGGGAAAAGGGTTGCCTTCTCCAAAGAGTCCATTTATTGTTTCATTGAACTGATGGACGTTGGCTTGTCAGGAGAAAAATGTAACGCAAGCTGGTGGTGGCAGTGTTATGGTCTGGGGAATGTTTTTGTGGCATTCTCTGGGCTTACTCATCCATGTGGAAGGCACTCTCAACCAATTTGGGTATGAATCCATCCTTACATCCATACATGCTGATTGTCTTCCTTGGGTAGATGGGATCTTCCAGCAAGACAATGGGACGTATCACATTAGTAGAAATGTTCGACATTGGTTGGAAGAGTATGACCAAGGCTTTCAAGTACTACCCTGGCCCCCTACTGCCCCAGACTTGAACTCAATTTAGCATCTGTGAAGCCACTTTGATCATTGTGTTCACTCTACGGATCCTCCCCTACTCTCTCTCCAGCAGCTGTGTGGGATGCACTGCAGTCAACATGGCTCCATATACCTGTGCCAACCTACCAGGACCTTACTGAGCCACTCCCAGCCAGTCTAGCTGCTGTCCGTGCTGCACATGGTGGTTACTCTGCATATTAGCTGCTGGTCATAACAATGTGACTCAACTGTGTATATATTGGTCATCTGGTAAATAGAATTCACCCAACATTCCCAAGACATCTCTGACCCTGACAGGCAGGGCCGGCCTTTGGGGTGTGCGGGCTGTGCGGCCGCACAGGGCGCCATAGCAACAGGGGCGCCGGGCGGCCGACAGCCCGCAATGTAATATGGGCAGGCGAGGCGGCACTTATGTTTTCCCACGGGGCGGCCCCCTCCCTCCTCACTCCTCCTCCCTCCTGTATTCAGCAGGGGGCGCCCGGCGCCCGTTGCGGTTTAAAAAAAAAAAAGTTCCTTATATAAGTTGGGGGCGGCTGGCGGCGCCCCTCATTCTGCGCCGCCTGAGTGGCTGAGGCTGAGCGCTTGCCGCTCTAAAGAATCCTGCGCCTGTTAATGTAGCGTGGCCGAGCTCTGTTAGGTCCGCGGTACAGGAGCTTTTGTTTCCTGTACCCGGCCGGACTGACAGGAAGTGCCCACTTAGTGTGCACTTCCTGTCAGTCCGGCCGGGTACAGGAAACAAATGCTCCTGTACCGCGGATCGAACAGAGCTCGGCCACGCTACACTAGAGGTGGAGGTGGGAGTAGAAAGAGTGACAAGGGGGGAGGGGGGAGGAAAGAAAGAGAGTGACGAGGGGGGAGGAATAATGAGAGTGATTGGGGGGGGGGGAGGAATAATGAGAGTGATGGGGGGGGGGGGGGAGGAATAATGAGAGTGATGGGGGGGGGGGGGAGGAATAATGAGAGTGATGGGGGGGGGAGGAATAATGAGAGTGATTGGGGGGGGGGGGGGGAGGAATAATGAGAGTGATGGGGGGGGGGGAGGAATAATGAGAGTGATGGGGGGGGGGGAGGAATAATGAGAGTGGGGGGGGGAATAATGAGAGTGGGGGGGGGAATAATGAGAGTGGGGGGGGGGAATAATGAGAGTGGGGGGGGGGAATAATGAGAGTGGGGGGGGGGGAATAATGAGAGTGGGGGGGGGGAATAATGAGAGTGGGGGGGGGGAATAATGAGAGTGGGGGGGGTGAATAATGAGAGTGGGGGGGGAATAATGAGAGTGGGGGGGGGAATAATGAGAGTGATGGGGGGGGAATAATGAGAGTGATGGGGGGGGGAATAATGAGAGTGATGGGGGGGGAATAATGAGAGTGATGGGGGGGGGAATAATGAGAGTGATGGGGGGGGGGGAATAATGAGAGTGATGGGGGGGGAATAATGAGAGTGATGGGGGGGGGGAATAATGAGAGTGATGGGGGGGGGAATAATGAGAGTGATGGGGGGGGGAATAATGAGAGTGATGGGGGGGGAATAATGAGAGTGATGGGGGGGGGAATAATGAGAGTGATGGGGGGGGAATAATGAGAGTGATGGGGGGGGGGGAAATAATGAGAGTGATGGGGGGGGGGGAAATAATGAGAGTGATGGGGGGGGGAAATAATGAGAGTGATGGGGGGGGGGAATAATGAGCGTGACAAGGGAGGGTGGGTGGAATAATGAGAGTGACAAGGGAAGGGGGGGGGGGAAGAGAGTGACAAGGGAGTCCCCAGAGCCAGATTGCAGCCAGAGTCCAGATCATCTTATTGTCCTGGTGGTAAGTAGACAATGCAATATGTTTATTATTTAATTGTTTAGTTATTAATACTACATTGGAAACGAATTTTCTCAGCGGGACACCGGCCGACACTGCCCATGCGCTGGGAGCCTCACCAGCGGTTAGGGTAGGGAAAAAGCACTGGCCCGTACGTAATTTTTCCCTTCCCTAACCGCTGGTGAGGCTCCCGATGCATGCGCAGTGTCGGCCGGTGTTCAGCTGAGAACATCCATCCGATCACTGCGCCTGCGCACTGGCCCATAGTTTTTCCCTACCCTAACCGCCGGCGAGGCTCCTGGCGCATGCGCACTCTGCTGTGAAATTTCCCTAACCTGTCGTTGTGCGGTGCGACCGGAAGTGACGAGGGTAGGGAAATCTCACGAACTAGGGAAGTATAACATTACACCGGCCTTTGGGGTGTGAGGGCTGGTAACTACTTGGTTGGATAGTCAGCCAGCCTATGCCATGATGCCAGCAACAAGCAGTGTTTTTTTTTTTTTTTTTGGGGGGGGGGGGGGGGGCGCCACAAGGTTATCTCGCACAGGGCGCCTGAACACCTAAGGCCGGCCCTGCTGACAGGAATCAGAACCTAGTGAATTCTCAGGCTGACTTCACTTGACCATAATCCGGACGCATTTTTTTGTCCATATTACTCAACAATTTATGACTTGATCTTTGGTTTAACTGACCAGAACTCTCAGCATCATAAGCATACATATGAATATTTTAGTTGGTAAATTTGGAGCATGTAAGTTTCGCCCCCAGAAACACCACAAAAACCCACTTATGGGTGGGACTTACATTAGCAACACCAATTTTCGAGCCGGGACAGTCTTGACTGTCTCTTACAATTTGGGACTGTAGGCGAATCTGAGGCAGTTGTCAACTATGCATAGATATCTGATGTACCCCAGAGCAGGGGTTATCAGCAAATGTTTTTTTCTTTAATGTATTGTTATATAATGTGTACCAAGCATATCTGTGTATAGATGTCACAGCAGCTTTTAAATCACACAAAGAAGGAGTGCAACCACATCAATTTTTTAAGATTAAAAAATAGCATTTTATTTATATCATGGTAAAACAACATGTATTATAGTACATAAATATGTGTACACAGGGGAAAATTCACAGATATAGATCACCTATTCAGCAGACCCATAGCACTGAATTTAGGCCGAGATCTACCCCCTTATGTAGTACTCTCCGGGAGCTCCCAGACAAATCATACTGAGGGGATCTAGATCAAGGCTTATGATTAATCTGCATGCATGCTATTTATGTGAATCATGTGCCTCACTTGTACGGCCCTAATCTGCAGATTTAACAAAGCCGAAAGGTGCACTGCATGACTATTTTACATACCAAAGTGCAGGGGCTGCTGGCAAGGTGAAATGGCTCCTCAACGCGCGTTTCGCGTATAGTTGCTTCCTCAGGAGGAGTTAAAAGACAGGGGACAGGGAACAGATTAAAAAGCGGCCGCTCACCAATCAAGCGCTAGGCTTGCGATCATGTGATGCATCACGTGATCATCACGTCACTACAGCGGCGCATGGCCAATCTGCATCCGCCGCATCACTATACTTCCGCCCTTCCCCTGAGGCCGATAGAGGAGAGGGCGGTCAATTAGATCGCCATCGCCTCCATCAAACCTACATTTGAGAGAAAGTGCCGAAGTGGACCGGCAGACCGAAAGGCCATGCGCACAGGTGACCAATATTAATCGCAGCACTGATGATCATCCATATTCCTATGCTTACAACAATATATTACTGTGATATGACACATGGCCGATGGATAAGGTCCTTAATATTACAGCCATTATCATATTTAAAAAAAAAAAAAAAAAAACAAGGTGCTAGTGCATGCCATAAAAGCAGCTTTTAACAATCCTGGCTTAGACCTTTTAGGAGGTTAGATGTAGGCTGGCCCCACCTTCAACCTTAGGTCAGTGTTGACTGGAGTTTGAAAGGAGGAGAAGGCTGTCCAGTATGCTCCTTCTTCTCTGGACGAAGGTTTCAGAGACTAACAGATCTATGTGTGATTTACTGCAAGATCAACAGAAAGATAGAGAAAAAGTGGAAGTTGGAATCCTGCATGGCCAAGCATAGAAGTCATCAAGGTAACCTGCTACTACAGCCACTCTGACTTTGCTGCTGTGAGGGAAATTGTTAAGACACCCTTCACACTTGGACAGATCCTGGCCAGACTTGCCTTCAAAACCCTGTATCCTGCAGCAGACACTACAGCCATTATTGCCAAGGTACTATTGCCAGCCATAGATTCTACTGAAAGAAGTGCCAACTTTGCAGTCTCTATACCTCACTATCGGGGAAAGGATTTAGAGACAAAAGTAGAGGCAAAATTGTACTTAATTTTCGTTGGACGTACTACAACTCCTATTTTGCACTTGTTTGAAAGAGATGTTTATTCTTCTACCTCTCGCATGCTTTTTTGACTCCTACACAATACACTGGATATTGCAATCTACACCTCCTGCCAGGCATCGGTACCTAAACCTACTATACAACATCAAGGGCACCCCAACTACTATTAGGAAGGATCCTCAACATTAGGGAGTGCCCAGGGGGAAGAAAGAGTGCACCATCATATCACTGCCCCGGCCCTAGGTAGCAACAGCGAAAGAATAGCCACTGTTATAAATTGTTGCTACCATATCTACTACCACCCTCATCCTCCACTCCAGAACCTCCCGTTCCGCGGCAGACATATGATGCTGAGAGTTCTGTCAGTTAGGCTACTTTCACACCAGCGTTTTTGCTAGATTCATCATGGATCAGCAAAAACACTTCCGTCATAATAATACAGCCTCCTGCATCGGTTATGAACGGATCCGGTTGTATTATCACTAAAATAGTCGACCCGTCTCTAAAACCATTGTAAGTCAATGGGGGATGGATCCGTTTTCTTTTGGTCTGAGAAAACGGATCCACCACCATTGACTTGTGTGTCATGACGGATCCATCCTGCTCCACACCACATAGCGGACAGAAAAACGCTACTTGCAGCGTTATTCTGTCCGCGATGGGGACGCAACCAAACGGAACGGAATGCATTCTGGTGCATTCCGTTTTGTTCAGTTTTGTCTCTATTGACAATGAATGGGGACAAAACGAAGGCATTTTCCCCCGCTATTCAGATCCTCTGCCGGATCTCAATAGCAATAAGGGAAAGCGCAGATGTGAAAGTAGCCTTAAACCCACAGTTGGTCCATAACATATGTGTCACAGAAGGTGTACAGGAAACAAGACAATGCAAAATGAATATATGACTCACTGGATCCAAAACTAAGGAACAAAAGGGAGACCCCTGCATAAGACCTGGCACTCTCCCTGACTGCTCAGCCTATGCGAAAATCCCAATGGTGGATGATCGCATATCCTCGTACCTCGACTATATACCACCTGAACACCCTACAATAGTGAGGGGACACGACCACCGGCTCCCTACACTAGACACGGAGGGAGTCAGGGTCACCTGGGATCCAGCAAACATAAAATCACAAATAAATGTACAGCACTTATCTTGTAGAAGACTGGAAAATGGGATCAGCATGCACACACACTCCAGGAAGTTGTATAAGCCGCACACTAATGCATTATGGGGAGGAATTTAAAGGGATGCAATCAGTCCAACTACATGACAGCTGAGAGAGGCTAACGAGATGAGGAACTGAAAACCAAAACAAAGAAACTCAAGGAGGAGGTTCTGAAAGGCTTCTGTCAGAGCTTCTCAGCTGTCTGGTTGTGACAATATGGGAGGAATATAGAAAAAAATAACACCCAGATTATACTCATGTGAACAGGGCCTCAGACCATTTCTCACAGTCAGGTTTCCTGATTCAGTTTTGGAAGTCAAAATCAGGAGTAGGTCATAAAAGGAGAGAAAGTATAAAGGACAGATACAACTTCTCTCCCTCCTGATTTTTGGTTTCCAAAACTGGATCAGGAAACCTGATTGTGTGGCCATATTCTAAAAGTAATTTCCATACAGATTACAATATCTGGACAGCAGTTTCGTCCAGGTGTTGGCTATGTTTCAGCTCAGAACTGTGTAGATGGTGCCAGCAAGCTATTTATCTGAGGCGTGTTTTCCGGGATGAGGCGTTAAGTACCATATGCTAAATTTGCAACGTGAGTAGAAGATGAGAGTAAGATTGAGTAAGAGTAACTCGTTATGGTTGCACCCATATGCAGTTAAGGTGTGTGAGCAACTTCTAGACATCAAAATAACCCTTATGTATATCTGGAGGCATCTGTCCCACAGCTGTACAAAGGCTTTAAACCGGTGGCATCTAACACTACAACTCCCTGCAGACTGCCCGGGCAGGCTATAAGTTTGGAGAGCCACAGGCTGAAGACCACTGTTTTACACCCAGTTTGTTAGCAGGTGATAGACCTCGCCTAAACTGGCCATAGTCTACTGGTTCAGTGGAAGGACCACTGAGAGAGACTGAGACCCAAGTCCAAAAAAGTCTTATTAAAACAATGGAAGTCATAGACGGGGAGTCAATTTCTGGTGGGTCTGTCACGACCTTGTATTTGAGATTAGTAAATGCCACCTTGTCATTTGGTCAGAGACGAATACAAGAATCTACAGAAATCCAACTGGTGGTGCAACTAGCGGCTTGGCTATATTGTTTGCTCTGGTCGTATGGTTACAGCTCTTTCATCCCTTCTATCCCGTCCCTGCACATTTCTATGGTCAGTGCAGGGATGAAACAGGAAGTTACAACCATGCAGCCTCAAAAGGTGAATAAATACTGGACCTCAGGTATCTAGCATGAAAACTTATACTGCCCCTCATAAGTGATCATTACATGAGCCCACCAGGTTAACTAACCTTACCCCTTCACTGCCCTAGACCACCAATTATACTGACATTATCCCACTTCACTGCCTTAAACCACCTCATACGGATATCAACCCCCTTTGAATCCAGAGGGAAAAAAAGCAGGCTGGTTTGAGAGCTGCATTTATACAAGCAGGCAAATAACGCGTTTGTGAGCGTTCACGCGTTTGATTTTTAAGTGTGTGTTTGCATTAAGTGCGTGACTTTAGATTGTGTGAGGGAGTATCTGTGAGAGCTGAACTATTTGTGTGCATTGCTCAGTGGCTGTGCCTGACTTTATTGCACACTGTGACTTGCTTTTGCTGCCAGGTTTATTGCATAGCAGCTGAGAGTACACTGGGATTACATTTTTCTTTATTTCTCTTCCTTCTCCAGGGTGTTGCACAGGTGAGTAATTAGGGTGTGGCTATCCAATTAGGAGAAGTTAAAAAGTTAGTCTTGAGGGCAGCTCAGTCCTTTTTATCCAGAGGGAAAAAAAGCAGGCTGGTTTGAGAGCTGCACTTATACAAGCAGGCAAATAACGCGAGTTTGTGAGCATTCGTGTGTTTTTTAAGTGTGTGTTTGTATTACTTGACTTTAGATTCGGGGACTACAGTAAGTTACATTCTTATCACTGCACTATACTATATTGTATTTTTTTCTCTTTTCTTGCGTAATCCCCATTTAGTATATATTCTATTATTAAAAACGCAGTCCAGTGCACATCTTGTCTGATGTCTGGAGTCCTGGAACAGCTGTTTGAGGGTGCATATCTTTGTTCAAAATGTGAGCAAATTGCCTGTTTGGAATCGCACATCGAGTATCTAAGGCTACTTTCACACTAGCGTTCGGGGTTCCGCTTGTGAGTTCCGTTTGAAGGCTCTCACAAGCGGCCCCGAACTGATCCGTACTGCCCCAATGCATTCTGAGTGGATGCGGATCCGCTCAGAATGCATCAGTCTGGCACTGTTTGTCCTCCGCACACAATATGGCTCAATTTTCAAACGGACCCGTCCCCCATTGACTTTCAATGTAAGTCAGAATGGATCCGTTTGCATTATGATGAAAAAAAAAACAAAAAAAAAAAACGGATCTAAGCGTTTGCATTATAGGTGCGGATCTGTCTGTGCAGATACCAGACGGATCCGCACCTAAACGCAGGTGTGAAAGTAGCCTAACCAGGCGAATTTCAACACTGAGAAGCGTTGACATTTGGAAAAGAGTTTGCTGCTCACTGAGCAAGCGCTCTATGGGGGAGGGTGGTAGCGAGGAGGCTCAGGAAAGTGAGGTAGCTAGCTGGTTAACAGTTATAAAGCGGGGTAGAGGGAAGAGTGCCAGGGAGGCTAGCCCTGATCTGTCACACCCCAACAAGTTTGCACGTTTGGCAGATGAGGGGGATGTCAGTCCAGGGAGAGCACTGCTGCAGCCGGACACTTCCTCTGCCAGTCAGGGGAATGTCAGCTCCAGTAAGCAGGGGACCAGGAGAGCAGGGCAGGCCAGACAGGTGCTGGTAGTGGGAGACTCCATTATTAGGGGTACAGATAGGGCAATCTGTCACAAAGTCCGGGATCGTCGAACAGTGTGTTGTCTTCCTGGCGCTCGAGTTCGACACATCGCGGATCGAGTTGACAGGGAGGGGCTGGAGAAGATCCAGAAGTCATGGTCTATATCAGAACCAATGACAAAGTTAGAGGCAGGTGGAGCGTCCTTAAGATTTTAGGGATTTAGGTCACAAGCTTAAGGCAAGGACCTCAAAAGGTAGTATTTTCCGAAATACTGCCTGTACCACGAGCCACACAAGAAAGGCAGCGGGAGATTAGGGAGGTTAACAAGTGGCTCAAGAACTGGTGTAGGAAGGAGGGGTTTGGGTTCCTGGAGAACTGGGCCGACTTCTCTATCGGCTACAGGCTCTATCGTAGGGACGAGCTGCACCTCAATAGGGAAGGGGCAGCTGTGTTGGGAAAGAAGATGGCTAGAAGGTTGGAGGAGTGTTTAAACTAGGGACTGTGGGGGAGGGTAATTACATTATAGGATGGGAAGATAGTGCAGATAGAGACCGGGGGCAAGGTAGTGGGACTGGGGGAGGAATGGAAGGAGGGACTAGAACAGTTCAGAAGGAAAGGTGTAGGGTAAAAAATATACATAAACCTCTTAATTGTATGTATACTAATGCCAGAAGCCTGACTAATAAAACTGGTGAACTGGAATTAGTGATGTGTGAGGAGAACTATGACATAGTGGGAATAACTGAGACATGGCTGGATGATAGCTATGACAGTGGGAATAACTGAGACATGGCTGGAGGATAGCTATGACTGGGCGATTAATGTACAAGGTTACAGTCTGTTTAGAAAGGATCGCCAAAACCAGAGAGGTGGAGGGGTCTGCCTTTATGTAAAGTCCTGTCTAAAGCCCACAGTCCGAGAAGATATAAGTGAGGGACATGAACATGTGGAGTCACTGTGGGTAGAGATACATGGAGTTTATTATAAACCACCTAATATACCAGAGTCCACACAAAATCTACTACTAAACGAGATAGACGAGGCGGCAAATCATACTGAGGTCGTTATTATGGGGGACTTCAACTACCCAGATATAGACTGGGAAACTGAAACTTGTATATCTCATAAAGGAAACAGGTTCTTTGCAATAACCAAAGACAATTACCTTTCCCAACTGGAGGGACGGCCATACTAGACTTAGTATTAACCAATAGACCTGACAGAACAACAGACGTGCAGGTCGGGGGACACCTGGGAAATAGTGGCCATAAAGTAATAACCTTCCAATTATCATTCAAAAGAGCGTTTCTTCAGGGTGGAACAAAAATACCAAACTTTAAAAAAGCTAAATCTAGCCAACTAAGAGAGGCCATAGGCCTAACTAACTGGGACAAAGTCCTCAAAAATAAAAATACAACTGCAAAATGGGATATTTTTCAAAGCATCCTAAAATCTAATTGTGAGAGGTACATACCTTATGGGAATAAAAGGTTAAGGAACAAGAAGAAACCAATGTGGATAAATAGAACTGTAAAGAAAGCAATAAATGACAAAAAAAATCATTTAAATCACTAAACCAGGAGGGTAGCGAGGAAGCATTGAAAAACTATAATGAAAGAAATAGAATATGTAAAAAACAAATAAAAGCAGCCAAACTAGAGACCGAGAAATTAATTGCCAAAGAGAGCAAAACTAACCCTAAAATGTTATTTAATTATATAAATGGTAAAAAGTATAAATCTGAAGGTGTGAGCCCTCTACAGAGTAATGAGGGGGGAGTTGCAGACAGCGATCAGGAGAAAGCAAAGCTATTAAATATTTTTTTCTCCACTGTATTCACTGAGGAAAATAAACTGTCAGATAAAATGCAGAATGTAAAAGTAAATTCCCCATTAAGCGTGCCCAGGAAGAAGTACAGTGGCGTCTTAAAAAGATTAAAATAGACAAATCGCCAGGACCAGATGGCATACACAGGACTGTGACTGTGACGAGGGGACATCCTCTGTGTCTGGAGCAAAGAAAGTTTGTACACAAACATAGAAGAGGATTCTTTACGGTAAGAGCAGTGAGACTATGGAACTCTCTGCCTGAGGAGGTGGTGATGGTGAGTTCACTAAAGGAGTTCAGGAGGGCCTGGATGTATTTCTGGAGAGTAATAATATTACAGGCTATAGCTACTAGAGACGGGTCATTGATCCAGGGAGTTATTCTGATTGCCTGATTGGAGTTGGGAAGGAATTTTTCCCCCTTAAGTAAGGAAAATTGGCTTCTACCTCACAGAGTTTTTTTTTGCCTTCCTCTGGATCAACTTGCAGGAAAACAGGCCGAACTGGATGGACAAGTGTCTTTTTTCGCCATTACATACTATGTTACAATATATTTTTATACTGACATTAATTCCTTACATACCCTAGACCACCAAGTATACAAATATTAACCCCTTCATTAACCCATTTACTGCCCAAGAACACCATGGATGCTGACACTAACACCTTAACTGCAGTTAACCACCAGGCATACAGATTTGAAACCCTTCATTGCCATAGACCACCAAGGATACAAACATAAATCCTTTCGCTGCCATAGACCAGCAGAGATGTAGTCAATGTCCTTCACTGCACTAGACCTGGATACTGTTTAAGTCAAGTTGCACACTAGCGTTTAGGATCCGCAGATCTCTCTGCATTCCGGCATTGCTGGAAAGTTGATGTAGCTGAACGTTACGGGTGGGCCATGGCTGAATAAAAGTTGTGTGGGGGGGGGGAGGGGAGCAAGCTGAACTTCTGCTAACTGATGGGAGACTATAAGTAGAGGTTACAGATTCATTCACTATATCTTCTCTGTGTCGCGTAGATGTAGAGTCTAGTGATGAGCGAAGTTTTAAAAATTTTAATTTGGCTGCTTTGCCAAACTTCGACAAGAAATTCGATTTGTTACGAAGTACTTTGTCACAAATGGCATTCCATTGTATGTAGCGGGCAAAATGACGGGGAAAAGAGATGACGTCACTGCGCCAGAATGGTAACATCACATGAGATTTGGCTTCTTCAATCAAAATGGCCCGATGGCCTCTCCGTCATCAAATAGATGAGGTGATTATGTATTTTTTTAAACTTCTGATTAACCCCTGAAAGGCCTCAATTTGATTGTCAGATGCCACGCTCAGTGTTGAACGCGGCAACTGAGGGGTTCTATGATGGGGCGGCGCGATCACCTCTACATAGAATAGAATGCAATTCGTATCAAAGATGGCCTCTCCGCGATCAAATGGATGAGGTAAGTATGTATTTTTTTTTGCCGCCATTTCAGGAAAAATGGATTCGTTACAAAGTGCCAAGAAATTCGGATTCTTGGGGAATCAAATATTTTCCTGAAATTCTGAAACAAATTGCACTTCGTTAACTTCGATTGGCTCAACACTAGTAGATTCCTGTAAATATGGCTGAAAGTCTGTTGATACCTCTTGTGGATTGGTGAGCTGATACTTGGCAGCAGTCATGTTGTAAGGTGATGAAATCAACAATCTGTTCTGTGAAGGCTTCTAGGTAACCTCCTATTCCGGCACTAGTAATTTACATAATCAGGCCAGTCTTATTACACGCCATCATTTACCGTCAGTGAGCTAAAAATATTCATATAGAAACATTGGTAGACAACCCTCTCTCCTCCTCGAAAATCTCTTATAGAAGGATAGATAAATAAAGTAACATGGCTTGTATAACTGAAAACGGACATACAGTAAGTTCATCCAGTTCAGCCCAATATCCTGCAAAAAAACTGAAGAGGTAAAGGGTAATTTTGCTCATCTTTCCTCATGTGACTTCAAATCTGGCAAGTTGATAATAAATATATGGATACAGTAGATAGATGGATAGATAGATACAGTTAGGTCCATATATATTTGGACACTGACCCAAAATATGTTTTACCTGTTTACTAAAACATATTCAAGTCATATCTATATAATGGACATGGACATAAAGTCCAGACTTTTAGCTTTCATTTGAGGGTATCCACATTAAAATTGGATGAAGGATTTAGGAATTTCAGCTCCTTAAGATGTTGCACTCTGTTTTTATAAAGACCAAAAGTAATTGGACAATTGACTTAACCACTTGCCGCCGCGCTAACGCCGAAAGGCGTCATTGCGGCGGCTCTCCCAGGCTACGCTAACGCCAATAGGTGTCATCTCGCGTGAGCCGAGATTTCCTGTGAACGCGCGCACACAGGCGCGCGCGCTCACAGGAACGGAAGGTAAGCGAGTGGATCTCCAGCCTGCCAGTGGCGATCGCTCGCTGGCAGGCTGGAGATGTGATTTTTTTAACCCCTAACAGGTATATTAGACGCTGTTTTGATAACAGCGTCTAATATACCTGCTACCTGGTCCTCTAGTGGTCCCTTTTGTTTGGATCGACCACCAGAGGACTCAGGCAGCTCACTAAAGTAGCACCAAACACCACTACACTACACTACACCTCCCCTGTCACTTATTAACCCTTTATGAACCACTGATCAGCCCATATGGACTCCCTGATCACCCCCCTGTCATTTATCACCCCCCTGTCATTGATCACCCCCCTGTTAAGGGCTCCATTCAGAGGTCCGTATGATTTTTACGGATCCACGGATGCATGGATCGGATCCGCAAAACGCATACGGACGTCTTTATGGAGCCTTACAGGGGGGTGATCAATGACAAGGGGGTGATCACGCATATAGACTTCCTGATCACTTCCCTGTCATTGATCACCCCCCTGTCATTGATCACCCCCCTGTAAGGCTCCATTCAGACATCCGTATGATTTTTACAGATCCACTGATACATGGATCGGATCCGCAAAACACATACGGACGTCTGAATGGAGCCTTACAGGGGGGTGATCAATGACAGAGGAGTGATCACCCATATAGACTCCCTGATCACCTCCGTCATTGATCACCCCCCTGTAAGGCTCCATTCAGACGTCCGTATGATTTTTACGGATCCACGGATACATGGATCGGATCCGCAAAACACATACGGACGTCTGAATGGAGCCTTACAGGGGGGTGATCAATGACTGGGGGGTGATCACCCATATAGACTTCCTGATCACCCCCTGTCATTGATCACCCCCCTGTCATTGATCAGCCCCCTGTAAGGCTCCATTCAGACGTCCGTATGATTTTTACGGATCCACGGATACATGGATCGGATCCGCAAAACACATACGGACGTCTGAACGGAGCCTTACAGGGGGGTGATCAATGACAAGGGGGTGATCACGCATATAGACTTCCTGATCACTTCCCTGTCATTGATCACCCCCCTGTCATTGATCACCCCCCTGTAAGGCTCCATTCAGACATCCGTATGATTTTTACGGATCCACTGATACATGGATCGGATCCGCAAAACACATACGGACGTCTGAATGGAGCCTTACAGGGGGGTGATCAATGACAGAGGAGTGATCACCCATATAGACTCCCTGATCACCTCCATCATTGATCACCCCCCTGTAAGGCTCCATTCAGACGTCCGTATGATTTTTACGGATCCACGGATACATGGATCGGATCCGCAAAACACATACGGACGTCTGAATGGAGCCTTACAGGGGGGTGATCAATGACAAGGGAGTGATCATGCATATAGACTTCCTGATCACCCCCCTGTCATTGATCACCCCCCTGTCATTGATCACCCCCCTGTAAGGCTCCATTCAGACGCCCGTATGTGTTTTACGGATCCACGCATCCATGGATCGGATCCGTAAAACGCATACGGACGTCTGAATGGAGCCTTACAGGGGGGTGATCAGGAAGTCTATATGGGATGATCACCCCCCTGTAAGGCTCCATTCAGAAGTCTGCATGTGTTTTACGGATCCACGCATCCATGGATCGGATCCGCAAAACGCATACGGACGTCTGAATGGAGCCTTACAGGGGGGTGATCAGGGAGTCTATATGGGATGATCACCCCCCTGTAAGGCTCCATTCAGACGTCTGCATGTGTTTTACGGATCCACGCATCCATGGATCGGATCCGCAAAACGCATACGGACGTCTGAATGGAGCCTTACAGGGGGGTGATCAGTGACAGGGGGGTGATCACCTCATATACACTCCCTGATCACACCCTGTCATTGATCACCCCCCTGTCATTGATCACCCCCCTGTAAGGCTCCATTCAGACGCCCATATGTGTTTTACGGATCCACGCATCCATGGATCGGATCCGCCAAACGCATACGGACGTCTGAATGGAGTCTTACAGGGGGGTGATCAATGACAGGGGGGTGATCACCCCATATACACTCCCTGATCACCCCCCTGTCATTGATCACCCCATGTAAGGCTCCATTCAGACGTCCGTATGTGTTTTGCGGTTCCGATCTATGTATCCGTGGATCCGTAAAAAACATATGGACGTCTGAATGGAGCCTTTCAGAGGGGTGATCAATGACAGAGGGGTGATCAGTGACAGGGGGCTGATCACCCCATATACACTCCCTGATCACCCCCCTGTCATTGATCGCCCCCCTGTAAGGCTCCATTCAGAATTTTTTTTGGCCCAAGTTAGCGGAAATATTTATTTTATTTTTTTTCTTACAAAGTCTCATATTCCACTAACTTGTGTCAAAAAATAAAATCTCACATGAACTCACCATACCCCTCACGGAATCCAAATGCGTAACATTTTTTAGACATTTATATTCCAGACTTCTTCTCACTCTTTAGGGCCCCTAAAATGCCAGGCCAGTATAAATACCCCACATGTGACCCCATTTCGGAAAGAAGACACCCCAAGGTATTCCGTGAGGGGCATATTGAGTCCATGAAAGATTGACATTTTTGTCCCAAGTTAGCGGAAAGGGAGACTTTGTGAGAAAAATAAATAAATAAAAAATTTCCGCTAACTTGTGCCCAAAAAAAAATTTCTATGAACTCGCCATGCCCCTCATTGAATACCTTGGGGTGTCTTCTTTCCAAAATGGGGTTACATGTGGGGTATTTATACTGCCCTGGCATTATAGGGGCCCGAAACCATGAGAAGAAGTCTGGGATCCAAATGTCTAAAAATGCCCCCCTAAAAGGAATTTGGGCCCCTTTGCGCATCTAGGCTGCAAAAAAGTGTCACACATCTGGTATCGCCGTACTCAGGAGAAGTTGGGCAATGTGTTTCGAGGTGTCATTTTACATATACCCATGCTGGGTGAGATAAATATCTTGGTCAAATGCCAACTTTGTATAAAAAAATGGGAAAAGTTGTCTTTTGCAGAGATATTTCTCTCACCCAGCATGGATATATGTAAAATGACACCCCAAAACACATTCCCCAACTTCTCCTGAGTACGGCGATACCAGATGTGTGTCACTTTTTTGCCGCCTAGGTGGGCAAAGGGGCACACATTCCAAAGAGCACCTTTCGGATTTCACAGGTCATTTTTTACACATTTTGATTTCAAACTACTTACCACACATTAGGGCCCCTAGAATGCCAGGGCAGTATAACTACCCCACAAGTGACCCCATTTTGGAAAGAAGACACCCCAAGGTATTCTGTGAGGGGCATGGCGAGTTCCTAGAATTTTTTATTTTTTGTCACAAGTTAGCGGAAAATTATGATTTTTTTTTTTTTTTTTCTTACAGAGTCTCATATTCCACTAACTTGTGACAAAAAATAAAAAATTCCAGGAACTCGCCATGCCCCTCATGGAATACCTTGGGGTGTCTTCTTTCCAAAATGGGGTCACTTGTGGGGTAGTTATACTGCCCTGGCAATTTAGGGGCCCTAATGTGTGCGAAGTAGTTTGAAATCAAAATCTGTAAAAAATGGCCGGTGAAATCCTAAAGGTGCACTTTGGAATGTGGGCCCCTTTGCCCACCTAGGCTGCAAAAAAGTGTCACACATCTGGTATCGCCGTACTCAGGAGAAGTTGGGCAATGTGTTTTGGGGTGTCATTTTACATATACCCATGCTGGGTGAGATAAATATCTTGGTCAAATGCCAACTTTGTATAAAAAAATGGGAAAAGTTGTCTTTTGCCAAAATATTTCTCTCACCCAGCATGGGTATATGTAAAATGACACTTCAAAACACATTCCCCAACTTCTCCTGAGTACGGCGATACCAGATGTGTGTCACTTTTTTGCCGCCTAGGTGGGCAAAGGGGCACACATTCCAAAGAGCACCTTTCGGATTTCACAGGCCATTTTTTACACATTTTGATTTCAAACTACTAACCACACATTAGGGGCCCTAGAATGCCAGGGCAGTATAACTTCCCCACAAGTGACCCCATTTTGGAAAGAAATTTCACTATGCCCATTTCGTGATGGTCATAGTGAGTTCATGGAAGTTTTTATTTTTTGTCACAAGTTAGTGGAATATGAGACTTTGTAAGAAAACAAATAAAAAAAAAAAAATCATCATTTTCCGCTAACTTGTGACAAAAAATAAAAAGTTCTATGAACTCACTATGCCCATCAGCAAATACCTTAGGGTGTCTACTTTCCGAAATGGGGTCATTTGTGGGGGTTTTCTACTGTCTGGGCATTGTAGAACCTCAGGAAACATGACAGGTGCTCAGAAAGTCAGAGCTGCTTCAAAAAGCAGAAATTCACATTTTTGTACCATAGTTTGTAAACGCTATAACTTTTACCCAAACCATTTTTTTTTTACCCAAACATTTTTTTTTAATCAAAGACATGTAGAACAATAAATTTAGCAAAAAATTTATATATGGATGTCATATTTTTTGCAAAATTTTACAACTGAAAGTGAAAAATGTCATTTTTTTGCAAAAAAATCGTTAAATTTAGATTAATAACAAAAAAAGTAAAAATGTCAGCAGCAATGAAATACCACCAAATGAAAGCTCTATTAGTGAGAAGAAAAGGAGGTAAAATTAATTTGGGTGGTAAGTTGCATGACCGAGCAATAAACCGCTAAAGTTGTGGAGTGCCGATTTGTAAAAAAGGGCCTGGTCACTAGGGGGGTATAAACCTGTGGTCCTTAAGTGGTTAAAGGCTGTTTCATGGGCAGGTGCGGGCAATTCCTTCATTATTTCATTCTCAATTAAGCACATAAAAGGCCTGGAGTTAATTTGAGGTGTGGTGCTTGCATTTTGAAGATTTTGCTGAGAAGTAAACATGCGGTCAAAGGAGCTCTCCATGCAGGTGAAACAAGCCATCCTTCATCTGCGAAAAAACAGAACAAACCCATCTGAGAAATTGCTGCACTATTAGGAGTGGCAAAATCTACAGTTTGGAACATCCTGAGAAAGAAAGAAAGCACTGGTGACCTCAACAATGCAAAAAGTCCTGGACGGAAGACAACAGTGGTGGATGATGGCAGAATAATTACCGTGGTGAAGAGAAAACCCTTCACAACAGCCAACCAAGTGAACAACACTCTCCAGGATATAGGCATATCAATATCCAAATCTACCATGAAGAGAAGACTGCATGAAAGTAAATACAGAGGGTTCACTGCACGATGCAAGCCACTCATCAGCCTCAAGAATAAGAAGACTAGATTGGAATTTGCTAAAAAAAATCTTAAAAAGCCAGCACACTTCTGGAAGAACATTCTTTGGACAGATGAAACCAAGATCAACCTCTACCAGAATGATGGAAAGAAAAAAGTATGGTAAAGGTATGTTACAGCTCATGGACCAAAGCATGGGCATGCATGGCTGCCAGTGGCACTGGGTCCCTAGTGTTTATTGATGATGTGACACAGGACGGAGGCATAATTTCTGGGGTTTTCAGAGACATAGCGTGTGCTCAAATCCAGCCAAATGCAGCCAAACTGATTGGTTGGCGTTTCATAATACAGATGGACAATGACCCAAAACATAAAGCCAAAGCAACCCAGGAGTTTATTAAAGCAAAGAAGTGGAATATTCTTGAATGGCCGAGTCACCGGATCTGAACCCAATAGAACATTTCACTTGTTAAAGACTAAACTTCAGACAGAAAGGCCACAAACAAACAGCAACTGGAAACCGCGGCAAGTAAAGGCCGGGCCGAGCATTAACAAGGAGGAAACACAGCGTCTGGTGATGTCCATGAGGTCAAGACTTCAGGCAGTCATTGCCAACAAAGGGTTTTTAACCAAGTATTAGAAATTAACATTTTATTTACAATTATTTAATTTGTCTAATTACTTTTGAGCCCCTGAAATGAAGGGATTGAGTTTAAAAAATGCTTTAGTTCCTCACATTTTTATGCAATCATTTTGTTCAACCGACTGAATTAAAGCTGAAAGTCTGAACTTCAACTGCATCGGAATTGTTTTCTTCAAAATGCATTGTGGTAATTTACAGAACAAGAATTAGAAAAATGTTGTCTCTGTCCAAATATATATGGACCTACCTGTAGATAGATCGATATGAGACAGATTGATAGGAGACAGATAGATAGATAAGATAGATAACAGATAGATATGAGATAGATAGATTAATAATAGATATGAGACAGATAGATGTTAGATAGATAGATATGAGATAGATAGATAGATATGAGAGATAGATAGATGACAGGAAGATAGATGTTAGATAGATAGATATGAGACAGATAGATATGAGATAGATAGATAGATAGATAGATAGATAGATAGATATGAGAGATAGATAGATATGAGGCTACTTTCACATCTGCGTTTTTACTGGATCCGGCAGGCTTATGATAATACAACTGGCGGCATCTGTTATGAATTGATCCGGTTGTATTATCTCTAAAATGATCAAGACGGATCTGGCACTAAAACAATTGTGAGTCAATTGGCTCCGGATCCGTTTTCTTTCGTGTTCGAGAAAACAGTTTTGTTCACGTTCATTGTCAATGGGGACAAAACTAAAGTGAACAGAATGGAGTGCACCAGAATGCTTTCCGTTTCGTTTTGTTGCATTCCCATGGGATACTGATCAAGAAGGATCCGGCATGAAACACAATGCAATGTCAAAGGTGCTGGATCCGTCTTGATCAGTATCCCATGGGAACGCAACGGAACAGCATGCATTCTGGTGCACTCCGTTCTGTTCAGTTCCGTTTTGTCCCTATTGACAATGAATGGGGACACAACTGAAGCGTTTTCCTCCGGTTTTGAGATCCTGTGATAGATCTCAATACCGGAAAGGAAAGTGCGGATGTGAAAGTAGCCATAGATTGGTAGATACATATGAGATTGTTGTATTGATAAAGATGAGTTAGATATGAGATACATAGATCTATAGGAAATGCAGTGACCCAGGAGGAGCGCTACTATATTCCGCAGCGCTTTACAGACATTAGCATCCAACTGTCCCCAATGGGGCTCACAATCTAATGTCCCTTCCAGTATGTCTTTGGAGTTTTACTGGCTTTACTGACACAGTTGCTCCCTTGGACCATGCAGTAAAAGAAGGAAGACATATAATTTCTTCCCTCAGGGAGCACCCTGGTTATGAGGCTCCTACCTGATGGTAGTCGGGATGTCTGGGATGTTAAGTGCCTGTATGGGTGCAAGGCTGGCTGTGTAGAGTGCAATGGCCAGCGTATGGTGTAGGATTCAGAAAACCAGTGGTAGAACGATAAATGTCTCTCTTTACTGCAGTGCAAAATGGGAGTTGTAGTACATCCAACAATAGCAAAAGCACAGTTCCTACTATACACTGTGCAATTCTCTCCAAGATAACGATGAATGGATTTAGGCAAGGATGGGAAATATGGCCCTCTCTCCTCTCTATCTGTCTCAAGGCTCTTCCAGTGGAGTCTACGGTGGGCAATAGTACATTGGAATATAAAGGCTGTAGTGTCCACTGAGGGATACAGTGTTTTGAAGGCATGTCTGGCCAGGATGTGTCCAGGTGTGAAGGGTGTCTTAATTGTGTCCCTCACAGCAGCAAAGGTAGAATGGTTGTAGTTTCATGTTAACTTGATAACTCCTATCCTTGACCATGCAGATTCTAAGTTCTTCTTTTTCTTCCTCTCTTTCTTTCTTTCTTTCTTTCTTTCTCCTTCTCTCTTTCTGTGGAACTTGCAGAGATTTGTTAGTCTCTGAAGTGTTCTTGGGCATGAAAAGAAAGAGCATAAGACACGACTAAGACTAAATGGACTGGGAGGTCGGATCTTAGATCCCTACCCAACTTCCTACAAAGGGCTAAACCCGGAGTATTAACCCTGGTTGTGCCATCTATACACAGCTATGCTGGGCATAATACATAACATAACAATACATGACATAATACTACATAACATTAAAAGCAAACTATTTGCAGATACTCGCTGCGCAGGGATAAGGCAGAAATAGATAGATATAGAATATAGATAGATAGATCACATTATATATTCTGCATTGTATTCTTCTGAGTCAAGTGATGAGGTGGCCATTATTCATTATGGCATTGTTTGCCTCTCTGCCCAGATTTCTAGGGCCCGCTCCTACGGAGCACCTGGGGGTTATGTGCTCTCTACAAGTCTGGTCCAGTAACACAACCGCAGACTGGATCCTGCACTGCAAGACCTCGTATCCGCTGAATCATAGCATACATCTATTTTTAGAGACACCTCTGCATGGCTCATCATTGTCTAATTGTGTATTTCCCCCTGACTTTATTAATGAATGTGTTTTTGTTTAAGTTGTTAATATTCTGTACTTGTCTTGTTATGACTCGAAGGAGTAGATAACATCTCTACGCCTCGTTGTCTCTTGGTTCTTTTTTCATATTCAAATTCTGTTGGGTGGGGCTCAAGATGGTCTCGACCTGCAAATGTTTTAAAGGGAATGTGTCATCCGAAAATGACCTATTGTTTAAATATCATTTTTTTTTAACTTAGTTTTTTTTTTTACCACTTAATAGTCCCACAAGGAGACTATAACAGACAGCTTTTTGATTGCTTTTAAAATGCAATGCGCTATCCCTATAGTGCATTGCATTTTAATGGCAATGCTATTCTAACATTGACCAGAGAGGCGCAGCCTGCTGAAAATTACTGAAGGCTGGTCTGGGGCCTACATCAGACCCCAGGCAGCCTTCACACACATCATCATCCCACGGTCGCATTTGTGGGGTGCCGATGGGAGACAGAGGGAGTCTGCTCCCTCTGTCAGCACTTTACATGCTGCAGGTACCATTGCCCGCGGCATGTAAAGTGTTAAAAAGATGTTAGAGCAGGGCCGTAGCTCTTATGTGACCCGGGGACCCGTGCAGCGCTTAGACTGGGCCGCCGTAAATAAGCGGCGGCCCAGCCTAAGGCCCCTTAGTGACCACCACAAAAACACATATGGGTGGTCACTAAGGGGTTAAACAAAAACCATAAAATCCTGCAGTTTTTGCCCTGGCCACTAAGCCTAATAATAGGCTGAGTTCACATCAGCGTTCAGTCTTTCCGTTCTTCTGCTCTGTTATAGGAGCAGAAGAATGGAAAGGACGGATTCGGCACTTAACTGAGCCGACTGGAACCTAAGAACCCCATAGACCCATAGATTTGTCTCCGCTTCAAAAATCTTCATCTGAGCGGAAATTTAACGGACCCCATTATAGACATTGTGGCCTTCTCATTGGCCCACAAGCAAGAAAGGAGGTTACTGATGAAAAAAAATATAGACTATTCGAAATTACAAATATATATCACTATATTCTAAATATTTGTGAATTCTCGAAGTGCCGATATTCGCGATTAATATTTGCGATTCGAATATTCATGCCTAACACTAGTTATCACCTCTGTGTATGGATAAGACAAGATCCACCATTCACAATAGGTGTTTGTCAAAGCTTATCTATTGTTCCCTTGTACAATGACTCCTACACAGGTCACAGGACATGCCTAGAAAACTCTCCCACAGAAGTCAATGAGGTCTCCTGCTGACCATTGTGTCTATGGTCCATGTTTCTGCTGTAAAGCAGCTCAGGCAAGATGGCCATCCCTATAATCATGTTCAGGGAGGAGAATTTTTTTTTATCTGCGATCAGAAGATAAAAACAGATTAGAAAAAAGGATGTGAGTTGCTATCTGGATTTAACTGGCAGATAACATGTTTGGTGACACATTTCCTTTTAAGTCTGAAACTAAATTTGTTATGTAGGTCATGTGAAATCCTACGATGCTCATCGAAAACGTAAAGTTTGAGGTATTCTACTTCTTCAACCTATACACAGAAGAATGGACTCTCTGAACGAGGAGTCGATCATTGACAATGTGATATGGAGAAAGGAACAGATGTGTAGGTCACAGAATATCCAAGGCTAAGCAAACAAAGTGTTTCGTCCCGGCAGTCGCCAGACAGCTAGCAGAGGCAACCACTACTATTACATGCAGCAATGTCCTCTGCATATTGGGGAGGAACGATCACTATGCCATCGCTCATCCCCATGCAGGACAGCGGTGTGACGGTGTCAGATAGTGATTACACAGCACAATCTTCAGCAAGCTGAAAGATCTGAATTGCCCGATTGCTCATTTATCGGGCAATTGGAGGCAGTATTAGACTGCTAGATGATCGCTAACGAGCATTCCTATGAAATTCTGCCGTCTAATATACCCTTAACACGACGTGTTTTGTGGTCTGCAAATTGAGGATCCGCAAAACCCGGATGCCGCTCGTGTGCCTTCTGCAATTTGTGGAACGGACCGGACGGCCCTTTATAGAAATGCCTATTCTTGTCCGCAAAATGGACATGATTTATAATTTGTGCGGGGCCACGGAACGGAACAACGGATGCGGACAGCACATGGAGTTCCATCCACATCTTTTGCAGCCCCATTGAAGTCAATGGGTCCGAATGCGGAACCAAACCACAGTCGTGTAAATGAGCCCTAAGGCAGCTGTGCAGAAGTACATGATAAGATCCCAAGGCTGGTCAAACTCATTAGACAGCTTTAGTATTCCATATGACTCCCCCTGCCAATACACATGGACAATTGGATTGGTCAAATGTGTGTATCTTCTCAGTAGGAAAAAGTGAATAAGCCAACAAGCCACTGCAGACACCTCTGATGGTGACTTATCTCCCTTGAGAACCAAAGCATTGGTCATGTTAAAATCCAGCTGCCCGATCCTTCTTTCTTGGCCATCTGCCATTGGGGAGAGTCAGGATATGGCCACATACATTAGATGGTCATCCAGTTTTAGGTTCCACCTGACCAATAATTATTGATTGGGTGAACATTGTGCCTGGCAAAAATCTGAAGGGGTGAGATGAGGAACAGGTAATACTCAGAATGCATCGTGTAAATGAAGAGCAAACTAACTTGAAGTTGAAGCAAGGTCTGGAGGGCCAGGAAACTTCAAATAGGTAGCTTGTGGTGACGTCTATGGGCTTCGCTGGTTGCCATGGCAAGTTACGTGGTCAGGTACAGACAGCAGTCAAAAGTCAGTGGGGACCACAAGACAATCTATTGATTGCGTCAAGTTGAGTAACATTAGACTAATCCAGAAACTAAGCCAGAATTAATATTAGCCCCAACTATTTTAGCTCTCTGACAGACAAATTCTTTTGCACAATTTATGGATTTTTTGTGAATAATTGATGCTTAAGGTAATCTTTTCCATGGCCTTAGATGTGCTTACTCAGGCTTAACTCTAGTTCTTCTGGTTGGAAACCACAACTGCTATATGACTCTTTGTTTATCGGTATGTAGGCACAAGCTTGGAGACGGAAGCTGTTTCTACAAACATCTAGTTGAATAATGGAAGCTCATTGATGACACTGCCCACACTTCAGGAGGTACCATGGCAAACTCCTCCTCATAGTAACCTAAAATCCTCCTCAAGTTCACATCTTTATATGGTCTTTTGACTTTTTTCTCATGAGCACAATGACATATTTGTAATCTCTTTCCACATTTCGCAATACGTCTTTACAGATGAGAAGTTCGGTGGTTATTCTCATGTCATCTCCGGGATATGTCTCAGCAAGGTTAGATTTTACAATGCTTAGAAAACATGGGATTTACCATCAGTGGTATATGTAGTACATTGAGCCCAGGAGAGTGGGAGCGAAGGATGGGAGTGGTAGTTTTGGTCCTGAGGGTGGCAGTAGTATTCACAGTGGCTATTCCCCCTCTGGCTCTCCCTGGGGCCGATCAATGACTGGAACGTGGCACCTTTTCTTCCCTCAGGGCACACCCTGGTCTTGGCTATCCTGTCTAGTGTTGATTAGGGTGCCATTGGTGATAAATGTTTTGGCAGGGTGCAAGGCAGGAGAATGGATAAGGAGGTGGATGGTAATGGAGTCAGTAACCAGGCTAGTTGATACCAATAAATAAGGCTCTGTTTATTAAAGTTCAGAATAGGAGTAGTAGTACATCCAACAGTAGCAAAGCACAGTTCCAAGTAGCTCACAGTGCAATTCTTTCCCAAATAGCAATTTATGGATAGCAGCAATGATGGATGTTGTAGTACTCCTTCTGTCTGTCCCTCTATACTGTAGTCTCTCTGTAGAACCTTAGGCAGGCAATGAGGTTCCTTGTGAATGTTTTCATAATTCCTGGGCTGAGGGGTAGAAACTTAAGACACGACAGGTCAAAAAACATCTCAAAGTGTGGAAGGGCGCGTCAGCAATGTTCCCTCTCACAGCAGCAAAGTCTTTCTCGGCCATAAACATGCGCAATACCTGGCTGACTGACTCCAATGCATGGCCTTGCAGATTCTGGAACATCTAACGTCTTCTCTCTGGAGCACTTTTGATATAGTTGCTTTTCTTGGCTGTACATGTCTCAGAGATAAAGGTTCTCTGAGCACAGGCCTTGCACATGTAGCTCTTCTCTCTTCCTTAGGCAAAACTAGACTGACTAACCAATCAGGGGGTGGACTTGGGTCCATCTCCTGGCAACCTAGCCGGATGAACCAAGGTGTTAACCCCAAACTGTCCATACAGTGCTATTAGTTATAAAAAACACAGTAAATCCCAACACTTCTATTAACAACATAACATTAGAACAATTAACCCTTTGCAGTGACTGTAAGTTGGGGTACTGCACCAGCACAAAGAAGCAACATGTGATTGCTATCCTACGGTGTAATTGAACAATTTCCCATGCTTGCTGTTATAACTGCAGCTACCTGCAGCTGCGGCTAGGGGGAGCTCACTGCACGCAGATTTATACAGCTGCCATTGAGTTCAATATATATGCATTTAGCACCGACAGACCTCTCCTATACAGAAATATAATGAAATGAATCAACACAGAAAAAGTACTAAAAAATTGAATGATTGGCATAGAAGGAGCTCTCAGTGGGTGGGAGGGACAGGGGCCCCATTCTTAGTTATGCTATAGGGCCCTATGACTTGTGTAAGGGGCTGGTAGTAATACATGTACACCCTGGCAGGGACACCCTACCGCCCACCAGCAGGCTTATGTTTGTAGTCAGTGTATATTTCGGCTTGGATCTGGACCAGGTTTCATCATTTACAGACTGTGAGATCTTGTGGCGACTTAAGGAGGAAGAGGAACCATGAAAAGCAAAGTTCATGGAAAGGAACCAGAGAAGAGAACAGAAAATGGCTGGGGTAGACAATATTCTGGTGATAGCAGACCTTCACAACTCTCCGAGGCTGGGAACAGTTGATTTTGAGCACTCTTTGTGGTATATAGACCAACTTTACATATGCTGTGTGACCCTTTATATATGTTTAAAAGGATATTCCTATGATATGCTAATATCTTATGATCAGTGGTGGTCACCTACTGATCCTGAAAATAGAGGCTTTACAGTCTTGGTTTTCCACACAGATTGGTGCTCCTGACCACCTCGCCACGCAAGGAAATGCAGTTGCTCCATGAAGCTGCTGTTCCCTGCTAGATCAGTGCTGTGGCACCTTCATTTTCAGGATTGGTGGGGAACCTAGATGTCAAACCCCCAACAATCATAAAGCTATGGCATATATGCCATCACCTTCTAGAATGGGAAAACCCCTTTAACTAAGATGGGGAGGCTGTAATCTCCAGGAATGGAGCAGATCATAATCGCCTTGTCTGTCAAGAAAAGTTTCGATCATGATTGGGCCAAGTTCACACTTCCATATGGTATTTATTGGTGCCTGGAGAAACTGCTGCACTGTGCTTTGTGTCCCCTAGGGAAGTGTGCCCCCTGTCAAATAGCAGGGGTAGTGACGATGAGCACTGCATAGGCTGTAGCTGGAGACACCCCCAACTGTGAAGGAGGTACAGTGCTTATTTAGAAATGCGCCCCCTTCATTCTCAGATTCTGTGGGCAGTCCATCTGTAAAGACTGATATGGTAGCTGGAAACCTCTTTACATCTATAATATTCCCATATAAGGCTAAACTAGAGTGTTTAGGAGTCTCTATAGTGTGCATGGCATCTTACTGAAAAGGAAATGTGGGAGGGGCATTATAAACTACTGCCGTCATCCAATCAGCATCATTGGGAATAGCTGGTAGACAGTTTTCTAGTTACAATGCTCCTCCCAAATGTCCTTTTCAGTCAGATGCCAGGCAGACTATAAGCTTATATTACGTAGATTAATTTGTATTTTATCAGCTGATGGATTGTTCAAGTTGCTGAAACGATCCATTCCCTTTTCATTTATTTTCATCCAAAAATTCTGAGAATTAAAAGAAGGCTTGCAGGACGGGGAAGAGGGTTTTCAGTGAGGGCTATGACATCTTCCTAGGCCAGTGACGTCACATTCATTAGTCACATGGCCTAGGCGCAACTCACGGCCTGAGCTGCAATACCAAGCACAGCCAGTATACAATGTAGGGCGCTGTGGTTGATGTGCTGTGAGCAGGCTGTGGCGCTCTTCGCAGCGCTGTGGTCCCTTCAAACTGCTGATTGGCCTGTAGACAGCTCATCAATATCTTGCTCCTGGAAAATCCCTATAAAGTAAAAGTTGTTTAAAAGTGGAAATTCCTTTAAGTACATGATGGTAGAATAGAGCTCGGCTCAGACAACTCACAGATAAAAATAAAAGTTCTGATTCCTTGTTTTCAGGGTGAGAACCTTCTTTAATCTGCACAATGGTTTTGTTTTCCTTCTCGTACAATTCAAGGTTGACTCGTGTACAGAGCAACCTTCTTCTAGCCTATCATGTCTTAGGGCATGCTACATGGAAATTCCCAAAGGAGTGTCCTTGTGAAAGTCCAGTGAAGCCCATCATGCACTCGGAGGGGGCACGCATCTCATTTTTCCTGGGAAGAGTTCTCTCCTGGCCATTGCGCCGCTCCCTGTTGAATGTGTTCAAAAACGAGTGAGGGAAGGGAACTGACACTATTCTGTGTACATTTCTGAATCACAAAAAAAAGGTTGTCACCTACCAAACTCATTCAGCTGATGAAGGTACCTGTGTATAGATTCCTGTCTGGAATACAGCGATAGGAATAGCTTATTGCATAACTGATTTGCCATTTTGAAGTCCACGGGATTATTACTCCTATGGGAACTATAAGGATGGCCATATTGGTAGCAGCCCAACTTTCACTGATGCACTCTGAATAGGGTTGAGCAAACACCTGGAAGTTCGGGTTCGCCGGGTTCGGCCAAACTTTGCCGCAAAGCTCGGATTTGGGACCCAAACTTGACCTCGAACCCAAACCCCATTGAAGTCAATTGGGGCCCGAACTTTGGGGCAGTGAAATGGCTGTAAAAAAGTCATAGAAAAGGCTAAAGGGCTGCAAAAGGAAGCAAAAAAGCAAAATGGGGATAAGAGCAGGACAACTGCCCTGCAAGCAAATGTGGATAGGGAAATGAATTAAAATGACATAGAATTAAAAAAAAAGACCAAAATAATGATCTTGAACTAGGAGGCAGAGGTCAAAGTGGAGTAGGAGGTTGAGGAGGCGGTAGATGTGGCGGTAGAGGAGGAGAAAGAAGTAGCCAACGCTATTTTTGTAGTTTTAATTTTTAATTTTTTATAAATTTGGGAAGACCCAAAACATTGGGAAATATAAAAAAGAAAACAAAGAGAAAGTGCGCTGGAGTATAACAAAGGCTGGGTGCGGCCGGTATACTTGTCTATCCTGCACAAGGTACGGACAAGTCCTGAGGGATCCATGCCTGGTTCATTTAAACATCTTATGACATAGTCAGGTGTGGGTCCTGGACTTTGATTTGTGGCTATATATAGGTCTCTTATCATTTTAATGAACGTGAGCTTGTCCACATGGGACAGGTGGCTGCGCTTGTTTGTGATGACGCCCCCTGCCGTGCTAAACACACATTCAGACAATACACTGGCTGCAGGGCAGGCCAGCACCTCCAAGGCATAAAGGGCAAGCTCAGGCCATGTGCCCAATTTGGAGACCCAGAAGTTGAAGGGGGCAGACCCGTCATTCAGTACGTGTAGGCGTGTACACACATACTGCTCCACCATGTTGCTAAAATGCTGCCTCCTGCTAAGACGTTCCATATCAGCTGGTGGTGCTGGTTATTGTGGCGTGCTAGGAAAAGCTTTTCCACATTTCAGCCATGCTAACCCTCCCTTCTGAGATGCTGACGGTGCCCCAGCTGCATTGGCGACTTGTTCCTCCTCCTTTGCCTTCGCCTTGTGCATCCACTGAGCCCCCGGTGTCAGGTGGGAATGCCAAGCGTGTCTCCCAGCATGCGCATGTACTCGCACATCTTCCGATCACACTCCAGTGATGAAATTAAGGACAGCATGTTGTCCTTGTAGCGGGGATCCAGCAGGGTGGCCACCCAGTAATCAGCACTGGTTAGAATATGGGTGTAACGGATCTCCTAGCACCCCGACCGGGTACCTCCATTGATGGATGCTCCTACTGCTTCCCGAGGACTCCAAGTACTCCGCTCTACACCAAAACCACCACAGGAACCAGAAACAGGAACAGCTCTTACAAGAGCTAATAGTATAGCCAGGGGAGTATAGCAAATCTTCAGCGTATAGCAATCCCCAGTGTCGATCAGTTACCCAAACACCAGCCTCAACATGATGAAGGGTAAAACAGGAACTCTTTATTGAACACACAGCATTGACTTATATACACATGACATACTGAGGACATGACATAGCAGCCAATCCTGTACAGTTTAAACACAAAACTATTCAGCAAACACAATGGCATTGTCTGTGATGTAATTAACAAACACACTGGCATTGTCTTTGACGCAATCAACAATGAACATGCAAACAGATATCTTCACCCCCTCCATAATGAATGAATGGGAAGAGGAGACACATGTGATGGGATTATCTCCTGAGTGTATCATAGGAGTCGGCTGCTATTATAATCAACTATCTTAATTCCATCACTAACACAATCAGTGGGGGTCTCAGTGCAGAGTTAACCCTTTTTGTGTTGCTGAATTCACACCATGCCTTTTTAATGGGCAATAGGAAATATGTGGCATATAAATTACACACATGAATCAGGGTACATAGTTCCTTGTAACCCCAAAAGGTCTGAGGGGGTCTCCATAGTTCTCAGTCCATACTCTGTAGGAAGGAGGCTGGCTCTCAGGCTTCTCCAGCAGCCCTAGTGAAGGTTCAGTGCGTCACAGTGGGCAACTCGGCGGTCGTTGCGCAGGCACTGCAGGATATAGTCGCTCATGTGTGCCAGGCTGCCCAGAGGCAACGACAAGCTGTCCTCTGTGGGAGGTGTATCCTCTGTATCCCCCAGCCATGCTCCAGTGATGCCCATTAGCTGCTTTGGGTGCCACCCTGCTGTGAACACGGTTCATCCTCCTCATCCTCCAGAACTGTGCCGTGGCTGGACAATTGTGTACCCGTTGGTGCAGGAACCCACCCTCTGAGCCACTTGTGAATGACTGGCCTGATAACCGTGGAAATTACCTTTCTTCCTCCTCCTCCTCCGGTGCCACATCCTCTTCCATCATCATCCGAAGTGTTTTTTCAAGGAGACATAGAAGTGGGATAGTAACGCTGAGGACTGCATCATTGGCACTGGCCATGTTGGTGGAGTGCTTGAAACAGCGCAACACGGCACACACGTCCCGCATGGAGGCCCAGTCATTGGTGGTGAAGTGGTGCTGTTCCGCAGAGCGACTCACCCATGCGTGCTGCAGCTGAAACTCCACTATGGCCTTCTGCTGCTCACACAGTCTCTCCAGCATGAGCAAGATGGAGTTCCACCTTGTGGGCACGTCACATATGAGATGGTGAGCGGGAAGGCCGAAGTTACGCTGTAGCGCAGACAGGCGAGCAGCAGCAGGGTGAGAACGCCGAAAGCGTGCACAGTCGGCCCGCACTTTCTGCAGCAGCTCTGACATATCGGAGTAATTTTTCAGGAACCTCTGCACCACCAAATTCAGAACATGTGCCAGGCAAGGGATGTGCATCAAATCGGCAAGGCCCAGAGCTGCTACGAGATTTCGCCCGTTCACGCCCGTTTCACACACCACCAGGCCCTGCTTGATGCTCAGTTGCACCAACCTCATCGGTCTGTTGCTCCATGCCCGTCCACAGCTCCTGCGCGGTGTGGGGGATTTCCCCCAAATAGAGGAGTTTCAAAACAGCCTGCTGTCGTTTCCCCCTGGCTGTGCTGAAGTTGGTGGTGAAGGTGTTACACTGACCAGATAAGGAGGCGGTAGAGGAGGAAGTGAAGTAGGAGGAGGAGGCAACAGTAGGCAAAGAGAAACGTCCTGCAATCCTTGGTGGCAGAAGGACATGAGCCAAATTGCAATCCGCCGCAGGCCCAGCCGCCACTGCCCGTGCTTACTGGTCCACGTATCGGTGGTTATATGGACTTTGCCACAGATGGCGTTGTGCAGTGCACACCTGATTTTGTCCCCCACTTGGTTGTGCAGGGAAGGGATGGCACTCCTGGAAAAGTAGTGGCGGCTGGGCACGACGTACTGTGGGACAGCCAGCACCATAAGGTTTTTAAAAGTCTCTGTCTCCACCAGACGGAATGACAGCATTTCAACGGCCAGGAATTTTGACTACCTCTTGAAGCTCATCAAGAGAATGCCAAGAGTGTGCAAAGCAGTAATCAAAGCAAAAGGTGGCTACTTTGAAGAACCTAGAATATGACATATTTTCAGTTGTTTCACAATTTTTTGTTATGTATCTAATTCCACATGTGTTAATTCATAGTTTTGATGCCTTCAGTGTGAATCTACAATTTTCATAGTCATGAAAATAAAGAAAACTCTTTGAATGAGAAGATGTGTCCAAACTTTTGGTCTGTACTGTACATACACCTGATGAAGGTGTTTCATTTGAGCGTGTAGCTGGTACAGATTCACCGCGTCCTCTCCCTGCAACAGGAGCTCCACCAACAGGCATGACTGTGATGGCTTCTAAGGGCACACAGCTTAAAAGCTTGTTGATTGGCCGCCCTGCAGCCTTTCAACAACCTTTATTAAATGCCCAAACACCGAACTCGATCCCAAACTTTTCTGGTAAAGTTCAGGTTCGGGTCCGGGTGCCAAAAATTGTAAAGTTTGGTACGGACCCAAACTTTACAGTTGGGGTTCAAAACTAACTGAACAATTTAGTTTTGCTTGAAGCTGATTAAAGCCTGGAAGCAACTGTTTCATGTCCCTACAGCGCCTCCACAGTGGAAATGAAGCAGCTGACGACACACAAATCTACCTCTCTGGTCCAGACATCACCACCTTACTATCCAGAATCCCACAATGTATATCCATATCCTCCTTCTTCTCCTCTCGCTTTCTAAACTTTAACATGGATAAAACAGAATTCATCATCTTTCCCCCATCTTGCTCTACCCCCCCAACAGACCTATCTATCACTATCAATGACTGCACACTGTCACTGCTTGGAGTGACCTTGGATTCTTCCCTTTCCTTCCGACCGCACATCCAAGCCCTTTCCACCACCTGCCGCCTCCAACTCAAAAACATCTCCCGCATCTGTGCTTTCCTTAACTTTGAATCTGCGAAAATGCTTGTACATGCCCTCATTATCTTCCGCCTAGACTACTGCAACACTCTCCTCAGTGGCCTTCCATCTAGCACTCTCGCACCCCTCCAATCTATCCTCAACTCTGCTGCCCGACTAATCCACCTCTCACCCTATTATTCCTCTGCCTCTCCACTCTGCCAATCCCTTCACTGGCTCCCCATTGCCCAGCGAATTCACTTCAAAATACTAACAAATACATACAAGGCCGTCCAGAACCTGTCCCCTCCCTACATCTCTGAGCTACTTTCCTGATACATCCCCACACGCACTCTCCGATCCTCACAAGACCTCCTTCTCTCCTCTCCTCTTATTGCCTCTTCCCACAATCGACTCCAAGATTTTGCCTGTGCAGCCCCCATACTCTGGAACTCGCTACCCCAACATATCAGACTCTCGTCTACAGTGGAATCCTTCAAAAGAAACCTGAAAACCCACCTCTTCAGACAAGCCTACAACCAGTGACCCTGCTGCCTCTATACCGCCATGACCAGCTTCACCCGCACCTACTGTGTCCTTCTCCTATACCATGTAGATTGTAAGCCCTCATGGGCAGGGCCCTCTCTCCTTCTGTACTAGTTTGTAACTCGTCTTGTTTATGATTAGTGCAATTGTCTGTATTGTGTATGTGCACCGCTTATCATATGTGCAGCGCTATGGAATGAATTGCACTTTAATAATAAATAATAATAATATTTATACAGTGTCCATTAAAATTCCAGGGCTGTCTATGTAAAGCATGGACGTGCTGGGCTTGTAGTGGGCTCCACTGGGTTAACTATCGTTTATTGTCCCGTGACGCTAACATCGCTGCTGCCTTTTTAACTTTTCCACAACATAGTTGACACTACTTCCTCCTCATCTCCTGTTCTTAATGACTATGAAAGTTTCCGTTAATGGCAAGTATTTTATCGTAGCAGTTCTAGTCCAGACTTTTTCCTAGAGACACGCCAGGTTTATGGAAAAACTACAAATTTTGTGCCCATGAAGCTGTGAGTCTGGGGTTAAATTATTATTACTATTTTCCATTGGTTTCCATATCGCCAGGGGGGCACGGAGTGAAATGAGTACAGCGCTCCCTTCCCATCTATCATGTGCCATTTTGTAATGCTGATCTAATTTTTATAAATTCTTTCAGTTTTTGGGTTGTTTTTTTTTGCATTTTTTGACAAATAGTGTGTTTTAGCACATGCATTTTTTGAGTCATCTGTTTTTTAACAAGGAAGGTACTCCCCTATGATGTCACTTCCTCTATACCTCTCTATGGAAAAAAAGCCATTGTGAAAAAGACCATGCAAAAACACAACACACATTGATACATGCGGTTTGCAGTGCAGGGGTTCAAAAGATGGATGTCTATGGATTATAAGTGGCAGCAAATGAGCCAAAAACACGCTAGCCAGAGCATGCTGCGAATGCCATGGACCCCAACAAAAGTCAAGTGAAGAAAATTTTTTAATAAAAAGCAGCATGTTTCTACTGTGTTTGTAAGTGCCTTATACTTACAGATAAAATGTGAAAATCAGTATGAAAAATTGTTTTAAAATAGTAATCCTTTAATGGTATTAAAGTTTATTAAACTAATAAAAATATTAAAAACTAAAAAAGTCCATAGAAATAAAAAAGTGATGATTTAATATAAAATACATTTTATTGTGCATACATTACATGAAAAACCCCAAACCCTGCACACAACCGTCATAACCAGAATTAATTTAGCAGCAAAACAAAACAATGGCAAAAGTCACTCTTTCCTATATTCATGATGCAAAAAAAAAAATTAAATTTAAAATTACTGCATTTTTCTCTTTATAAGATGCAGCTGGCTGATTATGACACGTACCTAGGTTTTAGAGGGGGAAAATATGAAAAAAATATTTTTCATTGGACCTCAGAAAACCGCCCCAATCTTCATCAGACCCCAAATTAGATCCCTAATCTTCATCAGACTTTAGATCAGCCCCTTATATCAGATCTCAGATCAGACCTCAGATTAGACCCCATATCAGACCTCAGATGAGACCCCCATATCAAACCGCAGATCAGACCCCCATATCAAACCGCAGATCAGACCCCATATCAGACCCCCTTATCAGATCTCAAATCAGACCCCCATATCAGTATGTATATCAGACCCCTAAAATATATCAGACCTCAGATTAGACCTTCATATTTGATCAGACCCTCATGTCAGACCTCAGATCAGACCCCCGGTCAGAGATAAAATAAATTAGCTTTCCTATCCTGCCCCCTCTACTCTGCAGATTCAGGGGTCTCTCCTGCACTCTCCGCTCCCTTGTCTTCTCCGGGCCCGATCTGCACTGTGACTTGAGTGTTTACAATATCAGGTCTTAGAGTGCGCACCATGTCCTGACGCTGTACGTAGTCAGAACAGTGCAGTGCGGCGCCCAAAGGAAGACCAGGGAGCGGAGAGTGCAGGAAGTGCAAGCAGCGCTACAGTCACCGCTTCCCACATCTCCTACATACTACTGAGCACTTCCATAATGAAACCACTCACTATTATTTGCTTTATAACACGTACGGTCACCCCCCCCACACACACTTTTTAGGGGAAAAGTGTGTTTTATAATGTGGAAAATATGGTATATAATTTATTTGTGCCCCTAAATTATGCACAAGACATCATACCGCCATATCAACGAAAAAAAATAAGAATAAATTATGGCTGCTGAAATACAGAAAGGCAAAAACGAAAATTTAGTGGTCCAATAGTGAAGTAATAAATGACAATCAGACATCATACAGGACATGACAATATACTTCTAACAAAGCTAGAACCAGCCCTGTACCTCATATGGATCCAGAGATCTCCCCATTCATTGCTCCACTTGCTTTGCTAGATCTTCTTCAGGCTGGCAGCTAAGGCGGGGGGGCGGGGGGGGGGGGGGGGGCTTTTCCAGGCGTGTGTCCAATCTTCTGCAGCTCTCTCCTTATCACAGCTCAGGGGGCATGTCCTTTCTGCTGCAGCTGTCTCTCTGTAACTTCACAGAAGATACAACTGGTGGCAGGTGAAGGACAGAACTGAGCATGTGCGACCACCTCAGTAGGTGGACGTGCACATAACTATACAGATTAAGGGCTCATGCACACGACCGTATGGCTTTTTCAGTGTTTTGCGGGCCGTTTTTTAACGGATCCTTTTTTCCATTTTTTGTTTCAGTAGTGTTTATGGTTCCGTTCCGTTTTTTCCGTATGGCATGTACAGTATACAGTAATGACATAGAAAAAATTGGGCTGGGCATAAAATTTACGGATACGGAAGACATACGGAGTACATTCCCTAGGTGTTCAGTTTTTTTGGTGGACCCATTGACTTGAATGGAGCCACGGAATGTGATTTGCGGGCAATAATAGAACATGTTCTATCTTTGAACGGAACGGAAAAACGGAAATACGGAAACGGAATGCACACGGAGACCCTTCAGGTTTTTTTGCTGACCCATTGAAATGAATGGTTCAGTATATGTACTGCATATTGAACTAAAAAAACAGCCAGTAAACTGAACGCAAAAAACGTTTGTGTATGAGCCTTAAACACCAGGGGGCGACATTATAATGAAGTAAAGAGAATATCTTGCAACTGAATCCTTTTTCGTAACAGAAAGTAGATTGCAAAAGACAAAAGTAAAGGTTTTTCATGCTGAATTACATAAAAATTATATTAAATGGTGGAACGGCCCTTTTAAGAATAGTCATTGATGGGTTTATGATACAAAATACTCATAAATACAGTAGTAATAATAACAACAACGCCGTCAAAGTATCGGTAGTATCCACAGTAGAGTCTCCTAGCACAATCCCACGCCCTCCAGCAGGTACATAGATGCCAGTCAGTGGAAAACGGACGACGGACCTATTCAAGTCAATGGGTCCGTCAAAAAAAACTGATGCACAACTGGTATGTCATCCGTGTCCGTTTTTTTTTCTACAAGACCTTGGTGCAATAAAATTACACTTTTCATTAACCTTCCTTTTTTTTCCCGTCAGACAAAAAAAAAAAGGAAGACACAAGGAAACACAACTGAAGCAAAAACGGACACGGACCCCTGAAGCCAAATCACTGACAGTGAAAAAACACTGTCGTGTAAGGCTTCATGCACACGACCGTTGGTTGTGTCCCGTGTCCGTTGTTCCGCGATTTTCTGTGGACCCATTGACTTTCAATGGGTCCGTGGAAAATTCAGAAAATGCACCGTTTGTCATCCGCGTCCGTAATCCGTGTTTCCAGTCCGTGAAAAAAATAGGACCTGTCCTATTTTTTTCACGGACAACGGTTCGCGGACCCATTCAAGTCAATGGGTTCGTGAAAAAACACGGATGCACACAAGATTGGCATCCGCGTCCGTTTTTTTCCTATCATTTGCATGGTAAACTAAACTTAGTTTTTTTTTTACTTTTCTCCAAAAATAAAGGAAGAAACACGGAAACAAAAACGGACAGGGATCACGGAACAATGGAACCCCTTTTTGCGGACCGTGAAAAAATACTGTCGTGTGCATGAGGCCTAAGGCAGAGTTCACACTTCAGTTATTTGGTCAGTTATTTTCATCAGTTATTGTGACCAAAAACCAGTAGTGAAGCCTCCTCAGAGATCAAGTGTAATCATTTCATTTACATATATTCTGGGTTTGCACCTGGTTTGGCTCACAATAAATGATCGAAATAACTGCCCAAATAACTGAAGTGTGAACTAAGCCTTAGGCCTCATGCACACAATAGTGTTTTTTCACATTCAGTGATTTGGCTTCAGTGGTCCGTGTCCGATTTTGCTTCAGTTGTGCTTCCTATCAGTTTTTTTTCACAGCTCCATAGAAATGAATGGGACCTCCGCTAAACTGTGAAAAATGACGGAACGGACGCGGATGCACACAACGGTCGTGTGCATGAGGCCTTAGACTGTTTGATCCTTAGTGCATTCTATGAGACAGCCAGGGCAATATGTGTGTGTGTTGATTTTTGATTAATTCTTCCTGCTTTTGTTTACTACTAAGGGTCCATTCACACGTCTGCAAAATGGGTCCGCATCCATTCCGCAATTCTGCGGAACGGGTGCGGACCCATTCATTTTCAACGAGACACTGTGTGCTGTCCGATCCACACTTCCGTTCCGCGGCCCCGAAAAAAAATAGAACATGTCCTATTCTTGTCCGCATCCACGAACAAAAAAAAAAAGACATTTCTATAAGTGCCGGCCATGTGCGGTCCACAAAATGCGGAACGCACATGGCCGGTGTCCGTGCTTTGCGGTTCCGCAATTTGCGGACTGCAAAGCAGTTGCGGAGGTGTGTATGGACCCTTAAGGAGCTTGATTACCCATAGATCCAAGCGCACACTATAAATTTAGACAGAGTAGGGAAGGGGGGACGGATAATGGGCACGGGTCATCAAGTGTCTAGCAGCTAAACATGGCAGTTAGACAGGGCAAGAGACAGGTACGCCCTTATACACTTTTATGCTTTTCTTCAATTATGTTCATTGTCCATTTTATAATGTGCTCTTTTCCTCCATACTCACCGCCCTTGTAACCCTCCATTTCACTCTCTCGACATAAGCCCCTCTCTCCTTCCCTCCCCCATGTACAGCTCACATGCTTTATTCATCTTCCTGATTCGTCTCGACCCATCATGTTCTAGGGTCCAGCACAATAAGCTCTTACTCTTACAAATCACAGAAGCTTTTGCCATTCAGGGTGTATCCCTATCTCTCCTAACTTCGGCCCACCCTTTTCCAATTTTAACTCCTTCCCTATCTCCCATACAAACCCTGCTAATCTCATAAGCATTCATTGTGTGTCCTCTCTACCTTCTTTTAACTGTGCACTCTGGCAGCCGCGGTTGGTGTGTAACAAACCTTTATACGTTCACGACTTCTTTCTTACTAATTCTCTTAACCTGCTAGCCCTCAAAGATGCTTGAATTCAACAATCTGACACTGCTTCCCCTGCAGATCTCTGATGGCCTACATTGTTCTCATACCTCCAGACCTGACAGCAGACATGGTGGTGGAGTTAGCATCCTTCTTTCCCCAAAATGCACTTTCCAGGTCATTCTCCCAATACCATCAGTCTCATTCCCATCTTTTGAGGCCCTCACTCTCAAACTACGGTGTTCTATCTTCACTCCCTCAGAGTGGTAGTTCTATACTGACCCTTTGGATCACCCACCCATTTCCTGGATCACTTTACTGCCTGGCTGCCAAACTTCTTGTCCTCAGAACTACATACCAACTATTATTTTGGGCAATTTAACACTCCCATTGACAGCCCTCTCTCCCTGACTTTCACAACTTTTTAACTCTCAGATGCATAAAGACTGTAACATACTTGAACTGGTCTTTTTCCGGTTGTGCTACATTTCTGACTTTACTAACTGTCCTCTCCCGCTCCCTGACCACAACCTCCTTCACTGTCACAAGTCATCATCTATCTGAATATACACTACTTATCACACACTCGGAAATGTACATGCCATTGGTACTAAGAAACTTACAGACTCTCTACAGTCATCATTGTACCCAACAACTTCCCTCTCCTGTCCTGAACTGGATGCAAAAAACTATAATGTCACCCTCAGAAGCACCCTGGATGAAGTAGCGCCCCTACATTCAGAACCTCCAAAGAGAGATGAATGCAACCCTGGCACACATCTCAAACCGATGCCCCAGAAGTGTTGAACTCCTATGGAGAAAAACTTATGCTGATAACTTATAACTCTGCCCTTCATCCTGCAAAACCGACCTACTTTTTACGACCCTGATCTCCTCACTACCCAATAATCCCCAAAAATTATTTGACGCTTTTTAATCCCTCGTCAGTCCAAAAGTGCAGGTGCCTATTACAGACCTCTGCACTGAAGATCTGGTCACCTACTTCAACGATAAAATAGAAAACATTTATCAGGAAAATTGCTCCCAGCTTCTAAGTGTCATTGATCCCCTTCCTCCCCGCATAGTTCATTCTGCACATTCGACCCAGTCACAGAAGAAGTCTCCAGACTCCTCTCCTCTTCTTGTCCTACCACATGCACTACTGATCCTATTACCTCCTCCAGTCTCTATCCCTGGGTGTCACCACTCACCTAACTAAAATCTTCAACCTCTCTCTCTCACTCTCTTCTAGTATCTTCCCCTCCTCTGCCATAACCCCATTATTTAAAAAAAAAACTCTTCACCCATCCTGTGCAGCTAACGGCAAACCTGTCTCTAATCTCCCCTCATCTCTGAACTACTGGAGCACCTGGTCTACTTTTGTCTTATCCTCTATCTCTCTGTTAACTTGCTCCTTGACCCATTGGTTTTCGTACCTTACATTCTACAGAAACTGCCCTTACCGATATGTCAAACAACCTCCTGACAGCTAAATACAACAGTGACTACTCTTTACTAATTTCCTTTGATCTCTCTGCAGCATTTGACACTGTGGACCACCATCTCCTCCCCACCATACTCTAATCTATTGGCCTTAAAGACACAGTTCTCTTTTGGTTTCTTCCTATCTCTCTGACCGCCCGTTCAGTGTATCATTGGCTGGTTCTACTTCCTTCTTCTCCCTCTTGCTGTTGGGTTCAGTCCTTGGTCCTCTCATCTTTTCTTTCTACGCGTCCCCTATTGGAGAGACTATTAGAAGATTTATTATTACAGTGCCCTCTCTCTGCTTCAAACAGGCAATGGGATCCCCGCTTTTCTAAATCTGGAGGCCCCAGCTGCTGGATCGTGGACATGTTTTACTAAATGTCACAATTGAGTATTCCTATCTGGGACATTGATGACATATCTTATAGATATAAATATCTGATAGGTTCTTGCCACACCTCTGGGTCTTACTCCTATTTCAGGAACGGAGGTTCAGTGGGATTGAAGAGCGTGTCGCGCAGGCGCAGTTTTCTCCATTCACTGCTATGGGACTTCTGAAATATAGTCAAGTACTGGGTCGGCTATTTTTGGAAATCCCATATCATTGGATGGAGAGGTATCTGCTCATGCGACACATCCTCCTCTCCATTCTCTGCTATGGGGCTTCTGAAAATAGCTGAGCATGCTCATTCAACCCCATAGCCATGAATGGAGAAAGCTGCGTATGCAGAAACAGCCCGACACCACCTGTGGACGAGAGAGGCTTTGTTTCTGCACACATTGTTCTCATTCCATGTAATTATTGGTATTTGCTGAACACTTTCAGATACAGACCACCAAATCCCTTGCATAGACATCTGCAGCTGCCACAGCCTGATGAAGGTGCGGCACAGTGAGATCAGTACTTCTTGGCCTTCGTACAGTTATTAGCTACATGCACCACTATAGTTCCTCATATGCCGGGGACAGCCCCAGGTTTAATGATTTATCCCTGGGAATTTTCTACTTACTAAAGACCGTTTCTGTTTTCTTATTTTGCATTAAATTACTATTTTTTCTGCACATTAGAGTGTGACTACTGCTACTGACACACAGTCATTGTAGCCTTCAAGGGAATGTCCACCTTGTTTTATAGGTCCACACTACTGTGCTGATTAAGTTCTTAATATACCGTATGTTTATAGTTTTCAGATCCTCTGTACTGACATATATGTCATCCATACCATTATGGCTGCCTGCAGTGACCACTAGAGAGAGCTAACCCTAGAATGGTCTGGTGAGCTCCCTCTAGTGGTGGCTGTAGGCAGCCAGGATATTATTTTTTAAATGGGTTTTCCAGGACCTAAATGACCTATACTCAGCTGTTAGAGGTTAGAAGCTTGGGTGACATCTGCAGCCTCATCCTTGTCCTGTAACATCACATCTTTGGTCACATGGCCATTCTAGAGCTCAGTCCCATTCAAGTGAATGAGAATGAGCTGTCATACCAAGCGTGACCACTATACAATGTACGGCGCTGTGCTTGGTATTCTATGAAGAGGTTGCAGGGCGCTTGTCTAGGGCAGTGGCGCACTTGACCTTGTCCACGTGGAAATTGACAGGGAACGGGAGCCCAGGAGATGGAATGGAGCAGGTGAGTATAGATTCACAGGTAGCTGGTTGGGGGCAGCACTATAACTGTAGACAGATCGCCAAAAAAGGTGCCCAGTTTGCATAGGCTGAGTAAAAACCCCTAAACAAGCGCCAATCAACTTTTTGTATGGTCAATCACATAGTTTTGCTGAGACTCCCTAATTTTTTTTTAGATAGTCCTGGCAAGTTTAGGCTGTTTCAGGAGCGAGAATATGGTTTATGTAAGCCCATAAATGAGTCGTCTCAGTGGAATTGGGGCTGGTTCTGTGGGCGGGGCTTACCTGTCGTGAATTTATTAACTACAATGTTGGCAAGTATGGTAATTTTGGTCCGTTATTGGGCCTTGTAAAAGGAAAAAATCAATGAAAATGGTGCACTACAATGGTAGATAGATGCAATTGACAATATATGGCTAAACCCTCATACTGATATTAAGATGAGACTTTTGCCAATTTATTCTTATATCAAGAACATACCGGAGCCCGCGCACCCCGTCAAGGTCTCTCAAAATGGCACGGGACCTAACGCTAACCTACCTATGCCGTATAGACAATTTATGATAGGTGCATAAAGTCCGACACACAGCCAGCAGCTCCCAGTTACCTCCAGCGTGAAATCACACATACAATGGAAGGAGGGAAAAGGCTGTGAGTCCCAGGTGAATGAAAGGGCGTGGAGCGGGAAACAGGCCCTAGGCCCTTCTAGACTGGGTGGCAAGATCCACTCTCTTCTGTAAAGTGCCTGTCAGCAGGCATGTTGACAGCCATCAGCATTATGAATACAGCTCTTGAGCATATTACATACGGACCAGTGTGTAATAACTGATGTAACTCATTTTTATGTAGATTTAATTTTTACCGCACAATGGCGCTCATCCTCATCCTAATATTGCCGATACAGCGATATGATCGAAGAGTCACATTTTCTAGGACACATGAATGACGGCCATCTGGATTAATGTTGATTCGGTTCATGACACGGCACAGAGGAAGAAGCGCGGGAAATGAACCTGTCGCATGAGATGAGTGTGTATCTGCTGCCATCTAGTGTTCAAATCACAGGATTGCAGATGATATTTTTTCGTATCATTTTAGGACACGGTCACCAGAGTTTGCTAAAGTGGAAGAAAAACTCGGAAGCGGAAAAATATTTCTTTATGGCATGAAAATTATGGCGCTGTTTTCTGAACTGGGGATAAGGGGGAAGATTTATCGTGCATGCCCTAGGACAGGGATCAGCAGCCTTTTCGGCACGCCAGCTGCTGTGAAACTACAACTCCCACTATGCAAACATTCTTGGCTGCTCTTCTAACTCCCATAGAAGTGAATGAAGCACTCTGGGAGTTGTAGTTTCAGAACAGCTGGAGTGTCGGAGTTTGCTGATCCCTGTCCTAGGACATACGTGCCCGTAGCAACCAATCAGATTCCACCTTTCATTTTTCAGATCTCCTTTGGAAAATTAAAGGTAAAATCTGATTGGTTGCTGCCGGCAATTAAACCAGGTACCAATAAATGAGTTTAGTAAATCTTGGCAAAAGCCAGGCAAAATTATCACAATTCTGTCAAATTGTCTAGAAATAGAAAAATAGGGTCGGATTGTTCTCCAAAAACAGCGCCACTCCTTTCCATGGCCGCTGTCTGGTATTGCACTTCAGAACCAAGCAGCAATGGCAGATACAGCCCACAAGAAAGAGTAAAGCAGACCCTTTATTCTGAACATAATTAACCCGTTTTTACCATCCGTATGCCTTTTGACGGCAGCCTAATCTGAGGGGTTCATGGGTTTCTTTCCTTTCCTGCAACAGGCGCACCCCCCCAGGGCCCTCTCTATAATGCGTTTCCCAGGTGTAGGAAATGCCGAGTGGTATGTTGCGGCCTAAAATGTCTCTTTATGTGTGTTATGGTGCTCCTACCTGGATACGGCTGGACCCCAAGCTTTGGATACAAAGCAATAAATAGGGGGAATAATTGAGGGATTTGAAGAAAAAACTTGAGTCCAGACCTTGAGATGAAGTTCAAGCTTTACTTGAATAAACGTTTCTCCAAATAGTTTCAGGCTTTGTCTTGGTTCCAGCAGGCTTTAGCATTAAACTGTCAGGCAAACTCAACTCTGCTATGTCTCTGTTTCTCTCTGAATATGCTGTACTGACAGGCTGGCTGTATAACTCAGCTTCTTCTGTATGCTACACTTCTTCTCTGTATGCCAGAGAACTTTCCTCCTGGCTCCTGAGGCTTCAAGCTTTGGCCTCCATGGCCAGCAGAGCTTAAGGTGCTCTGGCTGGCATGGGCACGTCCAACAGAGACATGCCCCTGCATACCCTTCCCCTAGCTGGGGGTAAGCTAGACTGAAGCTCACTGGTCCCCACCCTTCCTGCAGGAAGTAGGACTCACCCACTTCTCTCCAGAGGGGGGTTAGAATGGAATGTTCCCTTCTATCTAAGTACAGCTCTGCCGTATTTGCTGCCACCTGCTGGTGAACCAGGCATATTACATGAACATAACAGTTGCATAACAAAATAGGAATGCACAGTGTATAGGACCTGGAATAAATACACAAGGTGACATGAAGTTAGACCAATAAAGACAGTATCAGGGTGCAGAAGTGGTAACACTGGGGTGTTACACATGAACATTAACGCCTTTAGGTTCCAGGGCACCTAAGCGAGGGAACTCCTTCTGTTATCCATGGCTTCCTCACCACAGTGATTGGGGGTACAGATGGTATCTATAGCAGCCGAAGACTTGAAAATAACCTGTCATATACAGACTATCTATCTATCTATCATCTAACAACAACAATGTTCTCAATGAACCCAAAAAACTAATTAATATCAAAGCTGAATATTTTTGGAAGTAGTTTTTAGTTTGTTTTTAGTTTTAGCTATTTTAGGGGGATATCTGTGTGTGCAGGTGACTATTACTGTGCATAATTATTAGGCAACTTAACACAAAACAAATATATACCCATTTCAATTATTTATTTTTACCAGTGAAACCAATATAACATCTCAACATTCACAAATATACATTTCTGACATTCAAAATCAAAACAAAAACAAATCAGTGACCAATATAGCCACCTTTCTTTGCAAGGACACTCAAAAGCCTGCCATCCATGGATTCTGTCAGTGTTTTGATCTGTTCACCATGAACATTGCGTGCAGCAGCAACCACAGCCTCCCAGACACTGTTCAGAGAGGTGTACTGTTTTCCCTCCTTGTAAATCTCACATTTGATGATGGACCACAGGTTCTCAATGGGGTTCAGACCGAGTGAACAAGGAGGCCATGTCATTAGATTTTCTTCTTTTATACCCTTTCTTGCCAGCCACGCTGTGGAGTACTTGGACGCGTGTGATGGAGCATTGTCCTGCATGAAAATCATGTTTTTCTTGAAGGATGCAGACTTCTTCCTGTACCACTGCTTGAAGAAGGTGTCTTCCAGAAACTGGCAGCAGGACTGGGAGTTGAGCTTGACTCCATCCTCAACCCGAAAAGGCCCCACAAGCTCATCTTTGATGATACCAGCCCAAACCAGTACTCCACCTTGCTGGCGTCTGAGTCGGACTGGAGCTCTCTGCCCTTTACCAATCCAGCCACGGGCCCATCCATCTGGCCCATCAAGACTCACTCTCATTTCATCAGTCCATAAAACCTTAGAAAAATCAGTCTTGAGATATTTCTTGGCCCAGTCTTGACGTTTCAGCTTGTGTGTCTTGTTCAGTGGTGGTCGTCTTTCAGCCTTTCTTACCTTGGCCATGTCTCTGAGTATTGCACACCTTGTGCTTTTGGGCACTCCAGTGATGTTGCAGCTCTGAAATATGGCCAAACTGGTGGCAAGTGGCATCTTGGCAGCTGCACGCTTGACTTTTCTCAGTTAATGGGCAGTTATTTTGCGCCTTGGTTTTTCCACACGCTTCTTGCGACCCTGTTGACTATTTTGAATGAAACGCTTGATTGTTCGATGATCACGCTTCAGAAGCTTTGCAATTTTAAGAGTGCTGCATCCCTCTGCAAGATATCTCACTATTTTTGACTTTTCTGAGCCTGTCAAGTCCTTCTTTTGACCCATTTTGCCAAAGGAAAGGAAGTTGCCTAAATAATTATGCACACCTGATATAGGGTGTTGATGTCATTAGACCACACCCCTTCTCATTACAGAGATGCACATCACCTAATATGCTTAATTGGTAGTAGGCTTTCGAGCCTATACAGCTTGGAGTAAGACAACATGCATAAAGAGGATGATGTGGTCAAAATACTCATTTGCCTAATAATTCTGCACTCCCTGTATAGTGCCTTGAAAAAGTATTCATACCCCTTTTCCACATTTTTCCACATTACACCCACAAACATCAATATATTTTGTTGAAATTTTATGTGATAGACCAACACAAAGTATCAAGTATGTGTGACGTGAACAGAAAATAATACATGGCTTCCAAAAATTGTAATAAACAAAAATCATAAACATGTGTGGCGTGCCTTTGTATTCAGCCCAAATTTGTGCCCAGTGAAAAAGCTTGGTGTACAGTCACAAATAAGCAGCGGAACCCTTATCCAGGAGTAGGTTCAGTCTCCCTAAAACAGTCAAATCCACAAGCAATTTCAGGGACCGCGCAGATATCAGCAGTTTAAGACACAGTGCAGACTCGACACTCGATCCAACAGGTGGTTGTTCACATTCCACTCCTATGGACCTCTCCTGCAGCGTCTTGCCACCAACCGAAACTTTCAATACATAGCACCAATACGCTGGGCGCGTTTGTATTTGGTGCTATGTATTGAAAGTTTCGGTTGGTGGCAAGACGCTGCAGGAGAGGTCCATAGGAGTGGAATGTGAACAACCACCTGTTGGATCGAGTGTCGAGTCTGCACTGTGTCTTAAACTGCTGATATCTGCGCGGTCCCTGAAATTGCTTGCAAATTTGTGCCCATGCTTCTACTGCAGAAGAGCTTGCGCTCAGTCAGATTGGATGGAGAATATCTGTGAACAGTAATTTTCAAGTCTTGTCACAGATTCTCAATGGGATTTAGGTCTGGACTGTGACTGGGCCATTCTAACACGTGTGATTACGCTTTGTTCTAAACCCTTCCATTGTAGCTCTGGCTGGATGTTTAGGGTCGTTGTGCTGCTGGAAGGTGAACCTCCGCCCCAGTTTCAAGTCTTTTGCAGCCTCTACAAGGTTTTCCTCCAGGATTACCCTGTATTTAGCTCCATCCATTTTCCCATCAACTCTGACCATTGTCCCTGCTGAAGAAAGCCTCCCCAAAGTATGATGCTGCTACCACTGTTTTGGTGGGGATGGTGTGTTCAGAGTGATGTGCGGTGTTAGTTGTCCACCACACATAGCATTATGCATTTAGGCCAAAAAGTTCATTTTACCAGAGCACCTTCTTCCACATGTTTGCTGTGTCCCCTGCATGGCTTGTGGCAAACTGAAAACGGGACTTGCTTTCAAAAATGGCTCTCATGTTGCCAAATTTGGCCAAATTTGTGTTGTACACGACTAATAGTTGTCCTGTGGACAGATTCTCCCACCAGAGATGTGGATCTCCAGAGCAACCATAGGCCTCTTGGTTGCTTCTCTAATTAGTGCTCTTCTTGCCTGGGCTGTCAGTATAGGTGGACAGCCATGTCTTAGTAGGTTTGCAGTTGTGTCATACTCCATTTTTGAATGATGGATTGAACAGTGCTGCGTGAGAGCTTAGGATATTTTTTTTATAACCTAACCCAACTTTACACTTCTCCATAACTTTTTCACTGACCTGTCTGGTGTGTTCCTTGGTTATCATGATGCTGTTTGATCACTAATATTCTCTAATAGGCCTCAGATTCTTTTTTCCCATTCACTGCATGATGTGTTTTTAAAAAAAAATATTTTAATAGTACACACCGATGCATATGATGTGTATTTTGTTTATATATTTATTTTTTTGGACGAAAGGTGGGTGATTTGAATATTTTGATTTTTTATATATATATTTTTTAAACTTTTTTAAGGCCCATATCAGACCCCCAATGTGTAATCATTAGACTTCAATTTGTATAGAGTAATGGAATTTTATCCATTACCTTTTAAAAGATCGCTGTATTACCATTCAGTGCTGCCACCTGCTGGATTCAACAAGTAATAAGCCTAGAAGCCAAGTACAGGCTCTGGCTTATTACTGCAGTGGATCACTTTCCCCAATCTCCACCCGGGGAGAGGTTCCTGCCCAACAAGCACGTGCTTCCGGGTTTTCGCCGTTCAAGGACATTAGTCTTGGGTGTCCACTGTGTGAAACAACAGGCACCTGATTGCTATGGCATTCGCTCCGCTCCAGATGCCATCTTTAAAGACCCCACATTTGCTGTAATACTATGGATGACGAGAAGTTATAGCTGAAGAGATCTTTCTTGGGGCTCATGCACACGAACGTATTTTCTTTCCGTGTCTGTTCCGTTTTTTTGTGTGGACAGTATGCAGAACTAGTCAATGGGTGCAGAAAAAAATGGAAGTTACTCCATGCTCCGTATTTCTATTCCGCAAAAAAATAGAACATGTCCTATTATTGTCCGCATTACGGATAAGGATTGCACCGTTCTAATAGGGGCCAGCTGTTCTGTTTCGCAAAATACGGAATGCACATATTTTAGATGACAAACCACAATGCATATTGAGGGGACGGGGGTACCCAAGTGACCCATGGAATAATCCAAAATATTCAGATAATGGAGAGATTCCAAAGGCCTTAGTAACCCCTATGAAGTGTCACTGTGTATCAGAGGTCCACATATTATGGACCACTGGCACACATATGCATTAGTTAATCCCCATATCCATTATTTATTCCTGCCAAAACCCTATACCTCAGGTCTCATAAATAGGCAAATATGCCCATATAAAGAATATTATCTATATCGGGCCTATATCAAACAAAACTAAAAGAAATAATGCAAAAAAAATTTTTTATTATAAAAAAATAGATATTCCATCATGTTGTACAGGAGTCTATGCCGGTTTTACATTGTTTCGTGTCCACTATCATTTTCTTTCTGCAAGAGATGAAAAAAATATAAAGATATGAAAACTATAAATTATTATTATTATTATTTATTATTTAAGCGCCATTCATTCCATAGCGCTGTACATATGATAAGCGGTGCACATACATAACAGACAATTGCACTAATCATAAACAAGATGAGTTACAAACTGGTACAGAAGGAGAGAGGGCCCTACCCGTGAGGGCTTACAATCTACATGGTATGGGAGAAGGACACAGTAGGTGCGGGTGAAGCTGGTCATGGCGGTATAGAGGCAGCAGGGTCACTGGTTGTAGGCTTGTCTGAAGAGGTGGGTTTTCAGGTTTCTTTTGAAGGATTCCACTGTAGGTGAGAGTCTGATATGTTGGGGTAGCGAGTTCCAGAGTATGGGGGATGCACGGGAGAAACCTTGGAGTCGATTGTGGGAAGAGGCGATAAGAGGAGAGGAGAGAAGGAGGTCTTGTGAGTATCGGAGAGTGCGTGTGGGGAAAGTAGCTCAGAGATGTAAGGAGGGGACAGGTTATGGATGGCCTTATATGTGTTTGTCAGTACTTTGAAGTGGATTCGTTGGGCAATGGGGAGCCAGTGAAGGGATTGGCAGAGGGGAGAGGCAGAGGAGTAATGAGGTGAGAGGTGGATTAGTCGGGCAGCAGAGTTGAGGATAGATTGGAGGGGTGCGAGGGTGCTAGATGGAAGGCCACAGAGGAGAATGTTGCAGTAGTCTAGGCGGGAGATAATGAGGGCATGTACGAGCATTTTCGCAGATTCGAAGTTAAGGAAAGCACGGATGCGGGAGATGTTTTTGAGTTTGAGGCGGCAGGTGGTGGATAGGGCTTGGATGTGCGGTCGGAAGGAAAGGGCAGAATCTAAGGTCACTCCAAGGCAGCGGGCTTTGTTGACTGGGGATAATGTGCAGCCATTGATCGTGATAGATAGGTCTGTTGGGGGGGTTGAACAAGATGGGGGAAAGATTATGAATTCTGTCTTATCCATGTTAAGTTTAAGAAAGCGAGAGGCGAAGAAGGATGATATAGAAGATAGACATTGCGGGATTCTTGATAGTAAGGTGGTGATGTCTGGACCAGAGAGGTAGATTTGTGTGTCATCAGCATAGGAGTGATACTGAAAGCCATGGGACTCTATGAGCTGTCCCAGGCCAAAAGTGTAGATTGAGAAGAGCAGGGGTCCTAGGACAGAGCCTTGCGGGACACCAACAGAGAGGGCATGAGACAAGGAGGTGGTGCGGGAGTGGGAGACGCTAAACGTCCAGTCTGTGAGGTATGATGTGATCCAGGAGAGAGCCAGGTCAGTGATGCCAAGAGATGAGAGAGTTTGCAACAGAAGGGAGTGGTCAACAGTGTCGAAGGCAGAGGACAGGTCAAGGAGAAGGAGGACAGAGTATTGTTTCTTGGTTTTGGCTGTCAGTAGGTCATTGGTGACTTTGGTAAGGGCAGTCTCGGTCGAGTGGTGGGTTCGGAAGCCGGATTGTAGGCGGTCAAAGAGGGAGCAGGAGGAGAGGTGGGAGGACAGTTCTGAATGTACGTGTTGTTCAAGTAGCTTTGAGGCATACGGAAGAAGTGATATGGGGCGATAACTGGACAAGGAAGATGGGTCAAGTGAAGGCTTTTTGAGGATGGGTGTAATGGTAGCATGTTTAAAAGCAGAGGGGAAGACACCAGAGTTTAGTGATAGATTGAAGAGATGAGTTAGGGCTGGGATAAACACTGCGGTGAGGTTAGGGATGAGGTGGGATGGGATCGGGTCAAGTGCACAGGTGGTGAGATGTGATCTGGAGAGTAGAGTGGAGAGTTTTTCTTCTGTAATGGTGGAGAAGCGGGTTTTGGGGGGAGAGGACCGAGCAGTTGTGTAGGGGGTCTGTGGGGACTGTGTAGTAAAGCTTTCTCTGATGTGGACTATCTTTTGTTTGAAATATTTGGCAAAGTCCTCAGCTGAGAAGAGAGGAGAGGGTGGGGGCGCTGGGGGGCGGAGAAGGGAGTTAAAAGTGCTAAAAAGTTGTTTAGGGCTGTGTGACAAGGAAGATATGAGAGATGAGAAGTAGGCCTGTTTTGCATCAGCGAGTGAGGATTTGATAAATTGAAAAGTACCAAAATTACAATTGCAAGATGATAAACCTCAGAATCAAAAACTAGCAGAGGAACATAGTTATCTGCAAATCCATGGCTTAAAGTCTACATGAAGTCCCTGGGGTCTCAGTGTATTTAATTTCAGAATCCATTCAATTTCTTATTTTTTTAAGGCCATAGCTCTATTGCCCCCTTTACAAGACATAGGGATATGGTCAATGAGCATACATTTGATATCATTTACACCATGTCCATGTTCTGAGAAATGCTTTGAAACCGGCAGATCCATGCGTTTTTTACGTATAGTGTATCTGTGTTGATTAAAACGTGTTTTGAAATCCAACGTAGTTTCACCCACATATAATAACTGGCACGGACACCATAGCACATAAATCACGTATGATGTATCACAAGTTAAGTAGAAATTGATTTTATATTTTTTCTTAGTCACAGGATGTGTGAAGATGTTAAAAAAAGGATAACATCCCATTTTGGGAGTGCATAGGAAACTCTTATGTCTGCATGTACCAGTTTATCTCTTAAGTTTTTAGGCCTTCTGTAAGGCTGCTTTCATACTAGCGTTTTGGCTTTACGTTTGTGAGATCCGTTCAGGGCTCTCACAAGAGGTCCAAAACGGTGACTAAACGGTAAGGATTTCACCATAGTTCTAGAGTGAGCGCTATCAAAGTGAAGTACTGTGTTTTTATCTGTTGGCTTGACATATACATTTGTCTCTATCTCATTATCCCTCAAAGTGACATTTGTATCAAGAAACTGAATTTCTTCTGTGGAATAATGTATAGTAAATTTGATGTCCTCATCAATTGTATTCAAAAAAGAAAAGAATTCTAATAGATCGATCTCAGTACTAGTCCAAATGAGGAAGATGTCGTCAATGTATCGCCACCAACTCAAAACATGTTTGAAGTGGTTGGATACATAGACGTACATCTCCTCCAGGAAGGCAACTGTAATGCTGGCATACGTGGGCGCCACATTTGATCCCATTGATGTTCCCCTCATTTACATAAAACAATCACCAAACATAAAATTGTTGTTTGTCAAAACCGTGTGAAAAAGACTCAATAGAAAATCTTGACAATTTGGTGTATAGTCTGAACTCATTCATTTCAATGGGTCACCAAAAAAGTGGAAGTTACTCCATCTGCATTCTGTTTCCGTATTTCCGTTCAGCAAAAAAATAGAACATGCCCTATTATTGTCTGCATTACGGATAAGGATTGCACTGTTCTATTAGGGGCCAGCTGTTCCGTTCCGCAAAATACGGAATGCACACAGACGCCATCCATATTTTTCGTGGATCAATCTTTTGCGGACCGCAAAATACATATGTTCATGTGCATGAGCCCTTAATCTGCACTTTGCTCACTGACTTGTACCTAATCTATCTAATATCTATCTATCTATCTATCTATCTAAGAAAGAAGAAACCGCAGCACCTCCAGATGTTGAAAAATGTGAGATCCTTTATTCACCCGTGCAACGTTTCGGTCCGCTTACTGGGACCACTCTCTAGTAACATATACAAAGTCACAGTACATATTTATAGAGGGTCAAAGCATTTGCATACACAAGTACCAATTAATAGCAAATCTCAAATTCATATTTATATATACAATAAATTCATAAGATACATGTAGCGCCATTTGCGCCAGATATAGTACATAATAACATGTGCATAATTTTCTGCCACCATAAAACCAACGTTCTAAAATTAATCATGATTCATAATTAGTAATTACTAGTGATTCCTTTTCAGCTGTGCAAATAGTGTTAGCCTGTAAAGGAAGGGACCGCTCTCCTGCAAAAGCGCTCAATATGATGGTCGTCCAGCATAATTGCTCTGCATATGACATGATGTGATAGATCACATGAACGGATAGGTGGACAGCAGATTCATTCATAAAATACACACATAGTAAACAAGTAGAGATACCGGAATCATAAGCAGGGCAACGCAATCCAGATGCTGTGAAACGGGAGACGTGCTGCCTTCCGGCGCTCTGTCATCTGGTCAATGTCTCGGTGGACCACACAGGGTGCAGCATATGGCTACACTCAATGTATATCGCCACCAAGTACTTCCAGCTTGTATCTAATTAGATGCGTCCCATAGAAATAATATAGGGCATCCTTTTGATCACCAGTTGAAGATGGGGAGTAACCGCAATGTATGAATAGTAATCTAGTAATACAGCTATCAGTATCTCCACATTCAGTTATAGGAGTAATATGTCCACAATCTGCCACAATCCAAAAATTCCCAAACATCTTGAGCGTAGCATGGTGAGTTGAAACCTCCCGATCCAGGCCATTTTAAAAGATAAAAATATAAAATTTTAAAAATTCTCACTACATTAGCTGTACGGGGCAGAAGAAGAGACCTGAAAGAGTTACTGATATAGACAAATCATATAAATAACCAAGGTCTATAATCCACATTCAGTCCTTTTGCTTTTAAAGGTTTGTAGTCTGAATATCCATTCAGATTCACGTTTTTTTTATGTTTTGATGCGATTGCCTCCAGTACGAGGCTGAGGAACATGGTCAATTATCATAAATTTAAAATCCCCTTCACTATGTCCCATCTCTACAAAGTGTTTTAGACACCGGTAGGTCCCTACGTTGTTTCCCAATGGAATAGCGATGTTGATTAATCCGTGTTTTCAAATCACATGTCGTCTCCCCCATATAAAGCAGTTTACATGGGCACCACAAAATGTAAAGAACATACGCAGAATCACAAGTCAAATAAAATCTAATTTAGTGAATAGTATTCATAGTCGGGAGCACAAATTCTCGGCCTTTCACCATGTATCTACAGGTAACGCAGTAAAGGCATGGATAACAACCCAATTTCTTGGGGGCCAAAAGTAGTTGTTGAACATTTTTGTTGGATCCGATGTCATTCTTTATTAACCTGTCTTTTAAATTACGTGCCCTTCTATACGACATTAATGGTTTACGTTTGAACTCCACAATATCCTTATGGCCACTGGTTAGAATAAACCAATGTCTGCTGATAATTTTGCTTATATGTATACTGGCCTCACTAAACGTGGAGACAAAAGGTATCCTCCTAGTATTATCCCTAGCGGTTTTATCAAGGAGTTGATGTCTATCCCTTAGGTGTATAGGGGCTTGTTGTTCCCGCCAATACAGCAAAGGGATATTGCCTTGATCGGAATGACCATGTCCTAGAGTCGAGTGTCCTCTCCAATGTTATTGCTTCGCTAATGATTCTCTTTTCCTTAGTAAATTGACTAAATGGCAAAGACTGGATCATTTTATGGGGATGTGTCATATCTAAATATCGTACTTCTATCAGTGAGTTTCACGTATAAATTCCTGCTCAAGATTGTATCCTGAATACTTACATTGACATCTAAAAAATGAATATCCTTCTGTGAGAAATCTAAAGTCAATTGTATTTCAGGAATCAAGTTGTTCAAAAAGGAATAGAACAACTTAAGTTCCAGAATTGTTACTGTCCAAATCACAAAAATATCATCAATGTATCTCCACCACTCCAGCACATGGCCGAAGTGGCGGGATTCATAGATGAGTTGTTCCTCCATATGGGCGATGACCATGTTGGCGTAAGTAGGCGCCACGTTCGTCCCCATGGCGGTCACCCTAATTTGTATATAGTAATCATCTCCAAAAAGGAAATAATTATTATTCAGTATCATATGTAGTAAAGACAAGATAAATGCCCTCGCTTCCATTTGTGAAATCAGACACAATCAAAACCTGTTCTATCGCTGTCATTCCAATACTATGCTGTATAATATCGAAAGAGGCCAGAATAGCCCCCATACCGGTGACGGTACTCAATTTCCTCAAAAAGTCAGTTGTATCCTGTACATAAGATTTTGTCTTTTTAACATATTGGCTTAATAGTTTGTCCAAGAACATTGAAGCATTGCTTAATAAGGAACCCCTACTAGAGACAATCGGTCTACCCAGTGGACATTGCATTTTTTATAGATCTTAGGTAGTAAATAAAATAATGGGGTCACTGGATGTGCTACTAACAAGAATTCCCGTAATTTCTCATCAATCAGGCCTGTCTGGTAATAGTGTTCCACCAAGGTTGGGATTTTTTGTTGTATCACAAACTTGGGGTCACTCTGTAATTTGATATATACATTGTGATTACTAATTATGAATCATGATTAATTTTAGAACATTGGTTTTATGGTGGCAGAAAATTATGCACATGTTATTATGTACTATATCTGGTGCAAATGGCGCTACATGTATCTTAGGAATTTATTGTATATATAAATATGAATTTGAGATTTGCTATTAATTGGTACTTGTGTATGCAAATGCTTTGACCCTCTATAAATATGTACTGTGACTTTGTATATGTTGTTTGAGAGTGGTCCCAGTAAGCGGACCGAAACGTTGCACGGGTAAATAAAGGATCTCACATTTTTCACCATCTGGAAGTGCTGCGGTTTCTTCTTTTTTTATATATACAACTGTGGTCGAGTTTGTACCGCTGGCACTCCTCTTCAATATCAAGGTGTGCTGCCCTGGATTCGTTTTCCCTATCTATCTGTCTATCTATCCATCTGTCTATCTATCTAACTGTCTGTCTGTCTATCTATCTATCTATCTATCTATCTATCTATCATCTGTCTTTCAGTCAATCGCAGGGGTAGGCAACCTCCGACACTCCAGCTGTTGTGAAACTACAACTCCCAACATGTATACTTGCTCTCCTCTCCTAAGGAATGGAGCATGCTGGGAATTGTAGTTTCACAACAGCTGGAGTGCTGAAGGTTGCTGATGCCTGGTCTATCAATTTATTCATTCAGTGTGATCAATGAGCAATAACACTGCAGGGTATGAATACTTTTGCACAAAAAGTCAAAATCGATGAATATGTTATAAATATGTTTATTTCTACAAAAATATCTATAAAAGCTATTATTATTAGTACTATATATATATAATAAAATTTCCACCGTACACAGTCAGATTTTTACTTTTTCATCTGTGTTTCGTGCACGGCGTCCATAAAATAGTGTAAGTCAGTTTTTGAAAGCCCCATTAAATAAATAAATTCTTCATATACTGTCATTACTTACATTAGCTTATGGTGACAACAGTAGCTTTAACAAAATATTCATAAATAATGTATATGACTCTAAAAGACACATCATTCCTATGCATCATCTATGTACAGCCACCAGAGATAAGATGGAGCTTAGGTTTAGTGCCCTTTTAAAGTTAAGATCAGTCTTTCAATACTATATCGACTTTAGGTTGAAAATATACTTATTTCATTTATTTCGGATTTTTTTTTACAGTGGCTAGATCTCTATTTTTCCCTGATACATAGCTCCAAATCCCCTGCATTGTCACAGAATGAAATGCTAAAATTCCATTTGCTTGCAGCCACCACTAGAGGGAACTAAAGGGGATTACGGAATACTGTTGCAGTAAGCTCCCTCTAGTGGTGGCAGCAGGTGGCCACAGCGTTATTTTCTTACACCTATGCTGATGCAGGGTATCTAGGGCTCTGTATTAGTTTCGAATCGAAAAATATATTAAGAGCCAGAGGTGCATGACACAGATATTCCCTCTTAACATTCTCTTATCACCCCCGTGTCATGCTTCTCTCATATCACAGTGTATTACTTTAGTCTTCAACCTCTTAGTTTTGCAATCAGATCAGTTTACATGTGTCATTGAGCATCTATTGGTTACGATATTAAAAGTGTAACTGTCATTACTTGTTTATTTTTGTAATGTATAGGGGCAGTGATACTGACCATTTTTGTAATATACTTTAATTACTGAAATCGTACATTTCTATTAGAAAAATAGCTCTAAAGTGGCCGATTTTGAGCCTTAGCAACGCTCCTCTGTCTTCTGTTTACATAACAGTGGAGACCTGCTCAACACTGATAGTGTTATGTAAACAGAAGACAGAGGAGCGTTGCTAGGGCTCAAAATGGGCCAATTTAGAGTTATTTTTCTAATAGAAATGTACAATTTCAGTAATTAAAGTATATTACAAAAATGGTCAGTATCACTGCCCCTATACATTACAAAAAAAAAAAAAGACTGACAGTTACACTTTAAGGGGCCTCTATACATTGGGATATTGGGGGAGATGCTTGCCAGATTTATTGACTTGGTGTGATTTTCTCTTGTACCTTGCACCTCTGCTTCTGTTTGGTGTCTCCATATTGACTAAGACATGCACAGTGTCACATTCAGACCTAGCACATGGGCAGCGCATGGCTAGAAATAGGCAATAAAATATATATATATATATAAAAAGTAATAATATTACAAAAGTATTTGTCAAAATTAAATAATATGAAGAAATCATAGTATGTAGTGATAAGAGATGGAGTCAGTTCTGATTGTTAAACAAAATAAAAAAAATTAATTAAAGTATTAAAATCTGTGCATGACTTAGTAATATCAGTTCACCCTAATTGTTTCTGTCCTTGAACCTTAAAGACATTGTACCTTGCATTTTATTTGCTGGCTCGGCTATTTCCTTCGGGCCCTTAGAAGTGAATGGGAGCGGTTGGCGGTCATGCGTGGCACACTCCTATTCACTTCTATGGGAAGAGTGCTTGGGGGTGGCTGGACCAGAGTCCTCCAGCCACCACTTTGCTGGGCTCTGTTCCTGATATAGGTGCGGGCCCTCATTGTCTAAGATGAATCAAACCCTTTAAGTCAATTAATTTCCAAGGCCTACAAATACAATATTTAGAGGGGAAATCCACCTTCGAACAAAAAAATGCCATCGTTGGGTGCACTCTTGTTTCCAAAGAGTGCACCCAACTCTCTCCAGAGATAATCTTAGATTTCTGTCTCTGGAAATGGAGTATTCCACCAGTAGAAACATGACTTGATAGAGGAAGATTCCACCAATGGTCACTGTGATGTCTTAGAAGATGTTTTTAGATGTATTTACCCTTTAACATGTTAACATTCATGCTATAAAGACAATTTATGAGACTCCTAAGATCGATACCTTAGCCATGGTGGTGCTCCATTTACAGCAGTATGAGCAGGTTACATATCAAAAGTGGCCACCTTCATGAGACAATCTCTTTCAATTAAATATGTTATCTACTGAGTTTGCTGATTAACTTCGGAGAACACTATTTTTGGAATGTAGGATATACTAGATAATCATGGCGTACATGATATTTTCTTTATAGTTATACATTTTTTCATCTAAATATCTTGAAGGGGTCTGTCTGCTTTGGTTTCCTGATGGCTGGCTGATTAGAAAGGTCCTATTGCCAAGACCCTACAGGATTAGCCTGGGGAACCGCAGTGGGATTCTACAACACCCATTCAAATCAATGGGCAGCTGTTGCTTTTAATAGATAGTGAGAGTCTCCCAGCGTAGAGTTACTTGCTTCTGGAATGCCTCTACGCTGGTTCAAAGAAAGTTAATAATCACAGGACCCCTTATATGATCTAAACACTCACCAATTTTTGTCTAAAGCAAACAACTCTTTGAAATCTATGTGTGATGTATGGAGGAGGTCGATCATGCAACCCTGGTCTTACAAAGCATAAATACCAAAATAGGTTGCCCCATTTTCCCTCTTGAGATAATCTGTTCCTGTGACCACCACAGATAATATATCTCCTTTTTTAAGTTGAAATGCACCTGCTTGAAAAATGGACTTGTTCCACCCTGCTCGGCTCCCTTTATTGGCAGATATGGCCCCAGACAGTTCACAAGGTGTTTTATCTGATCGAAGAAGCTGCATTTTATCTTTATGTTCAGTGGACTCTAGAATCACAGTAAGGGAAACAAGATTTTTGTCCAGGGGACACTGTTTTCCTCCAAAGGTGACCTGACTGTATATGAAATACAGGCCCTTTTGCTCGATGTGCAGTTTGTTGTTCTTTAAGATCAAGCTTCCTTGGGTGAAGGCATTGTCTATGTTGGGGGTCCATGTCAGTGAGTCCCAAATGAATGGATCAACTGTTAAAAAGGAAATAATGGAAACAGGGTGTTAATTATGAAGATTTACCTAGAGGTCTGGAGGTATGACTCCACGGTATAATATCTAGAGACTTTACAAAATTTGTATTTTTGTTTCTGGAGATATAAGTAAGGGTACGGCCACACACCGCAGTTTTGGAAGCCATAATCAGGAGTAGATCATAAAAGGAAAGAGAGTATAAAGGACAGATGCTTCATTTCCTCTTTTTTAAATTCACTTCTGGTTTTGGCTTCCAAAACTGCATCCAGAGACCTGGTAGTGTGATTGTACCCTAAGATACTTTGTCATACTGCAGATTAGAGAATTTATTCCATAGTGTTGGAATATTTTGTTAGGGAAGCACTCATCAGGATAGGTGGATCTCCTGATGTATCTTAGTAATCATCTTTGATCCTATTATTGTCTCTGTAGGCACTCTTTGGAGGCTAATAACTGGTTGTGTGGGGATTAGTGGAGTTTTGTTTTCTCCTACCTTATTATATTTTATATTCATATAGGGAATGTGCCAAAAGGAGGTGTCACACAGGGCCCCATCCAACCTAAGGCCGGCCCTTAGTGTCCCTCATCTAATAGCAATAGTGCAGGGTGACTCTGAAGAGCATTTCTGGAGGACCTAGTATGTTAACATATTACACAGGCAGTCCACTAACTTCCATGAACATCACATAATGTTTTATGTTCTCCTGAGGAAGCGCTGCAGTTTCTTCAATAGATTAAAGATGATCGTTGCCCAGCAGCAAGACAGCCATACTTATCAATATTGGTTACTGTTGGAAAACTTGAGGCATGCAATTGCAAGCGCCACCGTGGGAACTTCCCAAACTAAGAATGCCCACTAATAGGTGGGATTTACATAAGTCTTATGCATTTTCAATCTGGAGTGTCCTGAATTTGGTGGTCTGTGGAACTTTTAAACAGAAAACGACTATACAAAGTAGACTACCTTTAGGGCTAATATTGAAATAAACTACAAATTGGTGTGGTAATGAAAAGCAGAAAGTGCTCAACCCCATATGCAATGGTGCATCTATACCGGGTGGGGGTGCAGATCCTGCACTTGTGGTCCGCTACTAATGACAATCCCCAGCAAAAATGCATACAATGGAGGCTGCCACAAGTACCACAATAGACATCCTACACAGGATAGCAAATGTGTGGATGTGATAAAAAATAAAACAAAATAACAATAACTTTTACAAAGACAGGTGCACTCTGCGGTCTTACTAAACTCAACAGGATATGTTGGCTAATCTCTCAGTTTTACATCAGTAGGGTTGAGGGTTTAGTAAGACTGCAGGTATTGCCCATACGGCACAGCTAGGTTTAGCGTTAGATCCCGAGCTACTTGAGAAACCTTGACGCGGTGTTCGGGCTCAGACATGTCCTCCAAAGTAGGATATGTTGGCTAATCTCTCACTTTTACATCAGTATGAGGGTTTAGTAAGACCGCAGAGTGCACCTGTCTTTCTTAAAGTTATTGTTATTTTCTAATATTGAAATATGGCTTTTTCTCAACCATTCTGTACTAAATCGTATTTCAACACATAATATTTACCTTGAAAATGAGCTGCAGGTCTTAGTGGGGAGCTTGACACTGTAAAATAAAGAGAATCAGGAGTGAGATACAGTATAAAGTAAAGGTATTAGTTTGACACTTCCTAATTTATCTCTACACGAACACTCAAAAATAGGGACTTGTAGATATTGAGATGGTCCACCTTCCCATTCAGGTGGTACTTTTGCAACATAGTAAAGGTCTTTGGAGCTGTTCCTCTACAACGTGAAGGAGCTACTGTATGTCTCATAGACATCTCAGCTGCATACAAAAAGGACAAGAGGGCATTACCCCTATGAATTCATAGAAATTGTAGTTGTCCACTTTCCTACTCAAAGGGTACTTTTACAACACAGCCTGTTTTTGAAAACAGTAAAAGTCTGTGGAGCTGTTCCTCTACAATGTGAAAGGCAGCTACGTACGTGTCCTAGACATCTCAGCTGCATGCAAAAAGACAAGTATTATTACGCCTATGAATCCATAGAGATTGAGGTTGTCCCCTTTCCCATTCAGGTGGTACGTTTACAACATAGTCTGCCCGTGAAGACAGTAAAGGTCTGTGAAGCTTTTACTTCTACAATGTAAAGGCCAACTATGTGTCATAGACATTTCAGTTGCATGCAAAAGGATAAGTGGGAATTACCCGTATGAATTCATAGATTTTATTTTGTCCACTTTCCCATTCAGGTGGTACTTCTACAACATAGTCTGTCCATGGAGAACGTAAAGGTCTATGGAGCTGTTACTCTATAATATGAAGGGCAGCCGTTTGTCATAGACATCTCAGCTGCATGCAGAAGGACAAGTGGGCATTACACTTATAAATAGATTGAGGTTGTCCACTTTCCTATTCCGGTGGAACTTTTTACAACATAGGCAACTTTCACATCTGTGTTTTTCTTTCCGGTATTAAGATCCGACTTAGGATCTCAAAACCAGAGGAAAACGCTTAAATTTTGTCCCCATTCATTGTCAATGAGGACAAAACTGAACTGAATGGAACAGAGTGCTCCAGAATGCATTCTGTTTCGTTGCGTTCCCATGCTTCCATACAAAAATGCTGCAAGCAGTGCTTTTGTGTGCGTCATGGGATACTGATCAAGACGGATCTGGCATGAAACACAATGCAAGTCAATGGTGCTGGATCAGTTTTCCCGGACACAAAAGAAAACGGATCCGGCACCCATGGACTTACAATGGTTTTAGTGCCAGATCCGTTATCTTAGAGATAATACAAACTAATGCAGCGGGTTGTATTATCATAATGGAAGCATTTTTGCTGATCCCTGCCGGATCCAGCAAGAACGCAGATGTGAAAGTAGCCATAGTCTGCTCACGAACAGGGGTGGGCCTAGCCTTTCTGCTGCCTGAGGCGAAAACTGAAAAGGTGCCCCCCTCCAATGCCAATTTCTTAACCTAACCCCTTTGCCACAATGAAAGCGCTCATTGCCCATGGCCCTTCCGCTGCCCCCCTCTTGCCGCTACCTGGTGCTGCCTCACCTGGCCTCATTGGTGGTGCACCCCTGTTCATGAAGACAGTAAAGGTCCATGGAGCTGTTCCTCTATGTTGTGCTGGGCAGCCATGTGTCATAGACATCTTTGCTGCATGCAATAGGACAAGTGGGCATTAACCCTATAAATTATAGATCCCTGTAACTATATTCGGATACGTAAAATGACAGAACTGATTGTTAGTTTTTTTTTTTACAAGGCAAGAAGGATGTTCAGATAAAAGTCACTGATCTCTTTATGAGACACATGACCTAGAATAGAAAATAGGACACAGGAAGACAAGAAAAAAACCTGCACAGACCAGAATACTGAACTAAAGCACCGCAATAATGTTGATTTTAAAGGGGCAAATCTGCTGCCAAACAGGGAGTATTTGCTATAAAACGGTATAATTCAATTAGAGGTGTCTCATAAAACACCATAAACTGTCTGTGTCCCCATTACAACACCTAGGGGGTCATTTATTAAGAACGGTGTTTTAGACGCCGGTCTTAATAACCCCAGGCCTCTACATTACTTCTGCGCATCCAGCGCCACTTCTAAATGTAAGACAGCGTCCTTGCTGTCTTTCATTTAGACCATTTTCTACGCCTAAAATAGGTGTAGGGAATGATGAATGAGACGGGCCTGCCAGCCCGAACCCTTCCCTGCCCACTCCACGTACACTTTTTTAGACCTTGCGTGAGCAGGAAAAAGTTGCAGATTGCGGCACAAATAACCATTGCGCCGCAATCTGCGCCAGAAATACGCCTACTTCAGAAAAGGCGTACTTCAGCATAGTGAATGACCCTATTAAATGGAACCTGTCAGCGGCAAAAACCACCCCCAACTGCCAGCAGTACCTTCAAGTAGCCGGCAGCCCCTTCTCCTGTGACTGACAGCCGGCTGCTCGGCAAAACCAGTTGGGTGTTGGGCATAAGTGCTGTCAGTCACAGCGAAGGGGCAGGGAAGGGGGCACGGTTACCTTGACTTGAAGCAAGGAGGACGCTGCCCGCTTGACTTCAAGAGTGACTCGAAAAAAGCGCTCAGGGGAGAGAAGAGCGTTTTTTTTCCTGCTTTTACCGCATCTGACTGCAGGAAGAAAATCATCATTAGAAACACACCAAAGGTACTGCTGGCGGTTTGGGGTGGTTTTTGCCGCTGACAGGTTCCCTTTAATGTCTATGCTGCAGCCATGGACATTGGACATTTTCTGGATCCAAATGCATTCACTAATTGGCTTTAATCACACAAAATACATTGTAGATTTTGACCTGAATGGAAATGGAAACCAAACCAAATTCCCTATGTCATGGCTTAAGGGCTTATGCACACGGCCGTTGCCCAGCCGTGCCCGTGTTGTGGCCCTTGAATAGGTCTGCAATCCGGAAGGTTGGTGCGGAACGGAGGCACAAAACCCCCAAGAAGCACCATGGAGTGCCTCCGCACCGCAGAAAAGAACTACTTTTTTGTGGTGCGGACGGACCAAAGACCCATTCAAGTGGAATGGTTCTGGACTCTGGATCCGCCGGTGCCAGATGTGCCTCACACGACGCTGAGGATTTTTGGCAGCAGAATCTCGTGCAGTAAATCCTCAGCGTTTACACCAGCAGTAAAGAGAAGCTGAGATTTTTTTTTTAATCTGCTGCATGTCAGTTCATGTTGAGAATTTCATCCGCAGAATTCTCCCTTTGCAACGTAGAGGGTAAAATCCGCTGCAGATCGGCAGCCAAATCTGCAACAAAATCCACATGGCTTTTGGTGCGGTGGATTTTCTGCAACAAAATACTCCATGTGGGGCCATGTCACATGAAGGTCACTGCTGCAGGACAATCAGTGGCCTCATCAGTGCCGTGTGCAGACCCGGCATTTGACCGCTTCAACTTCTGAGAACAGCGGTCACGAGCCGGGTCTGCACACAGCACTGTCGACAGCAGTGACCTACGTGTAGATGGCACGTCACACTTCCGGACCAGCAAGGGCGGAGGAGAAAGGAGTTTGGAGATGGAACCGGAACACTAGTAACAAGTGAGTCTTTTTTTGTTTTTTTAATTCTTGCACCCTGCCTTGTAATATTTAAAGGGATTTCTAGTTTTGGAAAACCCTTTTAAGGCAATTCGAGAAGGAAAATTTAAACCTGAGTATAAGACGTCGGTGGAGATAAGACATTTAAAAAACACATGTCAAACAGCCACAACCTTACCTGGCAGAGCTGGTCCTGGATGATGAGACGTCTTGGCTTCTTTCTGGAAAGAAAAATGTGATTGTTAAAACAACGTAGAATAAAGTCTCTTTCTGTTCTATCCATCCTTAAATGTGGACACATTTTTAAATGGATGGCGACCATGTGTGGTCTCGAGTGAGTGAGTCTTGTGAATGAATACAGTATGCAACCTTCTCGGACTTCACAGACTGATGATCCACGTGGCTCATGTGAACTGACCCATTCACTGGGTCCGTGTTCAGTCCATTCTAAACTCGGACAGCACCTGGACGGAAAATTCATTTGTCTCAATGAGTCCTAATCTGTAGCTTCAAGACGAGAGCGTCCTATAGAAACCATTTCTTGAAGAATTTTCAACCCCAAAATACACGACTAGCTATCAGTCCTCGAGTCATCAAATTGGACACAAATTCTTTTAAAATGTCTCTTGGGGCACTTTTACATCAGCGCTATTTATTCCCATTCTTCTGCTTCGTCATACGAGCAGAAGAACGAAAATCGAAGAAGTGCCAGATTCAGCACGTAACTGACATGAACGGAGTCAAACAGATCCCATTGATTATGATGGGATACGTTAGGTTTCTATTCGGGAGAACATTTTTTTTTTCATGCAGGACTTTTTTCTCCACTATTTTTGATGAACTCCGTGACTGAAGCCCCCAACGGAGCCTTCAACACAAATGTGAACCTCAGCTGTACGCGTTCCTGGAAAATCAAGCAATACATCTGTCTAGTGAGAGTACCTACACGTGGATTGTGCAGGGTATCTGACGATATTCTGCAAGAGCAAAATTCACACCAAATTTATAATGTAAACACGGGATGGGAACATGGGAAGCATCAGGCCAAACTTCAGACTCCTAAATTCTTTTTTGCACACATCTGCCTATTCACTTGTGCCCAGCGTCAGGCACTGCCCGGTTTTGTAGGCTATGTCACACATGATGCCTTGGTACTGGTTAGCTACAGGACTTTGTGTCCTGGGTCCCCTTGGACACATGATGCCCAATACAACTGTTACATAGGTGGCTCTATTGGTTGTCACCTAGCTTTCCTACTAAGAAATGGCTGATTAGGTTTTTTCCCAACTTGGTAGAAGACGAAATGGGACCTTGTGTGAAGATGAGGTCTCTTACCTGCACCGGAGAACCTGCTGCAAGACACATGAGGCAGAAAAGGGTCATCAGGGATCGAATTCTTGAACTTGTGAGGCAATGCCAAGCCCATGTGCTTCTGGGTAATGTTGCCGGCATGGTGGAAATGTGGAGATTAGAAGGATGCTGTAGCTGGCAGCTCTTGACTGACAGTAATGAGGAGTGATGTGCAAGTGACCAGTTTTATATCATCGCAGATGAGAAGGTGGAAGGAAATAACAGGGGAAACCCCTTCACGTACCAGGAAACAACCCAGCACGTAAAGAAAGATGAGCTAGAATAAAAAAGGAGACATTTATCATTTGAGGTTGTTTTTGTGTCCGTTTTAAATCTGTCTTTGCTTTGAGTCCCTGCACCAAATTTATGAAATGAAGAATTGGCTACAGGAGGTTTTTTCGTTTTTGTGTTTTCATTTTTCTTCCCTATTTTCCGTGAGCCATAACTTATTTATATTTCCAGTCACATAGCTGTATGATGGCTTATTTTTTGCAGGACAAGTTGTACTTTCTAATTTCTAATGCGACAATTAATTATAGCATAAAATGTAGTGGGAAGCGAAAAAAAAAATCCAAATGGGGTGGAATTGGAAAAAAAAACGCATTCCCTCCACCATTTTACGAGTTTTGTTCCCACGGCGTTTTGTTTATGGCAAAACTGACCCATGCCCTTAATTTTCTCGGTCAATACGATAACAGTGATACCCCATATGTATAGTTTTTTTTATGTCTAAATAGTGTAAAAATAAATGTTTTATTCACCATATTCTGACCCCCATAACTTTTTTTTATACTTATGTCTACTGAGCTGTTTAGGGGCAAATTTTTTGCAGAACAATTTGTACTTTTTATTGATACCATTTTGGAGTGTGTGTGACCTCTAGATCACATTTTATTTTAAAAAAATTGGGTAAAAGAAGCAATGAAAAAATGGCAAATGGCCATTTGGACCCTTTTTTTTTCGTTATGCCATTCGCGTATTGGTATTTTTTTTCCATTTTAATAGTATGGGCGTTTTCAGTCGCGGTGATACCCATGATGTTTATATATATTGTTATTTAGGTTTTTTTTTTTTTATTATACGGAAAGGGGGTTGATTTAAACTTTTATATATTTTTTATTTTTTATATATTTTTAACATTGAAAAAAAAAATTGTGATCATTTTGTGCCTCATATGTGTTTAATAATTATATTTTTAATTCTTTTATTTTTTTTCTATATTGACAATTTTTATTGGTTTTCCATTTTCCAAATAAATGTAATTGGCCAAGTCCAATGTAAAATTACATTACAGGCATCATTTTATAATAGGCCAGATAAAGAGACATACTAAAAACATAATAATTGAATAAAATAAAATTAACAAAAAATGACCAGTATGATACGGTCAAGACAGGCGCAGCAAAGTTTCAAGTAACAATACAGTTATGTCAACATTATGACTTGAGTACCTGGGAACTTAGGTGTGTATTGAGTTAAGCCACTATGACTTTCAATCACCTTCAGTGTTGATTTGTGGATTATGAGACGGGTCAAGGGCTAAGAGAAGTTTCTGTAATTCTTCCAAGGTGACCAGATCTGGAGAAAAATGGATCTAGAACGAAGTTCCCAATGGGAAATTTCTTCTAGTCTATAGATCTGATCTAATCTGTTAACCCAATGGTCTAAGCTTGTGATCTCAGAAGAGAGCCAGTGTTTTGGTATTAATAATCTTATTTTTATTTTGGTTTATCAGGGATTTTATATTTGCCATTTACAGTAAACTTTGCTCATTTCTTATCTTTGCCTGCCAACTGGTGGCCAAAATAAAAATTGCAGCATGAACACTTTCAACCTTATCAGCAAGGCTGAGCGTGTTCAGCCCAACCACCGATGCCCGAATTGGCCACACGGTTTGGTTTTTGTGCATTTAGGTGCCGTGATCTCACTTGATCACGGCATCTAAAGCATTTAATTACCGCGATCAGCATTTTTGTGAAACAGCAGAGATCTGCAGGCCATGACGCCTGCTGCACGTGCGAGCGGGCGCCATGTTCTCACATTGCTCCAGTGCTGTACATGTACGGCGCTGGTAGCAAAAGGGTTAATATATTTGGCATGAGTGCAATGTGGTTTACACCTTTATGTGTAAAAGTACACCAGAGGATTGCCTGGTGTAGGTTGTGATTTTTTTGCAACTTGCAAAAGTCGCACATAAATGTGCATTCTAATGACCATTGTGCCATGCAGAGAGCATTTTAAATACAGTTATGCAATGCAGAGAGCATTCTAATGAACATTGTGCAAAGCAGAGAGCATTATAATGGCTGATATACAATGCAGAGGGGATTCTAATGACTAATGTACAAAACGGAGAACATTTCAATGACTAATATTCGAAGCAATGAGCATGCTCATACCCAATGAACAATGCAGACAGCATTCTAATGACCAGGGAACATTGTACACCGTCAAGGTGTCACCACATGTTGCTGCCCTCTGTAAAGGGATAGTAAGGCATGGTGCACCTCAATGGGAAATAGGTCCTGAGTGTCTTTGTCCACAGTAAACCAGTGTTATTCTTTACTGGAGGAATTCGGGTACAAAACAATGCAGACGAGGCATAGGGCTGGCTTCTCCAGACAAGGCACTGACATGGCATCTCCAGTCTCCTCCCTGAAAGAAGGTTTGGTATTGAGGAAATGCCTGAGCTAGTAGTCCCTCTCAGTGGCTAGTATCCTAGGCAAATGCTGGTGATTCAGGGTCTGTGGCAGAGTATCACCGTCTCATCATCTTCTTATATACAGTTTCTAGCTTCAAGTGTGTGTGTGTGGGGGGGGGGGGGATCTGGTAGAGTGGAGAAACTCAGGCTTTCTGGTTTTGGTGGTAAACAAGTCTAGCTTTTTCCCTCCAAAACATATATTCTTTTTTTTAAACACTTATGGAAACTGTGGAAAATTTTAAGCTTCTTGTTATTAGATAGAAAGTCCCAAAAGTCTTTCCGTATTCATTAACCCTTTCCACAGTGCAAATGAACAGGATATATATTACAACAAATATATAAAATGCAGTTACACAGTATTAAACAGTATAAGTCAGTGCAAGTTAACCCTTTAAAGTGAAATAAAGTAAGGAGTTGATGACTTTGCACAGGGGAAACAGGGGCAAATGTCCACAGTCTTCTAGACTTCAAAGTACCCCTGCTCCAGGGCACTACAAATGTACTGAGTGTTTTAATGACCAATGTGCAATGAGGAAAACATTCTAATGACTACTCTAACATTCTGAATATTTTATCCTACCTAATTTTTAGAAATCATTTGACTGTCCAGTGTAAATTACACAAAGCATTCTAATGTCCACAATGTAAATTCTACTGATATTGCAATATTCGTAAGGCACTTAAACAACTACACTGAAATGCAAAGATCATAATGATTTTTCTAGAATAAAAGTAAAATACTGAGGGCATTTTAAATAGCCACAAATATTGTGTGACATTATCATGGCCATTTTAAAGCATTTGAATCATATGCCCCAATGTATACTGAGCATTCTATCCACTGTTCTAAAATCCAGTGCTTATCCCACAGACCACATTAAAATTCTCAGAGCGTATATTTGCTAGAGAGCACTTCAGTTCTTTGGGACTATAACACTGATGGCCTGTCCTATGGAAAGGTTTGATCAATGTTTTATTGGTAAGGAGCCAAACATCAGTGACTTCCCCTCATTAGCATAGCAAAGCATCCCCTGGTGCACGGTGGTTCAACCGCATGGGTGGCTATGTCTGGTACTGCTACACAGCCTATTTCATTGGAGCTGGACCACCTTTCTCTTAAAACACAATGTGTGTACTCCAGACTTCTACCGAAAGTTTTTGGGTCAAGAAGCAACTACTTACCATCTACTCTGAGTCATATTTGCTCTAAAGGAGAAAACAACTCTATCACCAAGCCACTTAGAGAAAACTCCTCCATGTCAGAGGGGAATGCTCTGTGCCCACCAGAGAAAACAATTCTAATGTCAATTGCAAATTAGTTGTGAATCAAACCCTTAAGAATTGTCCCTGGTAGCAAATGGTGGACACTAAATCAACTTTAAATAGAGTTCTCTTCTTTTGGCCTATGGTATCCATTATCAGAACCTGTACCCACCAGGAGATTATCTGGCACCAGAGGCATAACTTGAAGCTCCTAGGTCGCAAAGCAAAGTCTGTAATGGGGTAATGGTGGGACCTTTGGACCTATGGTGAGAGATGTATCTTTTAGGAAATAGGTTTATTATTAATGGTATCAGTGAGGGTGGGAGTAGCTACCTTCTCCTCCAACATGGGTTTCAACAAGCAATGCAACCATCTAGACCCCTTGACCCCTATATCCTCAATTATAGTTTGGTAAGGTGTCTTATATATTAATTGAAGGTGGAGAAGCTTCTTTTAGTATGCTACATGACAAAATGAAGACACCAGAGGCCTATACACTATGTGGGATACTTGTCCATTTGTTTACTTTTGCTTCTTCACTGTGACCTCTCTATGCTACTTTTAACTTTCACTCTTCTTTTCTGCAATTTGGCCACAGGAATTAGATAAGTGACCTGATGAATTTCCTCTGTAGTCACATCTTCTACCTGGAACCACAGACTGACCGTAAGCAGAAACAAGGTTGAAGAAATGACCAAATGTTGACAGCAGGTGGGAAGACAAGGCTGATAGAGATACTGACCATTCACTGGAGAATAGTGGAAACTAGTGGGCATCTCATGTCCTCAATATGAGTCCCTTCTGCGGAGGGGAAGTCCCTTGATGTGGGACTCTTTAGAACTGAAAACAACTTACACAAACATGCGTGGGCTACCTGCAAACCAAAGACATTTCACAAGAATTTCACCAGAAAACACTTTTAATTTGCTCAAAACTGGGTACCACTTTTCAGGTTTAACTAGCAAAGTATACTCTACATGGGGTGAGTAGTGAATCTCTGGCCCGATTGTCAAGTAGTATTATAGTCCAGTACCTAGTGATTCAGTGCTTCAGTTTTCAAGCATTTAATGTTTTGGTGACCCTGGTTCCTGGTGTCTAGTAGTTTGCTGTAACAAAGGCTCCAGTGTATGCTGTAGTGTAGTACCCCAGGCCTTGTGGTTTTGTGTCCTACATTTAATGCGCTGGTCTCCAGTTTATACTGCTCCATTCCAAAGTAACCAGTGATTTAGTTCCTTTTTTTGGTGTCTATTCATTTTCTTTTCCCAGCCTCTAGTTTCCAGTGAGTTGGTGACTCAGTATTGCCATTCCAAGTTTTGGCCCCACATTCCATAGTTTCACAACACAAGCACTGTTTTTCATTTATCATATAGTAGTATTATTTCAACACTGTATATTTGGACACTCTATGATAGAACTGTCACGGTCCCTCCTGTGACAGAGGTTAGAAGATCTGAGAGACTGGCTGCACGTTAGGTTATCTGACAGCCTATCTGTTTTCACTTGTTGCAGTGTTGTTGTTGATAGTGACCTAACCTCTTGTCTCAGGTGTAGCTTGTGGTCATGACTGCTTCTCTATTTAGTCTGGACTCACACTTCATACCATGCGGTTGATATTATCTGCCTGGAGTTGGAAAAGCTGGTGTGTGGTCCTCATCTGAGTTTCTGCTCATCCATTTTCAATTAAAGATAAGTGTACTCTCCTTTGTATTTTGTTGTTTCAATTTGCTCATTGTTTAATAGGCCTCAGGGACATGCTGGTTCGTTCATCTGGGAAGGAACCAGTAGTCTCAGACCCTGTCACAAACCCTAGGGCTTTTCAGGGTTACTGGGGCATAGGTTTACGGTGTATGAATATTCCCACCTTCAGGGTCTATTCATACTGACAGGAGTCAGGGCTAGGTTTAGGGTTTCCTAGGTGGTGACCGTTACCCTCTCCCTAGCCATGAGGCCTAGTTTCTGGTCATTTTCCTTCTGTTGTCATTCTATGTACCTCCTTTCCCCTTACATTGTGACATTATCAACTGTCGAAAAACTGCCATTTTGTTTGTGTCAGTGCAGCGATGGATACTATTTCTGCACTGGTTGGACAACTGCAGGGGCCGTCTTTGGAGGTAGCTGACCTCCACACGACTGTCTCACAGATCCAGAGACCACAGGCGGCTGGTTCCCGCACCAGGAACCGGGCTCGTTCTGAACCTAAGGTCGCTCTCACGGATAGATTTTCTGGAGGGAGTGACAATTTTATTCTGTTTAGGGAGTCGTGATAATTATATTTGAAATTACATCCTAACTCTTCTGGGGATGAGAGTCAAAGAGTGGGTATAATCATTTCATTACTTAAAGGTGACGCTCAGTCTTGGGCTTTTTCGATGCTGACCAGACCACAGTCCCTCCGGTCGGTAGATACATTTTTCACAACTCTAGGTCTTATCTACGATGACCCAGATCGGATCTCCCTGGCCAAGACCAAGTTGCGTGGCTTTTGGCAGGGCGATCGTTCTGCGGAGACCTATTGCTCTGAATATAGGAAATGAGCTATGGATACAGAGTGGAATGATCCAGCTCTCCATATTCAATTCTGTCAAGGGTTATCCGAGAGCCTGAAGGACGCGTTAGCGTTTCACGAATATCCTGAGTCATTGGAAGCGGCCATGTCACTTGCTGTATGTATTGATAGACGCCAGAGGGAGAGATCTAAGGTTCCTCACTGTCAGGACATACTATCATATAGGTTGGCGGCCTCCTCCGACACTTTGGGTAGAGAGACATTTGAGTTCATGTCTGGTAATGAACCAATGCAGTTGGGGGAGCTACACCTGGACCTGGTAATAAGAACTTTAGGCTTAAGAGGGGACTCTGCTTTTTCTGTGGAAAAGGGGGACATTATGTTAACGTATGTCCTTATGTTCAGCGTAAAGGTGAAAACAAAAGAAAAATGTTTAAACCTCATCTCACTCTTGGTGGTGTGGGTGGGGAATCTGACTATTTACTTTTGTCATTTACCGGTAGTACCTGATTTCTCCTGTCTGCGAAGGTAGCTCTATGATTCCAAAACTGTGGGAATTGAAATGTTTATTGACAGTGGGGCAGGGGTTAACCTAGTTGATGGTCAGTTCGTCCATATGCATGGGTTGACGAGTTAAGTGCATTAGACAAAAATATTTTGGTGTTTGCAATTGATTCCGCTCCACTCACACAGAAATGCTTGTCACAAATGGTGCAGGACATCCGTTTAAAAGTGGGTGATTTTCATCAAGAATCCACTTTGTCTTTTGTGCTGGAGGGTCTGGCTGCTCCCTTGGTGCTAGGTTTACCGTGGTTAATCAAACATAATCCTACCATCGATTGGCAAGTGAGACAGATTCTTGATTGGATCGATTATTGCATAGACAACTGTCTTAGCATATCGCTTTCTGGTGTAACCACTAAAGTTGTACCTTCGTTTATTTCAGATTTTTCTGATGTATTCTCTGAAAGTGGAGACCAGGAGTTACCTCCACATCGGGAGTATGATTGCCCCATCAACCTTATTCCTGGAGCTAAGTTGTCCAAGTCTCGGTTGTATAATCTTTCTGAACCCGAAAGAGCTGCCATGTGGGAATAAATCACTGAGAGTTGGGTTAAAGGTCATATTAGACCATCCAAATCAACAGTGGCTGCAAGATTCTTCTTTGTTAAGAAAAAGGATGGCACTCTTAGGCCATGTTTGGACTTCCGTGTAGTGCTGAGCGTCAGGTGCAATATTCGAAAGACAGTGAAGACAGTCATCATCAAGTGGAGAAAATATGGCACAGCAGTGACATTTCCAAGAACTAGACGTCCCTCTAAAATTGATAAAAAGACGAGAAGAAAACTGGTCTGCGTGGATACGAAGAGGTCTACAGCAACATTAAAGGAGCTGCAGGAATATCTGGCAAGTACTGGCTGTGTGGTACATGTGAGAACAATCTCCCATATTCTTTATATGTCTGGGCTATAGGGTAGAGTGGCAAGATGAAAGTCTTTTCTTATGAAGAAAAACATCCAAGCCAGGCTACATTTTGCAAAAACACATCTAAAGTCTCCCAAAAGCATGTGGGAAAAGGTGTTATGGTCTGATGAAATCAAGGTTGAACTTTTTGGCCATAATTCCAAAAGATATGTTTGGCGCAAAAACAACACTGCACATCACCAAAAGAACACCATACCCACAGTGAAGCATGGTGGTGGCAGCATCATGCCAAGGGGCAGTTTTTCTTCAGCTGGAACTGGGGTCTTAGTTAAGCTAGAGGGAATTATGAACAGTTCCAAATACCAGTCAATATTGGCACAAAACCTTCAGGCTTCTGCTAGAAAGATGAACATGAAGAGGAACTTCATCTTTCAGCATGACAATGACCCAAAGCATACATCCAAATCAACAAAGGAATGGCTTCACCAGAAGAAGATTAAAGTTTTGGAATGGCCCAGCCAGAGCCTGGATCTGAATCCGATTGAAAATCTGTGGGGTGATCTGAAGACGGCTGTGCCCAGGAGATGCCCTCGCAATCTGACAGATTTGGAGTGTTTTTGCAAAGAAGAGTGGGCAAATCTTGCCAAGTCAAAATGTGCCATGCTGATAGACTCATACCCAAAAAGACTGAGTGCTGTAATAAAATCAAAAGGTGCTTCAACACCTTTGTTGTACAGTTTATAGGTCACATTAAAGGTGGAAAAAGTTCTGAAATGATTTATCTTTGTCAAAAAATTTTTACATCACAGAAACCTGACATTTTAACAGGGGTGTGTAGACTTTTTATATCCACTGTATGTATGGATAGCAGCTACACTATAGATCATGGATGTCAAACTCATGGCCCTCCAGATGTTGCAAAACTACAACTCCCATCATTCCCTGATAGCTGTAGTATGCCCAGGCATGATGGGAGTTGTAGTTTTGCAACAGCTGGAGGGCCACGAGTTTGACATCCCTGCTATAGATCAATCTAACCTACACTGACTATTTCCCTCTAACTATCTGAATCTAATATATAAAGCTGTGTAAATGCGTGTGTACACGTCCGCTAAAGGAATCCACACCATCGCATTTACAATCACGAAATTTGGCACACAGGTACATCAGGTGTCCGGGAAGGTTTTAGACCAGGCTCAGCTTTCTAGGATGTACAGTTCCTGAGATATTCCCCAAAAATGCATTAGCCAATAGAAGCTTGGTCAAATGACCCTTATCAGCCAATAGAAGCTCGCAGGCCGTTAGCCTCCACATACACAGTTTTACTCCAGGTTTCCATAACAACCCAGCCATTTATCTTCACTGCTGTAGGAGAGCTTTAAAGGTAATCTGTCACCAGGATAATTGCTATTGAAGTAAAGCCATGGCCTTATAGCACTTAGTCCCTTATTTCAAGATGTGCCTTTGTTCCAGCAATAGATGTTTTTATCCTCGGAAAATCCTGTTTATTTGGTATCCAAATGAGCCAGTAAGGTGCCCAGAGGGGCGTCACTCTTGCAGGAAGGAGCCCAGACATGCCCCCTGCCACAATGTGTCCACCCTTAAAAGACTTTAAAGCCCGACCACAGGTACCACTAAACCACGCCCATATCTGGTTAGACTACGCCCCCTGCCACTCCTGAGTCAACAGGGATTGAAAAAATTAAGGTAAAAATCTACTGTCAGCTGCAGGGGTGGGAGGGAGGGTGACTTTCTCCCTGCAGCTTACACTCAGACAGCACAGTGCTTCTGTCCTAGAGTGAGCTGTTTGAAAGCACACGCCCCTGATCCAGATAGGCCACGCCCCCCCCCCCCCTCTCAGCCGACTGAGATAGAAATCAATGAAGTTAAAAATCAACTTCTAGGTCCTGCTAAGCCACGCCCAGGTCTGGTTAGGCCATGCCCCTCCACTCCTCAGCCAACAGAGATTGAAAAAATGAAGGTAAAATCAACTTCTGTCAGCTGCAGAGGTGGGAGGGAGGGTGACTATCTCCTGGCAGTTCACACTCAGACAGTACAGTGCTGCTGTCTTAGAGTGAGCTGTTCAAAATGAAACGCCCCTGATCCAGTAAAGGCCACTGTTAAGGGGGCGAGTCCCTGTGGAGGTCAAAGTTAAGGGGGTGGGCTGCTGTGGAGGTCCAATTTTAAGGGAAGGGGCACTGTGGGGGGAGTCAGTGTTAAGGGGTGGGGGGCTGTGGAGGTCACTGTTTTGGGGGCGGGATTCTGTAGATGTCAGTGTTATAGTGAATAGTGTTGATATCTTTTAACGACACACACAAACATTAAATGAAATAGATTAGCTAGTTTTATATATATATAAGTTAACTGTCTAATGTAACACAACAAAGCGCAGAGCACAGCAATGACACGGCTGTCTCTCTCTTTCATAACTGCAATAAACTTTAGAAAATAGCTGCTGGGGAGGTTCTTATATAGTAAGGGGTAGGCAGCTTTTCTATTGGTTGCTAGGGATGTTGCTAAGCTCAAAGACATTGCAGCCTTCTCATTGGCCCACAAGCAAGAAGGGAGGTCACTGATGAAAAAAAAATCTAGAATATTCAAAATTACGAATATATATCACTATATTCTAAATATTTGCGATTTCTCAAAGTGCCGATATTCGCGATAACAATTCGCTTTTTGAATATTCGCCCCCAACACTACTTCCGTGAGCTTAATCGCATTACTGTCCGTGATCCGTACCCCCCTTCCTTTGATCCCGGATTTGTTCAATCAGATTGTCGGTGCCAAGGTGTTCTCTAAGTTGTATTTGAGGGAGGCATATAATCTGGTAAGAATCAAGGAGGAGGACGAATGGAAGATGGGCCTTAATACCTCTGAAGGTCATTTTGAGAATATAGTCATGCCTTTTGGGTTAACTAATGCCCCTGCGGTTTTTCAACATTTCATCAATGACATCTTTCATCATCTGGTGGGCAGGTTTGTGGTGGTGTATCTGGACGATATTCTAATTTATTCTCCTGACATGGAGACGCATCAGGATCACGTGAGACAAGTGTTACAGATCCTAAGAGAGAATAAGCTGTATGCTAAGATGGAGAAGTGTGTATTTGCGGTTCCGGAAGTGCAATTCCTGGGTTACCTACTCTCACCTTCAGGTTTTCATATGGATCCTGAAAAGGTCTGTGCTGTGTTGGACTGGGATCGACCCAAAAATTTGAAAGCACTTATGCAATTTTTGGGGTTTACTAACTACTACCGTAAATTTATTTTGTACTACTCGACTGTGGTGAAACCTTTGGCGGACATAACTAAGAAAGGTTCTGATGTCTCAGTCTGGTCTGATGTGGCATTACAAGCCTTTTCTGTGGTGTTTTTCTTATGCTTCTATACTGGTGCAACCTGATGTGTCACAACCATTTATTGTGGAAGTTGACGCATCCGAGATAGGGGTAGGGGCAGTTTTGTCGCAGGGTCCTTCATCTAGTAAATGGTGCCCATGTGCTTTCTTCTCCAAGAAACTCTTGGCTGTAGAGAGGAATTATGATGTGGGTAACAGAGAGTTGCTGGCCATAAAGTTAGCTTTTGAGGAGTGGCATCATTGGTTGGAAGTAGTGATTCATTCAATTACGGTGATTATGATCACAATAATCTGATTTACCTGGAGTTGGCTAAACGTCTGAACCCAAGGCAGGCCAGATGGTCTTTGTTTTTAACCAGATTTAATTTCGTTGTCACCTATCGCTCTGGGATTAAGAACGTCAAGGCGAATGCTTTGTCGCGTAGCTTTCCTGGGGGGGGGGTTATTCGGAAGATCCTCATCCAATATTGGCTGAAGGGGTGGTAATATCCTCCTTTTATCCCGACCTTGAGGCAGAGGTATGAGAGGCCCAGGGAGATGCACTGGATTCCTGTCCTCTGGGGAAGTTGTTTGTTCCTTCCGAATTATGACACGAGGAACATCACTGTACAGTTCTTACAGGACACCCTGGGAGCAGATCCACGGTTGATCTCATTTCTCGTAGATTCCGGTGGCCGGGGGTTGCGTAAATGTGTTGAGGGCTATGTGTCAGCTTGTGGTACTTGTGCACGTGTTAAGGTGACACACACTCAGCCTTCAGGATGTCTACTTCCGTTGTCCATCCCCTTTTTGGACTCATTTATCCATGGATTTTATCACAGATCTGCCAAATTCGTCAGGAAAACTGTGATTTTGGTGGTTGTTGATCGCTTCAGCAAAATGTCACACTTTATAGCATTATCAGGTCTACCTAATGCTAAAACTCTCGCACAAGTGTTTGTCGATAACATCGTGAAGCTACATGGTATTTCCTCTGATGTGGTGTCTAATAGGGGGACTCAGTTTGTTTCCTTCTCTTCGGCTTTTCATCCTCAGTCGAACGGACAGACTGAACGCACTGACCAAAATCTGGAAACTTATTTGAGATGTTTTGTCTCAGAGAATCAGGAGGAGTGGTCTTCATTTTTGTCTTTGGCCGACTTTTCCATAAATAACCATAGACGGGAGTCCACTGATAAGTTGCCGTTTTTTGGGGCATATGGGTTCCATCCTCAGTTTGGCACATTTTCTGGTACTGAGTCTTCTTGTATACCTGAAGAAGAAAGATTTTCCATCTCTTTGTCATCTATTTGGACGAAAAATCTAAATAATTAAAAAAAAATGGGCAACAAGTATAAACAGATGGCTGACAAGAGACATATCAGTGCTCCAGACCTGAAAGTGGGTGATTCTGTATGGCTGTCCACAAGAAACATTAAGTTGAAGGTACCTTCTTGGAAGTTGGGTAAAAAGGTTTATTGGTTCATATAAGATCTCTGCCATTATTAACCCGGTAGCCTTTTGCAGGCTTTAAAAATTCATAATGTTTTCCACAAATCATTGCTGAAGATATATGTCGAACCTGCTGAACCGTCCTCCTTGCTCCTGTCATGGTGGACGGTAATCTTGAATTTCAGATCGGCAAGATAGTGGACTCACAAATTCTCCATAGATCCCTCCAGTATCTCGTTTACTGGAAGGGTTACGGTCTAGAGGAGAGAATGTGGGTTCCAGCTACTGACGTTAATGCCAGTCGCCTTGTGAAAGCCTTTCACAGGGCTCATCAAAATAAGGTCGGTCCTGGGTGTCCGAAGGGTCACCCGTAGAAGTGGGGGTACTGTCACGGTCCCTCCTGTGACAGAGGTTAGAATATCTGAGAGACTGGCTGCACGTTAGGTTATCTGACAGCCTATCTGTTTTCACTTGTTGCAGTGTTGTTGTTGGTAATGACCACACCTCTTGTCTCAGGTGTAGCTTGTGGTCATTACTGCTTCTCTATTTAGTCTGGACTCACACTTCATACCATGCGGTTGATATTATCTGCCTGGAGTTGGAAGAGCTGGTGTGTGGTCCTCATCTGAGTTCCTGCTCATCCATTTTCTATTGAAGATAAGTGTACTTACCTTTGTATTTTGTTGTTCCCATTTGCTCGTTGTTTACTAGGCCTCAGGTAGACGCTGGTTTGTTCATCTGGGAAGGAATCAGTAGTCTCAGACCCTGTCACAAACCCTAGGGATTTTCAGGGTTACTAGGGCCTAGGTTTCTGGTGGATGAATATTCCCACACCTGGCGGGCTTGGCAAAAGATGAAGCTTCTCAAAAACTTACACCCTTATTGCTCATTACAAATGACCCTCCTGACAAACCCACATTTCCAAGCAGGGTCACACATAGGGATGTCTATGATTGGCATAAGGGAGGACTAACTCTGATTAGGCACTTGGTGGACCACACCACACACAAGATTCTACCATTTAAAGAGCTTAAAGGGAACCTGTCATCAACGTTATGCTACCCATACTAACGGAAGAATAAAGTAGAGACAGGTGAGTTGATTTCTGCGGTCTGTCATTTATAAGTTAAAAGTAAGTGGCTGCTGAGAACCAGCATCACAATCATTGCAGACTAGGCCTGGAAAAGAGTCACATCTACCTGAGAAGAGTCCTGGTTATTCATAATCTCCTGTACTCTGACCCATCTGCTGATGACTGGCAGTTCTCTCCTAGAGAGAAAGGGAGAAAACTAGGTAGAAGACTGTCAGCCATGAGCAGGTGGGCAGGGAGAGCAGGAATTATTAATAACCATGACTCTTCTCAGGTGGCCGTGACTCTTTTCCAGGCCCAGTCTGCAATGATTGTGATGTTGGTTCTCGGCAACAACTTACGTTTAACTTATAAATGACAGGCCACTGAAATCAGCTCACCGGTCTCTACTTTATACTGCCGTTAGTATGGGTAGCATAACGTTGATGACAGGTTACCTTTAAATCCAAATACCCCAACATTCGTTTTAACTGCTTTCCCTATTTACAAGTCAACAGCTATCTCCAGAAATTACTGCCCAACGTAACCCCCCAAAAATGGAGCCCAGCTCTACAGGCCTCCCTCAAACATACCCCTACAGGGCACATACCACTAGCTACTCTAAATTTCTACACACCCCTCTGGACTATGGTAAGGGTGAATGGGCAATAGCTAAATGGCTCAAGGACATCCCGCAGTTAACAATGTTCACCCTTTATCAGGCTCTGGAACGCATTCTTCGTTACTTGCCATCCAGCCACTCCAGGGAGATGACCCTACAGATTTATCACCGGGCATATATCTCCCCAGTTCGGGGCATCTACGAATCTGACTGATTTCTGTGTAAAGACACAGGAGCAGACATTTTCCACTGTGCCCGGTGATACAATCTTTCTGGCATAAAATCTACACATTTACCACCACCCATTTGACATCAACAGCACCTCTGGACCCTATATGGGCCATCTTTGGGTACATTGACCCGACCAGTACACGGTTCACCCCTGGTAGTAGGAAATTGTTATGTCTGATAGCAGCAGCAGGAATCAAGACTATCCTCCACACGTAGATCGACCCCACACCCCCACCGTTTAAGCTATGTCTTGAGAAAGTCTCCTTCTTAATGAAGATGGACTGGGTAGAGGCATCTAGCAGGAAGGAGATCCATGTGAAGCAATTCTTTGCATGCTGGTAGAGCTTCATAGATATGATTTGAGGAATTCGTGAAGTACTTGAATACCCAAAACAATATAAATATGACATTCACTAGTGAGATTGACTCAAAAGAGTTGGAGTTTTAGGATGTAAAGTTTAATGTAGAAGGGGAAACAATAAAAAACTAAAGTAGCTAGAAAACAGACAAATTCCCTCTTGCACTTCAGGAGTTTCCATCCCCAATATGTGAAAACAGCAAAACCATACGGACAGCTTACAAGATTGAGAAGGATAGCCAGTGAAGATGAAGACTTCATAGACCAATGCAAAGATTTGAAGAGGAGATTATATGAGATGGTATCCTGAGAAAATAATTGAATCCTTTTTGAGAACAGTGAAGGCGGATGAAGAAAAAGGAAGGAGAGATATTAAAAACAAAAAAGAGAAGATAGGAAGAGCAGGGTTCACATTTAAGTACACGCCAATGGCAATGAACATGAATAAAGCTATCATGAATAATTGGCATCTTCTTGCATATGATGAGGATTTGAAGGAGAAAACAAGAAATCCACCATTAGTAAGTTTTAGAAGAAGTCAGACCATTAAAAACAAGTAAAAATGTAGTAGTAACTTTGAGAGTAAAAAAGAAAATTGGCTACAAAATGGAATCCCACAGGGAAACTATAAATGTGGCCAATGTACAGCCTGTAAGTTCATAATAAAATCTAGGAATTTGAATATAGGAGGAGTGAGACATGTAGTAAGGCAATTTATTTCATGTAAAACACAGTTCCTGATTTATGTAACTTTTTTGTCCATGTGGAGGGTTTTACATAGGGAAGACTATAAGGTGTCTTTATGTAAGGTTCAGAGAACATAAGAAATCTATAAAAACAGGGATAGGTTCACCAAGGTTAATTGCACATGTCAAAGAAGCACATGGGGGGGACTGCAATGTCCTCACATGTGCAGGTAGAGAAGTAGTCGGAATGTCGAAAAATGGAGGCGATAGGCATCGCCACCTACTTCAGAAGGAGGCCTCTTGGATAATGAAAAACGAATGCTACAGGACCTTTGGGTTTAAATGACAACAATGATCTATCTGTCTTCATTTAGTAATATATATAAATAAAGTTTTGTTTTTAGACACAAGTTTGTCGTTGTGAACGTGATGACGTCAGTTGCAATTGAAAAGAGTGGAGCGCACTGACGCCATCACGTGAGGGGCCAGATGATGAGCAGTACTTGCAAAACGGCCATCGCTGCCTGTGACTGAGTGTATGCCCGCATCTGCAACCTTGTTTTTATGCCTTGAATAAAACGCTGCAAGAAAAATTAAGTGAGTGTCACAATTTATTGCTATCTATTTTTCAAAGGTATAGAGAGAATATAGGTGGTCAGAAAGTGAGGATATTCTATCTAACCACACTTTCCATGATTGGACAATGTATGAGTTATTTTAGATCCGAAAAGCCACTAAAATAGTCACTTCTATATTTTATGTCTATGAGAAACTTGATTTTTATCTCTTTATTTTAATACTGTAGCAAGGAGATGAGCAATTTGATTCTTTAGAACTGAAAATTCATTAGGATCAGGATTTCTTCAGATTGGATTCAAGAGGAATGAGAGAGGGTCTTGCTAAAGACCAAATTATCCTATTAGTAATATATTTTAGCATGTGGGAAGAAACCCACACGAGCACGAGGAGAACATTCAAGTCCTTAGGGTACTTTCACACTAGCGTTTTTCTTTTTTGGCATAGAGTTCCGTCCTAGGGGCTCAATGCCGGAAAATAACTGATCAGTTTTATCCCAATGCATTCTGAATAGAGAGCAATCCGTTCAGGATGCATCAGGATGTCTTCAGTTCAGTCTTTTCGACTGATCAGGACGGAGATAATACCGAAGCATGCTACCGTTTTATCTCCGGCCAAAAAAACTGAACACTTGCCTGAATGCCGGATCCAGCATTTTTTTCCATAGGAATGTATTAGTGCCGTAGCCGGCATTCAAAATACTGGAATGCCGCATCCGTCCTTCCGGTCTGCTCATGCACAGACTGAAAAAAATTTGAAAAAATTAATGCCGGATCCGTTTTTTGGGATGACACCGGAAAGACGGATCCAGCATTTCAATGCATTTGTAAGACGGATCAGGATGGCATACGTTTTGACGGATCCGGCAGGCAGTTCCGTCGCCAGATTCCTCTGCTGCAAGTGGGAAAGTACCCTTAGACAGATTTGAACCAGAATGGCTGTAAGGCAACAACACTAAGCACTGAGCCACCAATATCACCAGCAACCAGTTGATTTTACTGGAAATCAGTTGCCAACCTGACATTTTTGCTGGATCGGGCTGTGCGGGGGGGAATATGGCATTTCATGGCAGTCCTTCAGAGAAATGTCTCTACACATAACACGTGGTGGGTTCCAACATGAGCCCCTTTTACACCAAGCTCATAGAGAGGGTCCCGAGTGGGGGTTCCCTCTACAACCCAGATATCCTTAATGAGGCACTATGAAAGATATGTTTGGGCAGTGTGATGACTATGGTCTTAAGGGACCGTGTAAGGCACTTTCTGACCACTGGGAAGACAAGTGTGCTTCATGTCAGGCACTATTATAGTGATAGTGTTGCAGTGTTATGATAGTGGACTGTGAAAAGGCACTTGATTCTCACTGGGGAAGACTTGTTGCCATTGTTTCAGGCACTATTATAGTGGTGCTGTGGCAGTTACTAATATAGGAACTCTGTAGCAGGTATTATTATGGAAGCATGGGTGCCGGTCCTACTATTTGGGCCTCATGTCAGGCACTTTTATAGTGGTACTATAGCAGTTACATATAGGGGTATTGCAGAGGGTATTTATACAACAACGAGGCAGGCACTATTATAGAAAAACTGTTCAGGCAATAAAAGTTGTGACCAAGCTTTACCAAGCCGAGGAGGATGTCTCGTGGACTTTTATTTACTGGGAATTTTTGATATTAAGGGGAAATGGTCTTTAAGAAGCAAAAATGTTAACGAAAATTCTGAGCATAAAAAAGATTGATGATGAGATAACGGCTAGAGGTGAGACAGAGCGAAAAAGGAACAGAAAGTTATGAGAAACAGATTCATCTCAAGGAGCCTTTATAGTGAATTGATAGTGACAGAGAACGGCAGATGAATCAACCACAACAAACACGAAGCTCTTAGAAGAAAGTGATCAGATCAAAGCTGTGTTAATGTTGACCACACGACGCATGCATTAGGGGAAAAGATCAAATCGGAGCCAACACCAACTCGACTGATGGGAAAGGAGGAGCGGAGGGATTTTTTAAAATATTATTTTATTTGTGTTCTCGAGATAAAAGCAGCGGTTGAGCTCAGGTAAACCAGAGAGATGAGTAACTGACACACATCAGGGACTTTTTCAACATCTCACTTTTACGCCATCCTGTCACCTAATATCTGTGATATAAAAGGGGAAATTACATGTATTGTATTGTATGTAAAAAGGAGGCTAATTACAGACTCCATATCTTTGTCTCTGACTCATAATCAGTTGTGAACCTTCCATAGAGGGAGAAACACGTCCTTCATTTTTAGCCACTGGGGCAGTGGTGTATCCATTGTGATCAGTCTGCACCACTGAAAGCATGCATTACTGCTTGTACTGCTTCTTTCTTCAGTTCGGTTGGCTAAAAGCCTGAGGTTACTAAAATGTCTGAAGCATAAGATGCCCCATTGCACAGATGTGTGTTACAGAAAGTGGATATGGACTCACTGTGCTAACCAACCAGTTTGACTTTAGACTAGTCCTGAGGGCGCTATCCTGGCAGTCACCTAATTTTCACCCTTGAACTCATATACAAGAATCTGGCCTTCGCTGCAGGCTGCTACTAGGATGCTACCTCTTGAACTAGTGCTTGGCTGCTGACTAGAGATGAGTAAATCTTTCAAAATGTGGTTTATTTCATTCAGTATGAGAGACAGTCAGTATGCTACTCTCATGTACGTAGTATTGCAAGCCAGGCAATGTCCCTCTGGATTTCTTGGAAAATATTCAAATTAGCTTTTCTATGCCTGTTCCTAACTTAGACATGATTATTTGCATATATTGTTTCCCAGAAACCAAGAGGAGCATCGCTTAAGCCTACAATATAATATATTAACTGGTCTTCATAAAATAAATAGTACCCACCCAAAACAATGGTTCTAATTTACACACAGAAAGCCAGCACCAGTGTGCACAAGACAGCGGCATCAATGAACCGCCATTGTAACAGTGTATAGAAGTCTCTTACTAAGAAGCTCAAAATGCGTTTGCTACGATTATCTGAAAGTTCTCGATGGTGAACACAGTGGAAGAGCAACAATGGCTTGGGCACTCTAGTAAATACTATAGGAGGCACAATGACAGGCACTATTATAGCAGCACTGTGTGGTCTTTATATCACTGTGCAGTGTGTGGGCAGTGTGCAAGATGCCATTATGGGGTACTGAAAAAGGCTCACTTCTAGGAGCACTGATGGCAGGTACTATTATAGGAGCATGATGGCAGCTACCAATGTAGGAGAAGCTATGGCAGTTAATATATAGGAGCATGGATGGAAGGTACTATTATAGGAGCACCTATAATAGGTACCATATTGGAGCATGATGGCAGGTACTAAAATAGGAGCACCTATGGTAGGTACTCTATTTGAAACATACCAGCTGGTCTGTTTCTCGAAACATGGCTATCCACGGGTCCACTGATGCTCAAAGAAGAAGGAGCTAGAAAGTTCAAACTTTGTACTTAGGCCCTAGGCTACCCTTCTCTGCTGTAGCGTTACTGCTGATCCACCCCATCTTCGTCCTGAGGTAATGCACTAATTGATGAGCACCACTTACCTCCACTGTTTAGCTAACTACCAAGCAGGATGTGGCTGGTACTAGCAACCGACTAGTCTGAGCCTAATGTATTAAAGGCTATGTTCACCGTTGGGGGCAATTTTATATTTATTAATGCATTCTACTCATTGTGAGATAAAAATTATTTATTACAAATATGAAGTCCTTTTCTCTGTATAGAGCTGAGATGCTCTAGTAGCAGTATCTGAATTTTCTCTTCTCCGTCAGACAGCTAGCTGATAGGCTCCTTATCTCTGCTCTCAGACCTTATAAACACTCATCAATTCTCAATCCTTATCTTACTAAAAAGAATGTGTCTTAAATAAGTGGTTATGACCTATTAGTAATTTAGAGATAAGGGTTATTAGATGACCAACAGTTAACCCTTTGTAACAGAACAGCTCAATATTTTTAATAAAGACCAATTGAGAAAATTATTTTTAGCCCCAAATGAGTAAAATGCGATCATAAAAAATTGCCCCCCGAAGGTGGGTGTGGTGCTTTATTTTCAGAGGGCATAATATGTGAGATGATTGCATTCAGGTAACAACGCATGTTGCCATCATATTGAGACTGAAGTAGGCAGACGAGGGGTCTGTGTTAGTACATAGGGTGAAGGTGTCTTAAAAAAGTAAGGAGCTGAAGACATCATGGGAGAAGTCATCATGGTGGTCTGAACCAAATAGAAAGAAAATGAAAGAGAATAACTCTAGGAGAGATTTCACCTGTAAGTTACTAAATGTAAAGTCTGATACTGCCACTACGCTGCTCAGTACTGTAGTCACGTGTTTGGTCTACATTAGCCACACTGTATTATGTAAGCAATGACATACAGTATGACATACAGTATATGCATGTAGGAAATGGACTGAGCGGCTGCCGGACCTAGTCTGAGAGAACGAGCTTGACTAGTCAAAGAAGTGGCGGTTGCATGGGAGGTGGGGGTTGCATGGGAGGAGGGGGTTGTGAAAAAGTTGAAGGGAGGGAAAGGAGCATTCAAAAATGTACGGTCGGGCCCAGTCATTTCTAGTTACACCACTGTCCCTAATGCAAACACTGTACTCCTCGGCAGACCTGCCAAGTCACCGGACAGTGGTGCAGGCTACAAATCCACTGGAGCCTCTCCTGTACAGCTTTCATGAGAGTTGGAGACTTCCTCTCCATCTGCTGTCACTCCCTAAAAGTGGTAGGGAGGTATTCTCCCTCTGCTCCCATAGCTGCAACTCTTTGGGGAATATATATGCAGGACAGGGAGTCCCTCTCCTCTTGCAGAGGATTGTGGAACATCTAAAATCCCATAGATTGAATGATGAAAAACAGCATGGGTTTACTTCAGGGAGATCATGTCAAACTAATCTTATTGATTTTTTTGATTGGGTGACTAAAATAATAGATGGCGGAGGTGCAGTAGACATCGCTTATCTAGACTTTAGTAAGGCTTTTGATACTGTCCCACATAGAAGGCTAATCAATAAATTAGAGTCTTTGAGCTTAGACTCCCATATTGTTGAATGAATTAGGCAGTGGCTGAGGGAGAGACAACAGAGGGTTGTAGTCAATGGAGTATATTCAGACCATGGTCTTGTTACCAGTGGGGTACCTCAGGGATCTGTTCTGGGACCCATATTGTTTAATATCGTTATCGGAGAAATTGCAGAAGGGCTCGATGGTAAGGTGTGTCTTTTTGCTGATTACACAAATATTTGTAACAGGGATGATGTTCCTGGAGGGATACACCAAATGGAAAAGGATTTAGGAAAACTAGAGGAATGGTCAAAAATCTGGCAACAAAAACTTAATGTTGATAAGTGCAAGATAATGCACCTGGGGTGTAAAAACCCAAGAGCAGAATATACAATCAGTGATACAGTCCTAACCTCAGTATCTGAGGAAAGGGATTTAGGGGTCATTATTTCAGAAGACTTAAAGGTAGGCAGACCATGTCATAGAGCAGCAGGAGATGCTAGCAGAATGCTTGGGTGTATAGGGAGAGGCATTACCAGTAGAAAGAGGAAGGTGCTCATGCCGCTCTACAGAGCACTAGTGAGACCTCATTTGGAGTATTGTGCTCAGTACTGGAGACCATATCTCCAGAAGGATATTGATACTTTGGTGAGAGTTCAGAGAAGAGCTACTAAACTGGTACATGGATTGCAGGATAAAACTTACCAGGAAATATTAAAGGACCTTAACATGTATCGCTTGGAAGAAAGACGAGACAGAGGGGATATGATAGAAACTGCTAAATATATAAAGGGAATCAACAAGGTAAAAGAGGAGAGAATATTTAAAAGAAGAAAAACTGCTACAAGAGGACATAGTTTTAAATTAGAGGGACAAAGGTTTAAAAGTAATATCAGGAAGTATTACTTTACTGAGAGAGTAGTGGATGCATGGAATAGCCTTCCTGCAGAAGTGGTAGCTGCAAATACAGTGGAGGAGTTTAAGCATGCATGGGATAGGCATAAGGCCATCCTTCATATAAGATAGGGCCAGGGGCTATCCATAGTATTCAGTATATTGGGCAGACTAGATGGGCCAAATGGTTCTTATCTGCCGACACATTCTAGGTTTCTATGTTTCATTCCTGCACATACCTGCTGCAGCAGTCACTGCATCAAGTCTGTTCAACTGCTCACCCCCAGCACGAAGGTGGCTGAGTGAGTGCACACCATGTGGTATACAATGCTCTGCTCTCATGTGGTAAACAATGCTCTGCTCTCATGTGGCAACTGATCAACATTTACATGAGGATCCACCCTCCTTTTTCTGGGTAGCTGACACGTTAACCACATCACCGCTCATCATCGGCAGCAGAAGGTGACGTCTTTCTTCGCTGCTCTCAGCCTAGAGCAGAAGAAGTCATCCTTAGCTTGTGATGGAAAGCACCATCTAGCGGCTGGACTGCATCACCATATTTCAATTATCCCCAGTCTTCGTGTTCCCAGCACCAGTCTTCTTGAGGCTGTTTCTGGCACAGTCTTTCAAAGATAACCCTCATACGTGTGCTCAATGCCATACATAGTGGGCTGTGCCATTTTGATTCATTTTGCATGACTGGCACAATTTTTACCGACCTCTAAATTCATCCAAGTCCCAACGCAATCACAGCCATAAATTGAACCTTAAGGGCCTCACTGCATAATCTGTGAGAGGGCCCCCCATCTACCATGTACCATGTGCCTTCATACAAGGCTAATGCCCATAGACAGTATTGATAAATCTCCCTGTGTAGATGAAACAACCGGCAATCACAGGATGTCCCTGTAAAAGGATCTTTCTTAGTATTCAATGTAATTTATAGAGCTGTGTCAGTTTAAACCGCTGCAGAATTCCTGCTTTTACTACAAACCCATGAGTTGAATTGAAACTAGCAGTTGGATGTGTGATTACTGAAGCCAGATATGAGTCTGCAGAATTTCATACATTTGTGCTATTTATACCTATCACCACTGATGTAACAGTAAAAACTGCAGTCTAGTCACGCCGCTGCTCTTTTACCTAGTATCTCCCCTGACCAATTCCGTCAATGGTTCTTCCAAAATGAGAAAGAAATATCATCGGCTGCCCATAAGCGGGTCTGCACGAAACTCTAAGGACTCTGCTTCTGAACAGCATGGCACAGTTTGCAGCTGCACGGTGATTGTGCAACTGCAGGAGCTGGAAGCCACATGTCCGTGACACCGGGACTCTCCCCGGGGTGCTGTATACATAGCGCTCCATGAACACCGAGCACTCAGGTCCTGAAATGGCCATGGAGGTCGCTCGGCCCATCCCAGTGATCATGTGGTCACCAGGAGCTGCAGGAAGAAAATTGCTCAGTTTTGGACTGGTTTTCTTGTACTGATCTAGAGTTACAGCCTTTATTATACCCCAGAGCTGCACTCACTGAAGCGAGCCACAGGGGAGAGCAGAGAGGAGAGGATAGGAGTGGATAGGAGTGATAGTAGCAAAAATGGTGGTTGTAGTTACTCCCTCTGACACTCCCCCAGACCATGCAGTGATGGGAGGGGTGCACCTTTTCACACCTTTGGGGCATACCCTGGTACTGGGGTTCTTCTGCCTGGTGGTGATTTGGGGAGCCCTTGGTGGTGATGAATTGTGAGGTCAAGGCAGGTTCTATGGCAGCTGATGTTGTTGGTGCAGTGTTTCGGTGCAGGCAGTAATGACACTAAGGTAACAGCAAAATGGTTCTTTACTGAAGAATCAAACTCAGGTATATTAGTCACTGGATGGACCGGCATAGTTAACAGGCCAAGATGTCTCTTTAAAACAATTCTCCCCAAAGTGGACTTTTCTAGATGACTTTAGCATAAGCATCCAGAAATAGGGGTGTGCAATAATCTCTCCACTATGCAACCATGGGGGCGGCCCCCCTGCATATAAGACTAAGTTCTGCACCTTTTGTAAGGCTGCTGTGCTCAGGGTTGATTCTGCAATATCCTCTGTGGGATGCAGGTTCTCAGCAGACGCCTTCAGTCTGCCACTAATACCATGTCCAAGTTCTTGAAGATTCTGTTCTCTTAGACAACTTGGCTATAGAGTCTACAAAGTCTTTTAGACAGTTTATCTCCACAGACTCTTTAGTATCCTTCGCAGACCCTCTCAACACTGGGATGCTTTTAAAGGGCATCTGGCTGACCTGTTGTATGTGCATTTGGCGGATGAAGGCATCTCTGTTGATTGGTGCACCCCAATGGGAAATAAGTCCAGAGAGTCAGGGTGTGCAGTAAACTAGTGTTATTCTTTACTGGAAGAATTCAGGTGCAAAACAATACAGGCGAGGCATAGGGCCGGCTTCAGTCTCCTCCCTGGCAGAAGAAGGGTTTGATGCTGAGGAATGGCCTGAGCTAGCTGTCCCTCTCTCTCTTCAGAAGACTGGTACCCTGGTCAAAGGCTGGTGATCCAGGGTCTGTGGCAGTGTATCCCCATCTCGGCATCTTCTTCTGGTCACTTAATAGTCTGGCAGAGTCTCCTCTTCTGAACACTGTTCCTTAACTGCAGAACACTAGTGGCTCTGACTGCTCTACTTATATACAGTTTCTGGCTGAAGTAGAACCTTCTAGTGGGAGGGGTGGAGTGGAGAAACACAACCTAAACAAATACAATGTTACAACTCCTGCGCAATGTTACAATAGAGCTTCAATGATACTCAATGGGAATAGCACAGCAGTTTTTCCAGACAAAAACAGGTTTTCAGCTATAATAATAGAGCTAAATTAGACATTCAAAAGGTCAGTCTGTCTGGTTTTGGTGGTAAACAAGTTTCGCTTTTTCCCTCTAAAACATGCTCTTCTTTAAACCTTATGATAGCTGTGAAATATTACCAGCTTCTGATTATTAGCTATAAAGTCCCAAAAGTCTCTCAGTATTAATTAACTCTCTCTACAGTACTGTGCAAACACAGTGCAAATAAATAGGATATATATCACAACATACATATCAAATGCAATTCTACAGTATTAAACAGTGCAAGTTAATCCTTTATAGTGAAATAAAGTAAGGAACTACAGTGGCGTACTAATGTGTGTGTGTGTGTGTGTGTGGGGGGGGGGGGGGGGGTGTCCGCTGCAGTTGCTAGCTCTCAGGGGGGTGCCAGAAGCAGGAGTGCTGGGGAGGAGTGCTGGTCCTGTCACTCACCGATCAGCTCCCAGCACTCCTCCCCTCCTTTAGGCCGGTGGCGCACAGAATGGTGAAGCAGGAAGACTTCATCCGCTCCACCATCCAGTCTGCAGGCACAGATCATGCTGCCGGCCTGTGTGGGAGGAACCTGCAGCCCAGAAATCTGCATACTCCAGAGCTGCACTCACTGTTCTGCTGGTGGAGTCACTGTGTACATACATTACATCAGGGGCGGACACAGACAGCAAAGGGGCGCTGTGCAAAGAATGTGCCTGGACCCCAAATCCCCCCATGCCAAATTCTCAACCTAACCTATTCCCTCCTAAGATTACATACAGCAATACAAATCATACAGGATAAGGCTACTTTCACTCCTGTGGTACTACGATCCGGCCACCTGATCCGGCAGAAAATGCAAGGAATCGGTCAGGCACAAACTGCAGCGTGCAGAGCTCTGTGTCCCGCTGATTCTCTGCATTTTTGCCACATTGTGGCTGGATCTTTGCTAGATCCCATTATAGTTAATGCGGCCGGCTGGCATTCCATCTGCATCCAGCAGTGCTGGATCCAGTGAATCACTAACGCAGATGTGAAGGTAGCCTAATACAGTGCCACATACTTCTTACATTCAAAGACGTCTCATTTGATCCTCATCTTCTCCATGTAGACCAGACCACCATGATAATTTCTTTCACCCATATCTCGTCTCTGCAGAGTTTGAGACTAGGGATGAGCGAACTCGAACTGTATAGTTCGGGTTCGTACCGAATTTTGGGGTGTTCGTGACACGGACCCGAACCCGGACATTTTCGTAAAAGTCCGGGTTCGGGTTCGGTGTTCGTCGCTTTCTTGGCGCTTTTGTGACGCTTTCTTGGCGCTTTTTGAAAGGCTGCAAAGCAGCCAATCAACAAGCGTCATACTACTTGCCCCAAGAGGCCGTCACAGCCATGCCTACTATTGGCATGGCTGTGATTGGCCAGAGCACCATGTGACCCAGCCTCTATTTAAGCTGGAGTCACATAGCGCCGCCCGTCACTCTGCTCTGATTAGCGTAGGGAGAGGTTGCGGCTGCGACAGTAGGGCGAGATTAGGCAGATTAACTCCTCCAAAGGACTTCACTTGATTAATCGATCGATCTGCAGCTGAATATCATTGAGCTGCTGAAATTCAAATGCTCACTCACTGTTTTTAGGCTGCCCAGACCGTTTGTCAGTCACTTTTTTCTGGGGTGATCGGCGGCCATTTTGTGTCTTGTGCGGTGCTGCGACCAAGTGCATCCAAGCTGCGACCAAGTGCATTTAACCCTCAATGGTGTGGTTGTTTTTTGGCTAAAGCCTACATCAGGGTGAAGCTGTCACACCAAGTGCATTTAACCAGCAATAGTCTGTTCATTTTTTGGCCATATACTAAATCAGGGGCAAGCTGCGCCTGTCACCAAGTGCATTTAACCCTCAATGGTGTGGTTGTTTTTTGGCTAAAGCCTACATCAGGGTGAAGCTGTCACACCAAGTGCATTTAACCAGCAATAGTCTGTTTATTTTTTGGCCATATACTACATCAGGGGCAAGCTGCGCCCGTCACCAAGTGCATTTAACCCTCAGTAGTGTGGTTCGTCAAGCTGTGACACCAAGTGCATTTAACCAGCAATAGTCTGTTCATTTTTTGGCCATATACTACATCAGGGGCAAGCTGCGCCCGTCACCAAGTGCATTTAACCCTCAGTAGTGTGGTTGGTCAAGCTGTCACACCAAGTGCATTTAACCAGCAATAGTGTGGTTATTTTTTGGCCATATCCCAGTCTAATTCTGTCACTAAATCCATACCGGTCACCCAGCGCCTAAATACTAGGCCTCAAATTTATATCCCGCTAAATCTCTCGTTACCGCTGTCCTGTTGTGGCTGGGAAAGTTATTTAGTGTCCGTCAAAGCACATTTTTTGTTCTGGGTTGAAATACAATTCCCAATTTAGCAATTTCATAATTTAGTGGTTTCTGCTATATCAGAGCTATTTGAAATCTATCCCTAAAAGGGTATATAATATTCAAGGTGCACATTGGGTCATTCAGAATAACTTCACACACACCCGCTACTGTGTATTTCCAAGTCTAATTCTGTCACTAAACCCATACCTGTCACCCAGCGCCTAAATACTAGGCCTCAAATTTATATCCTGCTAAATCTCTTGTTACCGCTGTACTGTTGTGGCTGGGAAAGTTATTTAGTGTCCGTCAAAGCACATTTTTTGTTCTGGGTTGAAGTACAATTCCCAATTTAGCAATTTCATAATTTAGTGGTTCCTGCTATATCAGAGCTATTTGAAATCTATCCCTAAAAGGGTATATAATATTCAAGGTGCACATAGGGTCATTCAGAATAACTTCACACACACGCTACTGTGCATTTCCAAGTCTAATTCTGTCACTAAATCCATACCGGTCACCCAGCGCCTAAATACTAGGCCTCAAATTTATATCCCGCTAAATCTCTCGTTACCGCTGTACTGTTGTGGCTGGGAAAGTTATTTAGTGTCCGTCAAAGCACATTTTTTGTTCTGGGTTGAAGTACAATTCCCAATTTAGCAATTTCATAATTTAGTGGTTCCTGCTATATCAGAGCTATTTGAAATCTATCCTTAAAAGGGTATATAATATTCAAGGTGCACATAGGGTCATTCAGAATAACTTCACACACACGCTACTGTGCATTTCCAAGTCTAATTCTGTCACTAAATCCATACCGGTCACCCAGCGCCTAAATACTAGGCCTCAAATTTATATCCCGCTAAATCTCTCGTTACCGCTGTCCTGTTGTGGCTGGGAAAGTTATTTAGTGTCCGTCAAAGCACATTTTTTGTTCTGGGTTGAAGTACAATTCCCAATTTAGCAATTTCATAATTTAGTGGTTCCTGCTATATCAGAGCTATTTGAAATCTATCCCTAAAAGGGTATATAATATTCAAGGTGCACATAGGGTCATTCAGAATAACTTCACACACACGCTACTGTGCATTTCCAAGTCTAATTCTGTCGCTAAATCCATACCGGTCACCCAGCGCCTAAATACTAGGCCTCAAATTTATATCCCGCTAAATCTCTCGTTACCGCTGTACTGTTGTGGCTGGGAAAGTTATTTAGTGTCCGTCAAAGCACATTTTTTGTTCTGGGTTGAAGTACAATTCCCAATTTAGCAATTTCATAATTTAGTGGTTCCTGCTATATCAGAGCTATTTGAAATCTATCCCTAAAAGGGTATATAATATTCAAGGTGCACATAGGGTCATTCAGAATAACTTCACACACACGCTACTGTGCATTTCCAAGTCTAATTCTGTCGCTAAATCCATACCGGTCACCCAGCGCCTAAATACTAGGCCTCAAATTTATATCCCGCTAAATCTCTCGTTACCGCTGTCCTGTTGTGGCTGGGAAAGTTATTTAGTGTCCGTCAAAGCACATTTTTTGTTCTGGGTTGAAGTACAATTCCCAATTTAGCAATTTCATAATTTAGTGGTTCCTGCTATATCAGAGCTATTTGAAATCTATCCTTAAAAGGGTATATAATATTCAAGGTGCACATAGGGTCATTCAGAATAACTTCACACACACGCTACTGTGCATTTCCAAGTCTAATTCTGTCGCTAAATCCATACCGGTCACCCAGCGCCTAAATACTAGGCCTCAAATTTATATCCCGCTAAATCTCTCGTTACCGCTGTCCTGTTGTGGCTGGGAAAGTTATTTAGTGTCCGTCAAAGCACATTTTTTGTTCTGGGTTGAAATACAATTCCCAATTTAGCAATTTCATAATTTAGTGGTTTCTGCTATATCAGAGCTATTTGAAATCTATCCCTAAAAGGGTATATAATATTCAAGGTGCACATAGGGTCATTCAGAATAACTTCACACACACGCTACTGTGCATTTCCAAGTCTAATTCTGTCGCTAAATCCATACCGGTCACCCAGCGCCTAAATACTAGGCCTCAAATTTATATCCCGCTGAATTTGAATACAATACATTGGGCCAAATAATATTTTTGTTGTTGTGGTGAACCATAACAATGAGAAAAACATCTAGTAAGGGACGCGGACGTGGACATGGTCGTGGTGGTGTTAGTGGACCCTCTGGTGCTGGGAGAGGACGTGGCCGTTCTGCCACATCCACACGTCCTAGTGTACCAACTACCTCAGGTCCCAGTAGCCGCCAGAATTTACAGCGATATATGGTGGGGCCCAATGCCGTTCTAAGGATGGTAAGGCCTGAGCAGGTACAGGCATTAGTCAATTGGGTGGCTGACAGTGGATCCAGCACGTTCACATTATCTCCCACCCAGTCTTCTGCAGAAAGCGCACAGATGGCGCCTGAAAACCAACCCCATCAGTCTGTCACATCACCCCCATGCATACCAGGGAAACTGTCTCAGCCTCAAGTTATGCAGCAGTCTCTTATGCTGTTTGAAGACTCCGCTGGCAGGGTTTCCCAAGGGCATCCACCTAGCCCTTCCCCAGCGGTGAAAGATATAGAATGCACTGACGCACAACCACTTATGTTTCCTGATGATGAGGACATGGGAATACCACCTCAGCATGTCTCTGATGATGACGAAACACAGGTGCCAACTGCTGCGTCTTTCTGCAGTGTGCAGACTGAACAGGAGGTCAGGGATCAAGACTGGGTGGAAGACGATGCAGGGGATGATGAGGTCCTAGACCCCACATGGAATGAAGGTCGTGCCACTGACTTTCACAGTTCAGAGGAAGAGGCAGTGGTGAGACCGAGCCAACAGCGTAGCAAAAGAGGGAGCAGTAGGCAAAAGCAGAACACCCGCCGCCAAGAGACTCCGCCTGCTACTGCCCGCCGCCATCTGGGACCGAGCACCCCAAAGGCAGCTTCAAGGAGTTCCCTGGCATGGCACTTCTTCAAACAATGTGCTGACGACAAGACCCGAGTGGTTTGCACGCTGTGCCATCAGAGCCTTAAGCGAGGCATTAACGTTCTGAACCTGAGCACAACCTGCATGACCAGGCACCTGCATGCAAAGCATGAACTGCAGTGGCGTAAACACCTTAAAACCAAGGAAGTCACTCAGGCTCCCCCTGCTACCTCTTCTGCTGCTGCCGCCTCGGCCTCTTCTGCTGCTGCCGCCTCGGCCTCTTCCTCCGCCTCTGGAGGAACGTTGGCACCTGCCGCCCAGCAAACAGGGGATGTACCACCAACACCACCACCACCACCTCCGTCACCAAGCGTCTCAACCATGTCACACGGCAGCGTTCAGCTCTCCATCTCACAAACATTTGAGAGAAAGCGTAAATTCCCACCTAGCCACCCTCGATCCCTGGCCCTGAATGCCAGCATTTCTAAACTACTGGCCTATGAAATGCTGTCATTTAGGCTGGTGGACACAGACAGCTTCAAACAGCTCATGTCGCTTGCTGTCCCACAGTATGTTGTTCCCAGCCGCCACTACTTCTCCAAGAGAGCCGTGCCTTCCCTGCACAACCAAGTATCCGATAAAATCAAGTGTGCACTGCGCAACGCCATCTGTGGCAAGGTCCACCTAACCACAGATACGTGGACCAGTAAGCACGGCCAGGGACGCTCTATCTCCCTAACTGCACACTGGGTAAATGTAGTGGCAGCTGGGCCCCAGGCGGAGAGCTGTTTGGCGCACATCCTTCCGCCGCCAAGGATCGCAGGGCAACATTCTTTGCCTCCTGTTGCCACCTCCTCCTTCTCGGCTTCCTCCTCCTCTTCTTCCACCTGCTCATCCAGTCAGCCACACACCTTCACCACCAACTTCAGCACAGCCCGGGGTAAACGTCAGCAGGCCATTCTGAAACTCATATGTTTGGGGGACAGGCCCCACACCGCACAGGAGTTGTGGCGGGGTATAGAACAACAGACCGACGAGTGGTTGCTGCCGGTGAGCCTCAAGCCCGGCCTGGTGGTGTGCGATAATGGGCGAAATCTCGTTGCAGCTCTGGGACTAGCCAATTTGACGCACATCCCTTGCTTGGCGCATGTGCTGAATTTGGTGGTGCAGAAGTTCATTCACAACTACCCCGACATGTCAGAGCTGCTGCATAAAGTGCGGGCCGTCTGTTCGCGCTTCCGGCGTTCACATCCTGCTGCTGCTCGCCTGTCTGCGCTACAGCGTAACTTCGGCCTTCCCGCTCACCGCCTCATATGCGACGTGCCCACCAGGTGGAACTCCACCTTGCACATGCTGGACAGACTGTGCGAGCAGCAGCAGGCCATAGTGGAGTTTCAGCTGCAGCACACACGGGTCAGTCGCACTACAGAACAGCACCACTTCACCACCAATGACTGGGCCTCCATGCGAGACCTGTGTGCCCTGTTGCGCTGTTTCGAGTACTCCACCAACATGGCCAGTGGCGATGACGCCGTTATCAGCGTTACAATACCACTTCTATGTCTCCTTGAGAAAACACTTAGGGCGATGATGGAAGAGGAGGTGGCCCAGGAGGAGGAGGAGGAGGAGGAGGAAGAGGGGTCATTTTTAGCACTTTCAGGCCAGTCTCTTCGAAGTGACTCAGAGGGAGGTTTTTGGCAACAGCAGAGGCCAGGTACAAATGTGGCCAGCCAGGGCCCACTACTGGAGGACGAGGAGGACGAGGATGAGGAGGAGGTGGAGGAGGATGAGGATGAAGCATGGTCACAGCGGGGTGGCACCCAACGCAGCTCGGGTCCATCACTGGTGCGTGGCTGGGGGGAAAGGCAGGACGATGACGATACGCCTCCCACAGAGGACAGCTTGTCCTTACCCCTGGGCAGCCTGGCACACATGAGCGACTACATGCTGCAGTGCCTGCGCAACGACAGCAGAGTTGCCCACATTTTAACCTGTGCGGACTACTGGGTTGCCACCCTGCTGGATCCACGCTACAAAGACAATGTGCCCACCTGACTTCCTGCACTGGAGCGTGATAGGAAGATGCGCGAGTACAAGCGCACGTTGGTAGACGCGCTACTGAGAGCATTCCCAAATGTCACAGGGGAACAAGTGGAAGCCCAAGGCCAAGGCAGAGGAGGAGCAAGAGGTCGCCAAGGCAGCTGTGTCACGGCCAGCTCCTCTGAGGGCAGGGTTAGCATGGCAGAGATGTGGAAAACTTTTGTCAACACGCCACAGCTAACTGCACCACCACCTGATACGCAACGTGTTAGCAGGAGGCAACATTTCACTAACATGGTGGAACAGTACGTGTGCACACCCCTCCACGTACTAACTGATGGTTCAGCCCCATTCAACTTCTGGGTCTCTAAATTGTCCACGTGGCCAGAGCTAGCCTTTTATGCCTTGGAGGTGCTGGCCTGCCCGGCGGCCAGCGTTTTGTCTGAACGTGTATTCAGCACGGCAGGGGGCGTCATTACAGACAAACGCAGCCGCCTGTCTACAGCCAATGTGGACAAGCTGACGTTCATAAAAATGAACCAGGCATGGATCCCACAGGATCTGTCCGTCCCTTGTCCAGATTAGACATTAACTACCTCCCCTTAACCATATATTATTGGACTCCAGGGCACTTCCTCATTCAATCCTATTTTTATTTTCATTTTACCATTATATTGCGAGGCTACCCAAAGTTGAATGAACCTCTCCTGTGTCTGGGTGCCGGGGCCTAAATACAGACGTGGACAAAATTGTTGGTACCCTTTGGTCAATGAAAGAAAAAGTCACAATGGTCACAGAAATAACTTTAATCTGACAAAAGTAATAATAAATTAAAATTCTATAAATGTTAACCAATGAAAGTCAGACATTGTTTTTCAACCATGCTTCAACAGAATTATGTAAAAAAATAAACTCATGAAACAGGCATGGACAAAAATGATGGTACCCCTAGAAAACACAGAACATAATGTGACCAAAGGGACATGTTAATTCAAGGTGTGTCCACTAATTAGCATCACAGGTGTCTACAACCTTGTAATCAGCCATTGGGCCTATATATATGGCTCCAGGTAATCACTGTGTTGTTTGGTGATATGGTGTGTACCACACTCGACATGGACCAGAGGAAGCAAAGGAAAGAGCTGTCTCAAGAGATCAGAAAGAAAATTATAGACAAGCATGTTAAAGGTAAAGGCTATAAGACCATCTCCAAGCAACTAGATGTTCCTGTGAGTACAGTTGCACATATTATTCATAAGTTTAAGATCCATGGGACTGTAGCCAACCTCCCTGGACGTGGCCGCAGGAGGAAAATTGATGACAAATCTAAGAGACGGATAATCCGAATGGTAACAAAAGAGCCTAGAAAGACTTCTAAAGAGATTCAAGGTGAACTTCATGCTCAAGGAACATCAGTGTCAGATCGCACCATCCGTCGTTGTTTGAGCCAAAGTGGACTACATGGGAGACGACCAAGGAGGACACCATTGTTGAAAACGAATCATAAAAAAGCAAGACTGGAATATGCCAAACTACATGTTGACAAGCCACAAAGCTTCTGGGAGAATGTCCTGTGGACAGATGAGACAAAAATCGAAGTTTTTGCCAAGGCACATCAGCTGTATGTTCACAGACGAAAAAATGAAGCATATCAAGAAAAGAACACTGTCCCTACTGTGAAACATGGAGGAGGCTCTGTTATGTTCTGGGGCTGCTTTGCTGCGTCTGGCACAGGGTGTCTTGAATCTGTGCAGGGTACAATGAAATCTCAAGACTATCAAGGAATTCTAGAGAGAAATGTACTAGCCAGTGTCAGAAAGCTTGGTCTCAGTCGCAGGTCATGGGTCTTGCAACAGGACAATGACCCAAAACACACCGCTAAAAACACCCAAGAATGGCTAAGAGGAAAAAATTGGACTATTCTAAAGTGGCCTTCTATGAGCCCTGACCTCAATCCTATTGAGCATCTTTGGAAGGAGCTGAAACATGCAGTCTGGAAAAGGCACCCTTCAAACCGGACACAACTGGAGCAGTTTGCTCATGAGGAGTGGGCCAAAATACCTGCTGAGAGGTGCAGATGTCTCATTGACAGTTACAGGAAGCGTTTGATTGCAGTGATTGCCTCAAAAGGTTGCGCAACAAAATATTAAGTTAGGGGTACCATCATTTTTGTCCATGCCTGTTTCATGAGTTTATTTTTTTACATAATTCTGTTGAAGCATGGTTGAAAAACAATGTCTGACTTTCATTGGTTAACATTTATAGAATTTTAATTTATTATTACTTTTGTCAGATTAAAGTTATTTCTGTGACCATTGTGACTTTTTCTTTCATTGACCAAAGGGTACCAACAATTTTGTCCACGTCTGTATATGCCAATGGACTGTTCCAATGTTGGGTGACGTGAAGCCTGATTCTCTGCTATGACATGCAGACTAATTCTCTGCTGACATGAAGCCAGATTGTCTGTTACGAGACCTCCCTCCTCTGCCTGGGTGCTGGGCCTAAATATATGCCAATGGACTGTTGCAGTGGTGGCTGACGTGAAGCCTGATTCTCTGCTATGACATGCAGACTGATTCTCTGCTGACATGAAGCCAGATTCTCTGTTACGGGACCTCCCTCCTCTGCCTGGGTGCTGGGCCTAAATATATGCCAATGGACTGTTGCAGTGGTGGCTGACGTGAAGCCTCATTCTCTGCTATGACATGCAGACTAATTCTCTGCTGACATGAAGACAGATTCTCTGTTACGGGACCTCTCTCCTCTGCCTGTGTGCTGGGCCTAAATATATGCCAATGGACTGTTGCAGTGGTGGCTGACGTGAAGCCTCATTCTCTGCTATGACATGCAGACTGATTCTCTGCTGACATGAAGCCAGATTCTCTGTTACGGGACCTCCCTCCTCTGCCTGGGTGCTGGGCCTAAATTTATGACAATGGACTCTTACAGTGGTGGGTGACGTGAAGCCTGATTCTCTGCTATGACATGCAGACTGATTCTCTGCTGACATGAAGCCAGATTCTCTGCTATGGGACCTCTCTCCAATTGATTTTGGTTAATTTTTATTTATTTAATTTTTATTTTAATTCATTTCCCTATCCACATTTGTTTGCAGGGGATTTACCTACATGGTGCTGCCTTTTGCAGCCCTCTAGCTCTTTCCTGGGCTGTTTTACAGCCTTTTTAGTGCCGAAAAGTTCGGGTCCCCATTGACTTCAATGGGGTTCGGGTTCGGGACGAAGTTCGGATCGGGTTCGGATCCCGAACCCGAACATTTCCGGGATGTTCGGCCGAACTTCTCGAACCCGAACATCCAGGTGTTCGCTCAACTCTATTTGAGACATCTTAGTTTCCTACTTTTCCATCATCCTCCCACCTTAACATCCCATCATGCACCCCCAATACAGCGCCCGCTGTGCTCCCCAAAATTATACTGCAGAAACAGATAAACCCCTGAAGATGCTAGTTATACACAGATAGTGCCCCTTCAATAATTATTGGAACAAAGTGCCCTTAAAAAAAACTGCACCCAGCAAATAGTGCCCCTGACACTAATAGTGTAAGCATAATGTCCCCCAAAAAGAACTGTGCTGAGCTGATGCTGTGTGCCCCCCCACTGTAATAGTGCTCCCAAAGACCCAACAATAGTAATAATTCTCTGCTAGAGTGCACGTAGTAGTAATAGTGCCCCTACAGGGCCTCCAAAAGGACTAATGTCCCTACTGTGTCCCAGAAGTAATAATGCTCCCATGGTGCCCATACTAGTATTCATATTCCCCATAGTCCCCCAGTTGTAATAAAGCTCACCATAATGCCCCTGGTAGTAATAATTCTCTTTATCATGTGTGATAGTACAAAAATAGACAATACAAAAAATGCACCGTTCTGTGGCAGTAAAAAAAATACCTCTTCTTAGGGCCCCCGGTAAAGCCAATGTCCCCAGAGTGCCCTCGCCGCACCATTCATCTGTATCACTGTCCTAAGGACGGTGATACAGATGAATAGAGAGATAAGGACTTCCACAATGAAACCACTCATCTCCTGCTGTCCTGCCGCAGCCCCTCTCTCACTGGGCCCCTGTCCGCCCCTGCATTACATTACTTATCCTGTAATGATCCTGAGTTACACCCTGCTTTATACTCCAGAGCTGCACTCACTATTCTGCTGGTAATGATGATTGATTGCCCGCTGGTGACGCTCAAAAACATTAGGAGCAAGGACCTGCTGGTGACCCTCTAAAACATTAGGGGCGAGGGTCTGCTGCTGATCTGACCGTCTAAAAAATTAGGGGTGAGGGTCTGCTGCTGAGCTGATCATCTAAACAGGGATCTCAAACTGCGGCCCTCCAGCTGTTGCAGAACTACAACTCCCAGCATGCCCGGACAGCCTACAGTTATAAGCCTACAGCAGGGCATTGTGGGAGTTGTAGTTTTGCAACAGCTGGAGGGTCGCAGTTTGAGATGCCTGATCTAAAACATTAGGGGCGAGGGCCTGCTGCTGATCTGACCATCTAAAAAATTAGGGGTGAGGGTCTTCTGCTGAGCTGACCATCTAGAACATTAGGGGTGAGGGTCTGCTGCTAATTTGACCATCTAAAACATTAGGGGTGACGGTCTGCTGCTGATCTGACCATCTTAAAAATTAGGGGTGAGGGCCTGCTGCTGATCTGACCATCTAAAACATTATGGGCGAGGGCCTGCTGGTGACCCTTTAAAACATTAGGGGTGAGGGTCTGCTGCTGAGCTGACCATCTAAAACATTAGGGGTGAGGGTCTGATGCTGATCTGACCATCTAAAACATTAGGGGTGAGGGTCTGCTGCTGAGCTGACCATCTAAAACATTAGGGGTGACGGTCTGCTGCTGATCTGACCATCTAAAACATTAGGGGTGAGGGTCTGCTGCTGATCTGACCATCTAAAACATTAGGGGTGACGGTCTGCTGCTGATCTGACCATCTTAAAAATTAGGGGCAAGGGCCTGCTGCTGATCTGACCATCTAAAACATTATGGGGGCGAGGGCCTGCTGGTGACCCTTTAAAACATTAGGGGTGAGGGTCTGCTGCTGAGCTGACCCTCTAAAACATTAGGAGCGAGGGCAGCCTAATAAGCATGTTGACGTGAAGGAGGAGGAGGACAAGAAAAGAAAGATTGAACCATATACCCTTTTTTGTGGTGGAAGGGGTGCATGGGAATACAGTGTATTGAATACACCATAAAAGCCACATTTAAAGTGCTGCTTTCCTCTGGTGGAGTAGAGAAGTCAGGGCCATCCAGGCCTTGTTCATTTTTATAAGAGTCAACCTATCAGCATTTTCAGTTGACAGGCAGATACGCTTATCAGTTATTATGCCCCCAGCAGCATTAAATATCCGCTCTGACAAAACGCTGGCGGCAGGGCAGGCCAGCACCTCCAAGGCATAGAGCGCCAGTTTGTGGCACTTGTCCAGCTTGGAAACCCAGTAGTTGTAAGGCACAGAGGGATCACGGTCTGCTACGTACTCCTTCACCATCTTCCAAAACGTTTCCCTCCTTGTGACGCTAGGCCGCGCATCAGGGTGAGGGTGCTGGCGGGGTGTCATGAAACTATCCCAGGCCTTGGAGAGTTTGCCCTGCCTCTGTTGGAACTGCTGAGTGTTCCCCTCGTCGTCCCTTTTCAGTTGGCCAAGGAACTACGTACTCTGCAGCCAGCGTTGTTTGCTGGAAATTTTTTGAGCAATTTTTCCACAATGACCTTCTGGTATAAAACAATTTTGATAGTCCTCTCCACCACAGGAATGAGAGATGAGAAGTTTTGTAGTGGGGATCGAGTAGGGTGAAAAAACAGTAATCGGTGTTGGCCAAAATGCGTATAACGCGAAGGTCACAGGAAAGGCAGCATAACATAAAGTCAGCCATTTGTGCCAGAGTGCCAACAGACAAGACTTCGCTGTCCTCATCAGGAGGATGACTCTCAAATCAATCTCCTCTTCTGCCCATCCACGCTGAAACCTGCTATGGGTACTACCCTCCGTAGCGGAGGCACCCGTCTCCTGCTCCTCCTCATCCAATTCGCGCTGAGAAGACGAACTGAGGGTGGTCTGGCTATCACCCTGTGTACTGTCTTCATCCATTTTCACCTCTTCCACATGCAAAGCGTCCGCCTTCATTGTGAGCAGCGAGCGTTTCAGAAGACACAGAAGTGAGATGGTTATACTGATAAGAGCAGCATCGCCGCTCACCATCTGTGTTGATTCCTCAAAGTTTCTTAAAACCTCGCAGAGGTCAGACATCCATGCCCACTCATCGCTTGTGAAGAGAGGAAGCTGACTGGAAAGGCAACGACCATGTTGCAGCTGGTATTCCACTACTGCCCTCTGCTGCTTGCAAAGCCTGGCCAACATGTGGAACGTGGAGTTCCAGTTCGTGCTCACGTCACACAACAGTCGGTGAGCTGGCAATTGCAAGCGCTGCTGCAGCATTGCCAGAACGACGGCAGCTGTAGATGACTTTCAGAAATGGGCACACATGCAGCGTACCTTCACCAGTAGCTCAGGCGAATTGGGGTAGGTTTTGAGAAACCCCTGAACCACTAGGTTGAACACATGGGCTAGGCATGGTATGTGTGTGAGCTTGTCAAGCTCCAAAGCCGCCACCAAGTTACGGCCATTATCAGACACAACAAATGCCTGGTTCTAGGTTGAGTGGCGAGAGCCACAGCTCAGTCTGGTCCCTTATATCCTGCCAAAGCTCTGCGGCGGTGTGCTGTTTGTCACCTAAGCAAGTTAGTTTCAGCAGGACCTGTTGCTGCTTCCCCACTGCAGTGCTACACTGCTTCCAGCTATGGACTGATGGCTGACTGGTGCTGTAAGATGAGAATGCAGAGGTGAAAGTGGAGGAGAAGAAGGGGGTTTGCAGCCACTAATGTAGGTGATGGAGGAAATCCTGATGGAAGTAGGTCCCACAATCCTTGCTGTCGGTAGCACCTGTGCCATCCCAGGGTACGACTCACTCCCGGTCTCCACAACGTTCACCCAGTGTGCCGTCAGGGAAATGTAGCGTCCCTGGCCAAAAGCACTTGTCCATGTGTCAGTCGTTAAGTAGATCTTGCCAATAACTGCGTTGGTCACGGCATGGGTGATGTTACGGGACACATGCTGGTGTAAGGCGGGGAAGGCACACTGGGAAAAATAGTGGTGGCTGGGGACTGAGTACCGAGGGATGGCCGCCAACATCAGGCTGTGGAAAGCCTCAGTGTCCACAAGCCTAAGTGGCAACATTTCCAGGGCCAGCAATTTGGAAAGGTTTAGTGCTATGGCCTGTGGGTGGGTGGCTGGGTATTTGCGCTTTCGTTCAAAGGCCTGGGGTATAGACATCTGTATGCTACGCTGGGACACAGAAGTTGATGTGCTAGATGATAGTGCTTGCGAAGGTCCAGGTGCAGGGCGGGAGGCATGCGGGCCTGCGTCTTGGACAGGGGATTGGCCAGCACGTAACACAGGGGAAGAGGAGGCAGTGGTGTGACCTGCAGACACTGATTATGGACCTAGGCGTTTGGCCCACCTATTAGGGTGCTTTGATGCCATGTGGTGGATAACGCTGGTGGTGGTGAGGTTGCTAGTGTTCACGCCCCTGCTCATTTTGGTATGGCACAAGTTGCAAATGACAATTCTTTTATCGTCCGCACTTTCCTCAAAAAAGCGCCAGATTGCGGAACACCTACCCCTTGACAAGGGAGAATGCCGCAAGAGGGTGCTCTGGGGAACAGTTGTGGGCCTGTTTGGTGTGGCCCGCCTTCCCCCTTTTGCCACCCCACTGCCTCTTCCAGTCTGTTGCGGTGCTGTGGATCCTTCCCCCTCTGTACTGCTGTCCTCGCTCGGCTTGACACCTTTCCAGGTTGGGGCAGTGATTTCATCATTCACCAGCTCCTCTTCTATTTCCTCACTCTGGTTATCCTCTTGACTTGTTGACCTAAGAAGAACCTCACTTATTGACAACTGTGTCTCATCCTCATGATCAACCTCTTGAGACACTAATTGATGTTGACTTATTGGCTACTGTGTCTCATCATCATCATACACCTCGTGAAACACTAATTGCCATTCCCCACTGTAACGGACCGTTTCAGCAGACAAGGGGTTAAAATCCGTTTAGGCGATATGCCCCTTTCTGAGAGACAGGCTCAGCTACTGCAGAACACCAACCTCCCGAACTGGATACAAAATAGCACTCCAAACTGGAACCTCGCGAATAGCTGCCGGCAGACGAACAGGAAAAGCGTACAGTCAGCTTACACTCCTGGCAATCAGTCTCTAACAGCATATAGGGAATCCCCCCAATAACGAGACAAGGCTCCGTCTTGAGGGTCAGCAGTGGTCTGACTGTACTTCAAGTACAGCCTCTTTTATTCATAAGAAACATACATAGTACTGCCCACAGGGTTTTGAAATCCAACCAATCAATACCTTACAACACATACAATGTAAATACAGCAACCAATCGTTCACGCCCCCAGAGGACCAGAAGGGAGACTGCGACACAGGACAGATACAACACATCCCCACAATGCATCATGGTTTCTTCCTCTCTGTCCCGGAGACAACCGAAGGCAATCCAATTATCTCTCAGGACAAAGGGAGATCACCAATACACATGTGGAGACAACAGGACAGACATCACCATTTAAACACACAATGGCACCCCCCACAGCAACCACAGACATTTAACATATCCCCAGATAGCTCAAGTCTGAGTGCATCATTAGGTGAATGGCACACAGAATACACAAATACAATAATATTAGCTATCTGGGTGCCCTCACATAACATACAATTTAACCGAACGCATAATAACATAAAATACAATTCCACAGACAGATTTAAGCTGTGCGGCCGGTCTGTTTTCTCCTTTAAAGTTACTATGGGCCATAATCCTGAGGCAAGAGGCTTTTAAACAGCCCTCTCCAAAACCCAGTGGCGAGGTTGGTTTCGCCACACCCACCGTCATCTTCTTTTGACTGTGGATGCTCAAGAGTTTGGGAATCAGTGCACAAGATCTACTCATGTGCCTCTTCAAGCGGGCTTGGCGAGAGGCCCAAATCAAGGAATGGCGATGAAAAGAGTTCCTGGGAATATCCGAGTGTGGGACCACTTGTGTGCCAAGACTCTCCATTGTGGGAGGAAGGAGGATCAGGGTGAGGATTCGTTGGACCCGACTCTTTGCTACTGAGACTGGACTTTGTGGAAGACAGGGTTGTGCTTAACCGACTAGAAGCATTATCTGCTGCAATCCAACCGACCACCTGGTCGCACTGGTGTGACTTCCGAGGGGTGTCCTGCGCCGCCCTGCAAACTGGTACATGAAGCTAGATATCATGGATGAGTGTGTTTCTTGTGCTCTGGCAGCAGGCACAGTTTCACCGCGCCCAGGGCCACGGCCTCTGCGTGCACCATCAGCAGCACAGCCACTTCCCCGTCCCTTACTGCTTGCCTTGAGCATATTAAATGGTATATATGCTTGCAAGTATGTCACACGTACAGTAGCGAAGGTTTTGTAAGTGTATACGCAAATAAATTACACTGAATGTGACAGATATTTAGGGTGTGCTAAGGTTATAGAGGAGATGTAGCGAAGGTAATGTCACTGTCACCAGCGGGGAAAAAATTAGACTGAATGTGACAGATATTTTAGATGCGCTAATGTAACACAACAGATGTAGCAGAGGTTGTGCCACTGTCAGCAGCGGCCAAACAATTGCACGCAATTTAGCGCAGGTTGCACTAATAATATATATGGCAGCCAGATAAAACAATAGTCCTTAAAAGGACTTTTGGTTCTCTAACAACTGAAAACACTAAACAATTCCTGTCCTTACACTGTCCCTTCTGCTACAGCTCTCCCAGACCAAAACGGAGCCGAATCACGTGTCATCGGGTGCTATATAGCACCCGATGACGCATTCCGGCCAGCCGATCACTGCAATGCCAGTAACCAACATGGCTACGGCATAACAGTGAGTGCCAGTACTTCCCCGCATGTTTATTAGCTGCGTAGCAGCCAACAAACGTGCAGGGAGGAGACTTGAGCATCACGCTCGAGCACATGCGGTGTTCGACCGAACACTGCGATGTGCCGAGCATCGCGATGCTTGAGTTAAAATCGTGTTCGGCCGAGCATGCCCACCCAACACTAGTAACAATGTTTGGAACTTTTGAGTCTCAGGCTCCATATCTCACCACCCATTACAGCTTCGAATATGAGATTACCATCATTTTACAAAAAATCCTCTTGGCTATCTTATACATAAATTGGACTTGCAACTATTTAGCATATAATTAGTTAGGCAGATTCTTCTCTTGTAACTGCATTATTACTGTTTTTCTCCTAAAATTCAAAATTTTTAAATTCAATTATTACATCCTGTATTATTAAGACAGGATGTGACTCAGGATCAATACAGGATAAGTAATGTAATGTATGTACGCAGTGACTCCACCAGCAGAATAGCGAGTGCAGCTCTGGAGTATAATACAAGATGTAACTCAAGATCAATACAGGATAAGTAATGTAATGTATGTACACAGTGACTGCACCAGCAGTACTGTATAGGGAGTGCAGCTCTGGAGTATAATATAGGATGTAACTCGGGATCAGTACAGGATAAGTAATGAAATGTATGTACACAGTGACTGCACCAGCAGAATAGCGAGTGCAGCTCTGGAGTATAATGCAGGATGTAACTCAGGATCAGTACAGGATAAGTAATGTAATGTATGTACACAGTGACTCCACCAGCAGAATAGTGAGTGCAGCTCTGGAGAATAATACAGGATGTAACTCAGGATCAGTACAGGATAAGTAATGCATGTACACAGTGACTGCACCAGCAGAATAGTGAGTGCAGCTCTGGAGTATAATATAGGATGTAACTCAGGATCAGTACAGGATAAGTAATGAAATGTATGTACACAGTGACTGCACCAGCAGAATAGCGAGTGCAGCTCTGGAGTATAATGCAGGATGTAACTCAGGATCAGTACAGGATAAGTAATGTAATGTATGTACACAGTGACTCCACCAGCAGAATAGTGAGTGCAGCTCTGGAGAATAATACAGGATGTAACTCAGGATCAGTACAAGATAAGTAATGCATGTACACAGTGACTCCACCAGCAGAATAGTGAGTGCAGCTCTGGGGTATAATACAGGATGTAACTCAGTATCAGTACAGGATAAGTAATGTATGTACACAGTGACTGCACCAGCAGAATAGTGAGTGCAGCTCTGGAGAATAATACAGGATGTAACTCGCTATCAGTACAGGATAAGTAATGTAAGTCCTCAGGTAATGGCTATCTTGCTAATCCTTTGTCTTGCCTAAACGTGATAATTCCTCAAATACTCGGCTGCGTACAGTTTAGACATTGGTCACCCTGGAAGAGCGATCTATAGCAGTGGATTGCTCACCTCTAGGAAGAATACTTGCAGGCCTTAACCCTGGGCTGTGGAGCCGACAGGGACAGAGTAGAGAGGCTAGGAATATACCTCCCTCCAGATATTCAGCTACACGGCTGTTGCTTTCTTGAAGGCTCATGAGAGAACTGCATTCAACTGAACTCTCACTTGGATTGACCTGAGCTCATCTGCACTGGTCTGGATTGACCTCAACCAGCCAACAACGTAACTTAACTGCCTAACTTCGGTCTGAGCTAAGCTATTTATACACACTGACACTGCTCCATCTAGTGGAGAATCGAGTGTAGTGCACCCTGACTAGGCCTGTGTAAAGGATATTTGCATATAGAATCACATTGTGACATGGAGAATATGACAGCAGATAAAATACAAAATACAGGCAGATCACATGACATTAATACATGATTAAAATGAGTTTGCGGGGCCCACTGTCACTTGAGTGGGAGACTGCATGAGTGCAGCTCTGGAGTATAATAAAAGATGGTAATCAGGATTAGTACAGGATAAGTAATTACACAGTGATTGCACCATCAGAATAGTGAGTGCAGCTCTGGAGTATAATACAGGATGGAACTTGGGAGCAGTACAGAATAAGTAATGTATAGTATACTCACAGTGACTCTATGAGCAGAATACTGAGTGAAGCTCTGGAGTATAATACAGCTTGGAACTCAGGATCAGTTCAGGATAAGTAATGTAATGTATTTACACAGTGACTGCACCAGCAGAATAGTGAGTGGAGCTCTGGAGTATAATTCAGAATAAGTACAGGATAAGTAATGTAATGTATGTACACATGACTCGACTAGAAAAATAGTGAGTGCAGCTGTGGAGTATAGTACAGAATGTAATTTAGGATCAGTACAGGATAAGTAATGTAGTATATATACACAGCTACTGCACCAGCAGAATAGTGAGTGCAGCTCTGGAGTATAATACAGGATGTAAGTCAGGATCAGTACAGGATAAGTAATGTAATGCATGAACACAGTGACTGCACCAGCAAAATAGTGAGTGCAGCTCTGGAGTATAATACAGGATGTAACTCTGGATCAGTGCAGGATAAGTAATGTAATGTATGTACACAGTGACTGCACCAGCAGAATAGTGAGTGCAGCTCTGGAGTATAATACAGGATGTAAGCCAGGATCAGTACAGGATAAGTAATGTAATGTATGTACACAGTGACTGCACCAGCAGAATAGTGAGTGCAGCTCTGGAGTATAATACAGGATGTAAGCCAGGATCAGTACCGGATAAGTAATCTAATGTATGTACACAGTGACTGCACCAGCAGAATAGTGAGTGCAGCTCTGGAGTATAATACAGGATGTAACTCTGGATCAGTACAGGATAAGTAATGTAATGTATGTACACAGTGACTCCACCAGCAGAATAGTGAGTGCAGCTCTGGAGTATAATACAGGATGTAAGTCAGGATCAGTACAGGATAAGTAATGTAATGTATGAACACAGTGACTGCACCAGCAGAATAGTGAGTGCAGCTCTGGAGTATAATACAGGATGTAACTCTGGATCAGTCAGGATAAGTAATGTAATGTATGTACACAGTGACTGCACAACAATCTCTCACCAAGAGATACACTACCCAAAAATAACCTATCAAAGAACTTTTTTATCGGACAGCGGGGAAAGCACATCTTGTGGCAAAACCCATTGTCCATTTACATGTCTGCCTGAGACAGTACTGCATAATGAGTTTTGGGCAGTGTGTTAATAAGGTTTATTCCAGATTTTAAAATGTGGTTTAAACGTGGCATGGAATAGGACAGCATGCTCGTTGTCAGGTCTATAGGAGTCTCTAAACTAAATTACTGATGAAGTCTAGTTGAATGTCACCGAGGGCCACAACAGAAACTTGCTGCACAGCGGTGGTAACCCAGATTAATTAGCTGAAACATTCCCTACTGTGACAGTAGCCGGTCACCCACAGACGACGGGGCGGTGGCAGGAGGACAGAGGAGGGGAGAAATGACTTTATGCCTTCACTAGAGAAACTTACAGTATAAAGGTCAAAATAAAAATGAATGGAAATCATGAAGGAGAAGAAGATGACTGATTGTGAGGAGAAGGTGGAAGAAACAAGTGAGACATGAAAAAGAAAGGAACAAGGAAAGTACAAGTGGCTGACAATGAAATGTGTCAGAAAGCGAAAGGGGAAAAAAAAAGCTCAAGAATAGAAAGAGCAATTAAACATCAAGTGAAAGTTCTGGTACTGATACTTCTGTGGTTTCATCTAGAAGCCCCAGAAAATCTCCTACTATGGGCTGTAATGACGGCACTGACTCATATTCATCAAATTGGGGACCTGGGTCAAGTTATGTAACATCTCCATGGTCTGGTTCATTTAGTCATGAGCACAAAAGATGTCGAAAATGTGGAATAAGTCCCTATCTACATGTTACCACCAGATACTGGAAGCCAAGATGGCAACGTCCGGTACCAGTGTGTTCATGGAAAAATGTTCTTGGTGTTGTTCCAGGCATGTCATCTCTCTGAGGATCCTCTGGACAGGTGGACCTAGGCTCTGACACAATAGCATATAAAGCTATTTTTACTGTTCTTCCGTGACAACCATTTTCTCCAGTCTCAGGAAACTTCTAGCAGCTTGGAAAGTGTAGCAAAAGTGACCCACGTCTGTATTTCGAGCGCATTACGATTTTTCGCAATCAAAAATATAATCTCGAATTCGCACAAATATTCGTGAAATATTGCGATTTTGAATTTAGCCCTTGCCTCTCATCACTTGTACTGAAGAATGAGGCCAGGTAGTCGTAGAGTTTGGGGTCCTGGCTAAACGCATTTCGGGGTATACGGTCACCCCTAGCTACTGAGGAAGGGGTGACCGTATACCCCAAAATGCGTTTAGCCACGACCCCAAACTCTACGACTACCTGATGTATGTGAATAGCCTGCCGTTTATACAAATAACGTCCGCGAATGGAAGTTTGAACTATACAGCACAAGACCAGCAATACAAGTCTAGCTGCACGTGTCAAACAAACTACCAGCGCGGGAGAGAGGGGACGAGTAACGCTCGTGAACACTGGTCTGAGAAGTACAGTCGGATGCAAAAATTTGGGCAACCTTGTTAATCGTCATGATTTTCCTGTTTAAATCATTGGCTGTTACGATAAAAAATGTCAGTTAAATCTATCATATAGGAGACACACACTGTGATATTTCAGAAGTGAGATTAAGTTTATGGGATTTACAGAAAGTGTGCTATAATTGTTTAAACACAATTAGGCAGGTGCATACATGTGGTCACTGTTGTTGTCATTTTATTGATTCCAAAACCTTTAGAACTAATTATTGGAACTCAAATTGGCTTGGTAAGCTCAGTGACCCCTGACCTACATACACAGGTGAATCCAATTATGAGAAAGAGTATTTAAGGGGGTCAATTGTAAGTTTCCTTTTTCTCTGAAGAGTAGCAACATGGGGGTCTCAAAACAACTCTCAAATGACCTGAAGACAAATCTTGTTCACCATCATGGTTTAGGGGAAGGACACAGAAAGCTGTCTCAGAGATTTCCGCCGTCTGTTTCCCCAGTTAGGAACATATTGAGGAAATGGAAGACCACAGGCTCAGTTCAAGTTAAGGCTCGAAGTAGCAGACCAATAAAAATCTTAGATAGACAGAAGCGACGAATGGTGAGAACAATCAGAGTCAACCCACAGACCAGCACCAAAGACCTACAACATCATCTTGCTGCAGATGGAGTCACTGTGCATCGTTCAACCATTCGGCGCACTTTACACAAGGAGATGCTGTATGCGAGAGTGATGCAGAGGAAGCCTTTTTTCCGCCCACAGCACAAAAAAGTGCCGCTTGAGGTGGGCTAAAGCACATTTGGACAAGCCAGCTTCATTTTGGAAGGTGCTGTGGACTGATGAAACTAAAATTGAGTTATTTGGCCATAACAAGCGGCGTTATGCATGGAGGAAAAAGAACACAGCATTCCAGGAAAAACACGTGCTAACTACAGTAAAATATGGTGGTGGCTCCATCATGCTGTGGGGCTGTGTGGCCAGTGCAGGGACTGGGAATCTTGTCAAAGTTGAGGGACGCATGGATTCCACTCAGTATCAGCAGATTCTGTAGACCAATGTCCAGGAATCAGTGACAAAGGTGAAGCTGCGCCCGGGCTGGATCTTTCAACAAGACAACGACCCTAAACACTGCTCAAAATCCACTAAGGCATTTATGTAGAGGAACAAGTACAACGTTCTGGAATGGCCATCTCAGTCCCAGACCTGAATATAATTGAAAATCTGTGGTGTGACTTAAAGAGAGCTGTCCATGCTCGGAAGCCATCAAACCTGAATGAACTAAAGAGGTTTTGTAAAGAGGAATGGTCCAAAATACCTTCAACCAGAATCCAGACTCTCATTGGAACCTACAGGAAGCGTTTAGAGGCTGTAATTTCTGCAAAAGGAGGATCTACTAAATATTGATTTCATTTCTTTTTTTGTGGTGCCCAAATTTATGCACCTGCCTAATTTTGTTTAAACAATTATAGCACACTTTCTGTAAATCCAATAAACTTCATTTCACTTCTCAGATATCACTGTGTGTGTCTCCTATATCATATATTTAACTGTCATTTTTTATCGTAACAACCAACGATTTATACAGGAAAATCATGACGTTTAGCAAGGTTGCCCAAACTTTCGCATCCCACTGTATAGGACCATCCAGCTGAGCAGTTGCGGGACACTCATCGATACTGTAAGACCGTTCTAATTTCTCCGGCAGGCTTTCACAAGGACTGCAAGAAAGTTTCTCCAGTGGAACGCCGCTGGCAATATATAGCGGGACGTCGCAGCATGATTTATTCTGCTATTATTCAGATATGTATGATTGTTGTTGAAGTGTGTATAGGACATTATTATTATAGTTTGGGAAGTGGATATTTTAATTAATTTATGTATCAATAAACTCTTTGTGGTCCGAATACCTGGAGAGTGCCCAGATTCTCTTTGTTTTACACACCCACTTTCAAGAGGATAGGGCGAGTCCTCTTTTTCTGAGTGCACCTCTGTTTGGTCTTAGTGAGTCCTGTGCGTCACATCTGGTATTTATTCCCAGAACTTGGACTCTGCCTGTCCAGACACAGGAGTCAGCAAGGTAACCTGCTACTACAGCCATTCAGACTTTGCTGCATTACACTTGGACATGGAGCTATTATCAAAACCCTGTATCCCATGGTGAACACTACAGCTATTATTGCTGTTGCCAGCCATAGATTGAGAGAGGAAGATAAAGAGGATATAGGGCCGTGACACCGATCCTTGTCTAAATCCATACATAGCTGTGTACAGTTGGGGCTGCGTCGGCTATAACTGGTTATCCTACAACTCCCATTTTGCACTTGAGTAAAGAGAGACGTTTATTCTCCCACCAGTAGCCAGGTTTTCTGACTTCTATACCATGCACTGGTCATTGCACACTACATGCCCAGCCTTGCGCCCATACAAACATTTCACAGCATGGACACCCCATCTACCGTCACTGGACGGCACTAGGGAGCAATAGAGGACAGCCAGAGCCACTACCACTCCCACCCTCTGCTCCGGCTCTTCCTGGGCCATTGCACAAACTTTATCCTTTATCCCTATGTTGAATATGTTGAATTATAAAAATGATTTAAAGGCTTTTTTTATGTGATTTTACACTGGATCCAATTCACCACCTACACATTATACTTTCACATTGTCTGCCTTGTATTAGTCACTGAGGTCAGACGCATGCTACTGTATATCATATGCTGCATTCTTTCCTCTATGTCTTCACATTCTACAAACACGCCGGCGGTATAGCCTGACATTCTCCACCCGCCGATGCTGCTGAGACCAGGGGGAAATACTGATTTTAATCTTACTTCTAAGTAAAACCACTTCCTCCGCTTTATGGTACAGTGCAATTTCATGACTCACAAGGAGGAAAGTATGAATGTAGGAACCTGCAAGCTATAAGATCGCTATGGGGAGAAATATTGGAAGTTTTTGTCAAGTCACAGGCTTAAAGGGTATGCCCACATTTGGATACCCTTTTAGAGTTAACATAACAATGATTCCACATAGTAAAGGAGTTAATCTATAAATTCTATATTGTTCTATGACTTGTACAGATCCCGAGTTACAGCAGTCGCAGCCTCTATTATACTCAAGAGCTGCAATCACAATACTGTTGGTCCATAGTATAGTAAACAGTCGACAAGCTTGTCCACAGTCACATTCCTACTAGCTTATCTTACATCAAAATATTATCTGGCTCTGTATTCACAGTAGCAATCCTCACATTGCCGCTCCCTTGGGCCGGGTAGTGATAAGAGGACACACCCTTTCCTCCCTCGGGGCACACCCCGATGCTGGGGCCCCTGCCTGATGGTAGTTGGGGTGCCCTTGGTGTTGTGGATTTGGTAAGAGTGCAAGGCAAGACATGTAGGTGCTGGGGCTGGCAATTAGTGCTGGAATCGGTAACCAGGCCAAGAGTAGAAAATAAATGGGAGTTGTAGTACATCCAATGGTATGAAAACACAGCTCCAAATAATTCACAGTGCAAATCTTCCCGGATAACAATGTATGGATATGAGCAAGGATGGGGATTGTAGTACTCCTTCCCTCTATATCTCCAGATTCTCTCTCCGTAGAATCTATGGCTGGCAATATTCTTTTTGCAGTGAAGGCTGTAACTCCCAGCTGAGGGGTACAGGATTAGTACATGGTTTACCGGACCGTGTCTAAGAATGAAAGGTGTTATAGCAATGTCCCTCTTATTGCAGTAAAGTCTCAGTATCAGCTCTCTTTAATTGCGAATACCTTACTGACGTACTAAACTGCTCAGTCATACACATTCTGGACCTTCTCGGTTCTTTCTTTCTCCTTTCCTGGAGTACGGTGGATCTCTCAGAGATAGGGGTTATGTAGTGTTCAGGCCTAGTACTCTGAGGAGTGAGCACATGTAGATCCCTCTGACTTCCTCAGCTAACTCACAAGTAAATGAGCTAGGGGCGGACCCAAGTCCAGCACCTATCTTCCTGCAGAGGCTGAGTCAGGATCATTAACCCTGACAGATCCATACAGAACTATATTGGGTACATTTCAAAGCATTATATAACAAGAACAGTTTACAAGTCCTGGATTACGGCACATCACAGAGTATATACATACACTACTTATAAATAGGCATATATATCTTCATTCTCAGTTATCTCTCAATTGCCTCTTACTTGATCCTTTTCTCGAGCGATAATAAAGTACATTAAAAAAAATGCATTACAACTACGGATCTCAGTTAATCCTTTTGGAATACACAAATCTAATCTCACAATCCAATATGTCTCCCACTGCAATAGCAGCCTCTTGCTATCCCCCACCTTCGAGACTTACTGAGAATAAAGACAATGGTTTAAAGGGGTTGTCCCATGAAAAATATTCTACAGTTTTCAAACCAGACCTCTCACTGTCTGAAATAAAGGAACAATGTCCTATTGATGTTAAATGGTTGGAAACCCTCAAGAAAAGAGAGGTGAGTTTGGGCCTACATGCCCTGATTGAGTATGTGAAAGTACAGTTCATACCACGCAGTTTAAGATGTACTTTAGCACCGATATTACTTCAAGATGCTGCAATTTATTTACAACGATCGTATACGATGAACAATTGACACTTGTTTTTGTGCTGTTGACTTCCAACATTTAAAAGCAGAAATGGATTTGTTACAGGTTGAGATATCTAGTATCAAGGAAGAGATTAAGAAATCTAGATCTCTGGATGAATGCTAACCATGAGAACTTGTGGGCATTCATTTGGTAAGGAAAGACACCAAAATTTGAAAGGGATACCTGAGACTACTGTTAGAAAGTACCTGGAATCATCGTGGATGGAAGTTATGTGTCACTGAGGTTCCTGGCCTCAGTAAAGTACCGTAAGAGCCGGTATTTTATGTGTCAGCAGCAGCTATTGCTAATTGACACCTTGAGATTTAGCATGGCTGTCATAGCTGATCCGGGATGGCTCTTACTGGGAGTAGTCAAAGTGCTGGGTGGGTGACTGCTCCCCATGTTCCAGGCCTGGTTTTGCCAGGCATAAAAACCACCCAGCACTGCCAGGTGTGTGGATTTACCTCCCTCTGAGAGTGGAGCTCAGGAGTCTGTGTGCTGTGAACTGAGGGCTGTGCTGTGACTTCCTGGGACGGAAGATTCTCTGGCTCATATCCCCTTTTCTTTCCAACCGTTATCCCAAAAAGACTTAAAAACTGGACTTGGTGTAAAGGCCGTAGCGGTAATTTATTAACAACAACCATAATTACCATACATTGCACATATTCCTTGTAAACATTGTAACCTTAATCCAACATGTAAGCTTTTTCTTCCCTTCCTGTCCCAGAATACTCCTATATGACGCAAAGGGATCCTGGAAGGCAATTCCAGCTTATGATCCAGGTTTTTAATCCAACTTTACCCTCGGCCGCACTCTCCGACCCAAGGGCACCAGCTCCTCGAACTTCTACCCTTGCAAGGCTATTAGCCCAAACAGGATCCCCCAGCTTTCCAGTCACCACCAAAACCTCATAGATGCACGCCGCAATAGATAGAGCCATACACCTATTCCAAGTTATTTGCCTCACAGGATCCTGTCCTTTACGACGATGACGCACAAAGACGGGAGGGTGGGCGGGAAACTTTGGTCCACGTTCCTCACACTCACTAAGCCTCTCCCCTAGCTGCCTTATATCCCCGGCGCGAAATTGCCACTCCGTTCCTCCCTCCTCCCAGGCAAAACCTCTTCACATGACAAACTAACTCTATCCGCCACTGCCTTCCACCAAAGTCAAGCCGCATTTCGCTACGGCTATGCCCCGCTCCATTGCTTTTTTGGATTTGAGGTTTGAGCCAGGCTGGAGGACTCAGGACCATCTAGGAAGGCGTAGGTCCAGTCCGCTTACCTCGATAATATTTGGATTCTTCCGGCGATAAATCCCTGTTTTGGCAATGTTTTTATTTTTTGTTATTTACAGTGTTCATCTGACAGGTTAGATCATGTGGTATTTTTATAGAGCAGATTTTTATGAACGTGACAATACCTACTTTTTTTGGTAGTTTGTTTCAGTTTTACATAATAAAGCATTTTTTTTTAAATAGTTTTTTTAGTGTCTCCATATTCTGAAAGCCATAATTCTTTTTTATTTTTTGGGCGACTGTCTTATATAGGGGCTCATTTTTTGCGGGATGAGATGACGATTTGATTGGTACTATTTTAGGGTGCGTATGACTATTTGATCGCTTACAATTACACTTTTTGTGATGTAAGGTGAACACCTGAGGGGTTAGGTCATGTGATATTTTTATAGAGCTGGTCGTTATGTATGTGGCAATACCTAATATGTATACTTTTTTATTTATTTATGCATTATGCAAGTTTTACACAATGATACAATTTTTGAAACAAAAAATAGAATTCACATTTTAGTGTCTCTATAGTCTGAGAGCCATTGTTTTTTAAAAAATTTTAAGAGATTGTCTTAGGTAGGGTATCATTTTTGCGGGATGAGATGACGGTTTGATTGGCACTATTTTGGAGAGCATATGACTTTTTGATCGCTTGGTATTACACTTTTTGTGATGTAAGGTGACAAAAAATAGCTTTTTTGACACCGTTTTTTTTTTTTATGGTGTTCACCTGAGGGGTTAGGTCATGTGGTATTTTTAAGGTTGTTACGGATGCGGCGATACCTAATATGTCAACTTTTTTTTATTTATTTTTTACATTTAACACAATAAAAGCTAATTTTTTAAACAAAAAAAAATCATGTTTTAGTGTGTCTATAGTCTGAGATCTATAGTTTTTTTTATTTTTTGGGTGATTGTCTTAGGTAGGGGCTAATTTTTTGCGGGATGAGGTTACGGTTAGATTGATACTATTTTGGGGGGCATACGCGTTTTTGGTCGCTTGGTGTTGCACTTTTAGTAATGTAAGGTGACAAAAAATGTTTTTTTTAGCACAGTTTTTATTTATTTTTTTTGTCGGTGTTCACCTGAGGGGTTAGGTCATGTGATATTTTTATAGAGCCGGTCGATATGGACGCGGCAATACCTAATATGTCTACTTTTCTTTTTTCCTCTATTTTTTTTACAATTTTCTTTTACTTTATTTTGGGAAAAAGACGCTTTTTTTTTTTACTTGAAACTTAAAATTTTTCGGGGGCAAACTTTATTTTTTAAACTTTTTTTTTCACTTTATTTTATGATCCTCTCTAGGACTTTAACTTTTGGGGGTCTGATCCCCTTTACAATGCGTTACAATACTTCTGTATTGTAATGCATTGGCTGTAAGTGTATTACCACTGTAATACGCTTACTGTTGTGCTTTTTCATAAGTGTAAACAGTTATATCTACTTATTCTAGTTATAATGGGTATTCATTGCCTTTAAGAGCAATGCTGATTTATATTCACTGTTTTGTATGGATTTTCATGTAGGCCGAAGTAAGTCCATGAGAAGATTACTGTGCTGATCAAAATCTAGTGTTATTGTAACAATATATTATACATTTAGAAAGTTAGAAGATACACAGCACCTGCAGATTCTGAGGCTTCATTGTTTTTCCTATCTGAACATGAATTCCACAGTGTGAGAATGGTCTAGATGTTCCTCAAAGTATACATTCATGTATCAAAGTTTGTCCCTCAGCCCTGAGACAAGGCCTCTAGTTGTCAGAGGTGTGAAGTATTGAAAATATTAGGCATGTATGAGTTAACCCTTAAAGGGGTTGTCCAGGTTCAGAGCTGAACCTGGACAACCCTCCATTTTCACCCCGGCAGCCCCCCTCACATGAGCATCGGAGCAGTTCATGCTCCGATGCTCTCCTTTGCCCTGCGCTAAATTGCACAGGGCAAAGGCATTTTTCTGAGTTCCAGTGACGTACCGGGCTCTCCATGGGGCTGACAGGAACCCCGGTGACTTCACCGGCACTGATAGGCGGGATTTGGCTCTGCCCTAGCCAGTAAAACGGCTAGGGCAGAGCTAAAGCCCGCCCCTCAGAGCCGGTGACGTCACCGAACACACTGCTGGGCGGAAGTTACCGCCCGGCAGTGTGTTATTGAAAACACAAGAGCCCGTGCCCTGCGCGATCTAGCACAGGGCACTGGAGCGCATCGGAGCATGAGATGCTCCGATGCTAGGCTCAGGGGGATGCCGGGGTGAAAATAAGGGTATGTCCGGGTTCAGCTCTGAACCTGGACAACCCCTTTAATGGTATGATGCTTATTGCTTATACAACAGTGCCACCTAGATATAAGCGGTTAATATTACATCAGTAGCAAAAGTGCATTCTGGGTAGTATTATGACGTCATGCTCCTTATCAATGCACACACCCATCCAACAATGATTGGAAAGTTTCAAACTCGGAGGGCGTGTTCATCTGATAAGTTTTGGGTTAAGAAACCAGTTACCAGAAAGAAAAAAAAGAGGAAAAGGAGAAAAAGAAAAAAAAAAGAGAAACAAACATTTGGATTATAGATTTCTGGAGAATTATTGGGATTATCGGGAAAAACTTTTGAGAGCTGGCTGCCCCAAGACTCTGCACATCACTTGACCATTGGGTAATGTATATTTTGTTTTATGTAGTATTGATCTAAATTAATTGGCTTGATACTTAGCCAGATACCCGCTCATTTGCGGACGTGTAACGTTAGTTGCTACATCAGTATTTTCTCTGATTTCAGTTACGATGCATATAACTGAAAAAAGGGGATAATATTGGAGAACTCTTTGTTGGGAATCTTTGTATTCCCTAGTTTGATATCAAGCCAATAATTTATAAGTTTTGTTGCAATACTACCATTATCTGAAGATTGGTCATCATTTTTGGGCGGAGCAAGGGCTCGTATCTGTCATCTTCTTGATTGAGTTTTCCGCATAATCCATTGATTGTATATCTCTCACAAATTTAAAGCTGTATTGCATAATATTCTTGTGTTGGTTGAGTAGTGTTTTGTTGATATCATATAGTGGTGAATTCTGGGTACTGCACATCATTGTATATTACTGAAATTTATGTTGAATAATTTTTGTTTGTATTTTAAACTATTGTATAATAAACCATTTATATTTTTGCATAGACGCTTGAACCCTGTTTTACTGATTGCACAAAATAATCAGGTTCTCGATTGAACTCTTTGAGATGTTTATGTCCATCTCACGGGTCAATATAGTTTGCCCAATTTTTTTTTTGACCCGATAATTTTTTTAAATATTTATATATAAAGCATTTGCTTTATATACCCGACATTACAGCCTGCTTGCCTGTGAGATCCAGGGGGCTGGATCTCACAGGCTCTCCCGGAAGGCAGCCACGATGCCTAAGGAAGGCATCGGGCTGCCTTCCCTGCCATGGGGTCCCTGTCACAGCAGCGTGGGGACCCCATGGAAACCAGCACCAGTGAGGATACCGCACGTGTTGCGGTCAGAGCTGACCACGGCCGTGCAAGGTTTAATGCATTGGCATCGGGGGCCGGCTATCAGTGACTGCCGGAACCCTGCCGCTGGTCAGGCGGGCGCAGCTCCTGCACCCACCCGATCAGCCCGTCGTACCTGTACTGCACTGGAATTTCTGTACCGCATTACTATGAACAGTTAAAGTTGAGATGATTTCCAAAAGGCATAAAGATAAAAATACTAATAGAACGAGAAGAGGAGAGCTGGGTGTGCAAGATCAGGGTGCTAGGTGGGATACAAGGGAGAGAGGTAGGCCACTCACCTGATAGTGTTGTGCTGATCGCATGTACTGTAGTAAGTATTCGCTGCTGCACCCCCTCCTGCTGGAGATATGGAGGAAGCAAAGGAGATACTGCTGAAGATACTAGCAAAGAAGAGTTTCCACAGATATCTGTTTTATTGATGATAAAACACCTCGTTTCGGGGTCGGACCGACCACCTTCGTCAGGTAAGTGCATCAATGATTGATGAAACTCTTCTTTGCAGCACCACTCCTTCGTTTCTTCCTACATATCTCTATAAAGTTAAAGATAACACATTCCCTTTGTATTTTAAGCAAAAACAATTTCTTTATTTTCATCTTTTACATTTTCAAAATAACAAAAAAGGAAAATGACCTGATGCAAAACTTTCGGCACCCTGCATGGTTAGTACCTAGTAACACCCCTTTTATTAAGTATCACAACTTGTAAATGCTTTTTGTAGCCAGCCAAGAGTCTTTCAATTCTTGTTTGAAGGATTTTCTTCCATTTTTCCTTGTGAAATTCTTCCAGTTCTGTAAAATTTCTGGGCTGTCTTGCATACACTGTACTTTTGAGGTCTATCAACAGATTTTTAATAATGTTCAGATCATTGGACTGTGAGGGCCATGGTAAAACCTTCAGCTTGTGCCTTTAAGGTAGTCTCTTGTGGATTTTGAGGTGTGTTTAGGATCATTATCTATTTGTAGAAGCCATCCTCTTTTCGACTTGTTATGTTTGCTTCCAAAATTTGCTGAAATTTCATTGAATCCATTCTTTCCTCTACCTGTGAAATGTTTTGCGTGCCATTTGCTTCAACAAAACCCCAAAGCATGATTGATCCACTCCCATGGTGAATGGTTGAAGTTCTTCAAACAGACCTTTGCATAGTGGCCAAAGAGTTCTATTTTAACCTCATCAGTCCACAGGACTTGTTTCCAATATGCATCACGTGTGTTTAGATGTTCTTTTGCAAATTTCTGACACTGAATTTTGTGGGGAGGACGCAGGAGAGGATTTCTTCTGATAACCGTTCCATTAGGGCCATATTTGTGCAGTTGTCGCTGAACAGTAGAACAATGTACCATAACTCCATAGCTAAATCTTCCTGAAGGTCTTTTGTAGTCAAGAGGGGGTTCTGATTTGCCTTTCTAACAATCCTACCAGCAACTGTCTCTAAAGAGTGTCTTGGTCTTCTAAACCTTCTCTTGACCTCCACTGTTCCTGTTAACTACCATTTCATAACTGAGGAAAAGGCAACCTGAAAACGGATTGCTATCTTCTTATAGCCTTCTCCTACTTTGTGAGCCTCAACCATTTTCAGATTGTTAGGTAGCTGCTTAGATTAACCCATGGCTGCTGTTTTTGGGACAAGGTTAGTGGAGTCAGGGTGTTTATAAAGCTTTGAAATTTGCATCACCTCATGATGATTGTAAACAAGCCTTAACTCTAACAGGCTATTTAAGGTCTGAGACCTGGGTCAAAGTTATCTGAGCACTCAAATCTCCTTGGGTTCCCATACTTTTGCAAGGTACTCCACTAATATTGCACAAAACAAATAATACATTAATATTGCTTAAAATTTTGATAAGTGTGTTTCATCTTTAAATGTATGCCTTTTGGAGATCATTTCATTTTCAGCTTGCTTAATTGTTCACAGTAACAGTAATTTTGACCTGGGGTGTGCAAACTTTTGCATACCACTGTATTTAGCGAAACATATGGATAGTTGTCTGACTGTGGAGTGCATAGAAAATTGTCAGGAGATCCTACATTAGTTTTTTAGAATGAGATAGCCATGTTTTTGGAGGAGAGGAAAATTGTACATCTTTTCAATTATAAAGTGTTTAGGATGTGCTTCTCTTGCTCTCTCACTTTCTGTATATAACTGTCTCTTTATGTCTCTCTCACTGCATCTCTCTTGCTCTCGCTATCATGACTTTTCTGTCTCCACCATCGTGTCTCTAGTACAAGTCTCCACTGACATCTTGTGGCCTCTTCTAGATCCTACCTCAACAGGGCTCTTCCCAGTGAAGTCCTACCAGTATATGACCATACTCCAAACTGATATTGCAGAACATCGAAAAATAGCACAATAGACATAAAAATCTTCCAATAGCCTTCGGGGACTGAGTCTCACGAAACATTGCAGGTGGTGTTGGTCAAGCTCCATCCACCTCCGTGGTGAACTTCTGCGATTGGGCTTCATTTGAACCTAGCATGATACTATGGGTGAAATATTGTAGTTCTTTAACAATAATAAGAATCTACTGGAATATTCCTACATCTATTTTTCTATTTTTTTATGTATTAAATGAGAAAAAATACTCAGATTCTGAGGACTTAGCAGGACCATGGTTGTTACTTTAAAGGAAACCTGTCACTAGGATTTTGCGCCTAGAGCTGGGGACATGGGCTGCTAGATGGCCGCTAGCACATCTGCAGTACCCAGGTCCCATAGCTCTCTGTGCTTTTATTGTGTTAAAAAACAGTTTTGATTGATATGCAAATGACCTGATATGAGTCCTGTAGCCGGAGATGAGTCAAGCGGAAAGGAGCCCAGCACCGCCCCGCGTCCTCCGAATCTCCTCCTTGCTGGCTGACGTCATAGAGCTGGAGCGCCGAAATCTCGCGATGCGCGAGCTAGCCTATGCGCAGTGTCGGCATCATGTTCATTCCCTGTACTGGCATCAGCACAGGGAACGAACTACGCATGCGCTAGCTCGCGCATCGCGAGATTTCGGCGCTCCAGCTCTGTGACGTCAGCCAGCAAGGAGGAGATTCGGAGGACGCGGGGCGGTGCTGGGCACCTTTCCGCTGGACTCATCTCCGGCTACCGGACTCATATCAGGTCATTTGCATATCAATCAAAACAGTTTTTTAACACAATAAAAGCACAGAGAGCTATGGGACCTGGGTACTGCAGATGTGCTAGCGGCCATCTAGCAGCCCATGTCCCCAGCTCTAGGCGCAAAATCCTAGTGACAGGTTTCCTTTAAAAACAGCACAACATATATTTGTGTTTATATTGATGTGATATTGTAGTGTTCCACCACTTAAAGAGTTAAAGGAAAAAACTGTGTTTATGTGTATATTATGTGCATTTCTTGTCCACAAGTTACAGACGGGGTTAACAGACTATTAGTCACTGTTGCTTGGTGGAAAGAATCAGAACAGATTAAGTATCACGGACATTCCCGCGACAGGTGGCAGGAGATCTGTGAGACTGGCAAGTTTTTTGTTTGGATCAAATGACGTCTGTGTTGTTTATGGTGCTTGCCACACCTTCTTTCCCCAGGTGTGGCTATTATGGTCATATAACCTTCTCTATTTGTTGTTGTTTCTCCCACTATGCTATGCAGTTTATAGCTTCTGCTGGAGTTGTGGATAGCTGGTGTGTGGATCTTGGGTGAGTTCCTGGTGCTGCCACTCAAGCAGCCACTTGAAGTTAAGTGTTTTCTTTCCCTTTTGTATTTTGTTTGGGTTATTTTGTGTGTTGCATTTGTATTAAGGCCTGAGGAAGACTCCTGTTCGTCTTTCCTTTTGGAGTTACAGGTTGTCTCAGTCCTGACATTAGTACCAGGGTCCGATAGGGTGAGTTAGGACACTAGGTATTGCTGTGTATGAACTCACCTACCTCTGGGGTCTGTTCATACTGGTAGTTAGTCAGCACTTTGGTTAGGGTTTTATTAGAAGGTGTCCATCTCCTTTCCCTAGTTTCCAGGCCTTATTCCCTCACCCCTTTCCCTCCTATGTTTGGTGTGGTGTTTCCCTCCCACACCTAACCTAATGTCACATTAAGGCTTCATTTACACATCCAAAATTTAGTTCCGCATTTTGCGGAACAGAATTGCGGACCCATTCATTCCTATGGGGCTGCCCGGACACGGAAATGCGGATCCGCACTTCCGGGTCCGCACTTCCGTTCCACAAAAAAATAGAACATGTCCTATTCTTGTAAATAACAGGCATAGTCTACAAAATGCGGAACACACACTGCCGCTTTCCGTGTTTTGCGGATCCGCGGCTCTGTGGATCCGCAAAACACGTGGCAGACGTGTGAATGGAGCCTAAGGCTGAGTTCACACTTCAGTTATTGTGAGCCAAAGCCAGTAGTCAAGACTACTCAGAGATCAAGTGTAATGATTTAATTTGCCCCTATTCTGTGTTTTTGACCCACGCTTGGTTTTGACTCACAATAACTGATTGAAATAACTGAAATGATAAGCCTAAGCCATAGAAGTGAAGCAGCAGTGAACAGCTCTGGGTAGTGAAATAGCCAGTGTGAGAGACAGAACTTTAACCAGCCTCTGGAAAGTATGATATTGTTATGCATTCTAGTGTGAAGAGGAGGTGCATGCAAAATAGACTGTGGAGGTAATTCACATGAGAAACTTTTGGACTCTACAACAGACTTGTCTAAGACATGAAAGGCTTTGGAATCCGGAACATACTTTGGAGGCAGATGGGAGATTTGCTAAGGACTACACTCTGCAGTGGGAAATTCATAGTCTTGCACTGTGAATGCATAATTGAAGTGATAGAAAGCAAGATCAAAGAGCAGCAAGACAAATGGTGCACCCTTATGTTTGGATGCTTGAGTTTGAGAGCTAAGTACAGATGCTGGAAGTTTGACACAGAGAGAAATCAGTTAGGCCTGTTTACAACCCGCGGAACTGAGAGAACTATGAAAATTGCGAAACTATGTAAACCGTGCTTGACCATGTATGCCAAAGACTGTACTGGAACCTTAATTGCCAGTAAAGAACTGTTCAACTGTTAGGCTGGGTTCACACGGGCGTGTCCGGATTAGGTCCGGATGCGTCCCGGTGTATTGCGGCAAACCCGCGCGATTGGGTACGCAATTGCAGTCAGTTTTGACTGCGATTGCGTTCCGATGTTCAGTGTTTATCACGCGGGTGCAATGTGTTTTGCACTCGCGTGATAAAAAACCGACTGTGGTACCCAGACCCGAACTTCTTCACAGAAGTTCAGGTTTGGGTTAGTTGTAGTGTAGATTGTATTATTTTCCCTTATAACATGGTTATAAGGGAAAATAATAGCATTCTGAATACAGAATGCTTAGTACAAGGGCAATTGAGGGTTAAAAAAATAAAAAATAAATTAACTCACCTTGTCCTCTTCATCGCGCAGTTCCCGGTCTCTTCTGATGAGCTGTCGGCTAAAGGACCTTTGGTGACGTCAGATCACATGCTCCAATCACATGGTACATCACCGTGGTGATGTACCATGTGATTGGAGCATGTGATCTGACGTCACCAAAGGTCCTTTAGCCGACAGCTCATCAGAAGAGACCGGGAACTGCGCGATGAAGAGGACAAGGTGAGTTAATTTATTTTTTATTTTTTTAACCCTCAATTGCCCTTGTACTAAGCATTCTGTATTCAGAATGCTATTATTTTCCCTTATAACCATGTTATAAGAGAAAATAATACAGTGAATAGACTGTCACCTAGCAACCATGAGTGAAAATCGCACCGCATCCGCACTTGCTTGCGGATGCTTGCGATTTTCACTCAGCCCCATTCATTTCTATGGGGCCTGTCCTGCGTTACAAACGCAGAATATAGAGCATGCTGCGATTTTAAAGCATTGCAGAAGTGATGCGTGAAAAAAATCGCTCATGTGCACAGCCCCATAGAAATGAATGGTGCCGGATTCAGTGCGGGTGCAATACGTTCACCTACCGCATTGCACCCGCGCGGAAATCTCGCCCGTGTGAACTCAGCCTTAGAACTGGACTTATCATTGCATGCACCAACACCTGCATAGCATAGCACTACTTCTGTACTGGTTTCTGACTTGCATCTCATGATTCACCACCAACACGAAGGCACCCTGACCCATTACCAAGCAGAAGACTCCCCCTATCCAGAGTGTGCCACTAAGTGCACCCTTTTCCATCACTGCACGGCCCAGGAAGCACCACTGCGAGGACCTTTAATGTGATTAACAATTATCTCAATCATTGCTACCACCACTGGATATATTACACGCTAAGCAGCCATGTAAGCCGATCCACGGTCATCCCGTCCACTTAGATTACTTCAGCTGATCAGTAGCTTTATTAATCCTTAAAGCAAATAGGAAATTCACTGATAAATCTGGCACCATGCCTTGTAGGGCTAGCTCAGCTGAATGTAATGATACTACCTTTAACTTAGTGATCCACTGCTTCATTCTGGAGAAAAAGTATTTTTAATTCATATATAAATGAGCAGCTACGTGCACCAAGGGCCGGGTAAAAGACCTTTAAATAGACACTGGTGACAGGGGCAAAGCAAGACACAAGGATTGAATAAAACAGTGTGATTCATTTTTGTCCCCTGCACATGTATATATATATATATATATATATATATCTCCTATATGAAGTTTATTAATCTTCTATATCTTCTCGGCTAGTTAGGATTTCTTCTCTACACAAATAGTATAAAGTGGATACAGATAATTTGTCTTTATTTTACATCAATCTCTAAGATCTTGACTCAGGATGTCGGGCTTCATAAAGCATTTTGAAGCTTTAATATATTTCATCTAGAAAAAAAAAAAAAGACAAAAATATAAATTCTACACGTAGGTCATAACTTCAGAATCCCCAATGGTCTAGGGTAATGAAAGGGTAACTGTATATTTCTGGTGGCCTAGACCAGTGAAGAGGTCAATTTTGTGCTCGGGGAAGCCTGAGGATTTGCCTAATTTGTTGTCCATAATTTTTTTTTTTAAAGGTAGGGGTTTATAAGTAAGTCATTCGGCTACTTTTTAAGGTCCACAATACCGTACTGATGAATTTCAGAATATATCTGTAAAGGAGGAATGTTTTTAGACTTGATAAAGTATACATTTTGTGGAAGATAACTGCAAATTGATGTATACAGCTAGCATTACACTCAGTTGGAGCTATTATTAACTGGTGTGCAGTGGCAGCTGCAAGTGTCATGGAAACCAGGGGGAGCAGATAAGGGGTATTTCAGTAAAAACAAGATATCCCCTACCCACTGAATAAGAAATTACTGTTAGGCTGGTAAGGGGTCCAACCACTGAGACTAGGGATGAGCGAACTCGAACTGTATAGTTCGGGTTCGTACCGAATTTTGGGGTGTCCGTGACACGGACCCGAACCCGGACATTTTCGTAAAAGTCCGGGTTCGGGTTCGGTGTTCGTCGCTTTCTTGGCGCTTTTGTGACGCTTTCTTGGCGCTTTTTGAAAGGCTGCAAAGCAGCCAATCAACAAGCGTCATACTACTTGCCCCAAGAGGCCATCACAGCCATGCCTACTATTGGCATGGCTGTGATTGGCCAGAGCACCATGTGACCCAGCCTCTATTTAAGCTGGAGTCACATAGCGCCGCCCGTCACTCTGCTCTGATTAGCGTAGGGAGAGGTTGCGGCTGCGACAGTAGGGCGAGATTAGGCAGATTAACTCCTCCAAAGGACTTGATTAACTGATCGATCTGCAGCTGTGGATCATTGAGCTGCTGATCCTCAATTGCTCACTGTTTTTAGGCTGCACAGACCGTTTGTCAGTCTCATTTTTCTGGGGTGATCGGCGGCCATTTTGTGTCTTGTGGTGCGCCAGCACAAGCTGCGACCAAGTGCATTTAACCCTCAATGGTGTGGTTGTTTTTTGGCTAAAGCCTACATCAGGGTGAAGCTGTCACACCAAGTGCATTTAACCAGCAATAGTCTGTTCATTTTTTGGCCATATACAAAATCAGGGGCAAGCTGCGCCTGTCACCAAGTGCATTTAACCCTCAATGGTGTGGTTGTTTTTTGGCTAAAGCCTACATCAGGGTGAAGCTGTGACACCAAGTGCATTTAACCAGCAATAGTCTGTTCATTTTTTGGCCATATACAAAATCAGGGGCAAGCTGCGCCTGTCACCAAGTGCATTTAACCCTCAATGGTGTGGTTGTTTTTTGGCTAAAGCCTACATCAGGGTGAAGCTGTCACACCAAGTGCATTTAACCAGCAATAGTCTGTTCATTTTTTGGCCATATACAAAATCAGGGGCAAGCTGCGCCTGTCACCAAGTGCATTTAACCCTCAATGGTGTGGTTGTTTTTTGGCTAAAGCCTACATCAGGGTGAAGCTGTCACACCAAGTGCATTTAACCAGCAATAGTCTGTTTATTTTTTGGCCATATCCCAGTCTAATTCTGTCACTAAATCCATACCGGTCACCCAGCGCCTAAATACTAGGCCTCAAATTTATATCCAGCTAAATCTGTCCCTAGTGCTGTAGCTGGGCGAGTTATTTAGTGTCCGTTCAAGCACATTTCTTGTTCTGGGTTGAAATACAATTCCCAATTTAGCAATTTCATAATTTAGTGGTTCCTGCTATATCAGAGCTATTTGAAATCTATCCCAAAAAGGGTATATAATATTGAAGGTGCACATTGGGTCATTCAGAATAACTTCACACACACCCGCTACTGTGTATTTCCAAGTCTAATTCTGTCACTAAACCCATACCTGTCACCCAGCGCCTAAATACTAGGCCTCAAATTTAAATCCCTCTAAATCTCTCGTTACCGCTGTACTGTTGTTGCTGGGCACGATATTTAGTGTCCGTCAAAGCACATTTTTTGTTCTGGGTTGAAGTACAATTCCCAATTTAGCAATTTCATAATTTAGAGGTTCCTGCTATATCAGAGCTATTTGGAATCTATCCCTAAAAGGGTATATAATATTGAAGGTGCACATTGGGTCATTCAGAATAACTTCACACACACCCGCTACTGTGTATTTCCAAGTCTAATTCTGTCACTAAACCCATACCTGTCACCCAGCGCCTAAATACTAGGCCTCAAATTTAAATCCCTCTAAATCTCTCGTTACCGCTGTACTGTTGTTGCTGGGCAAGATATTTAGTGTCCGTCAAAGCACATTTTTTGTTCTGGGTTGAAGTACAATTCCCAATTTAGCAATTTCATAATTTAGTGGTTCCTGCTATATCAGAGCTATTTGGAATCTATCCCTAAAAGGGTATATAATATTGAAGGTGCACATTGGGTCATTCAGAATAACTTCACACACACCCGCTACTGTGTATTTCCAAGTCTAATTCTGTCACTAAATCCATACCGGTGACCCAGCGCCTAAATACTAGGCCTCAAATTTAAATCCCTCTAAATCTCTCGTTACCCACCGCTGTACTGTTGTTGCTGGGCAAGATATTTAGTGTCCGTCAAAGCACATTTTTTGTTCTGGGTTGAAGTACAATTCCCAATTTAGCAATTTCATAATTTAGTGGTTTCTGCTATATCAGAGCTATTTGAAATCTATCCCTAAAAGGGTATATAATATTGAAGGTGCACATAGGGTCATTCAGAATAACTTCACACACACCCGCTACTGTGTATTTCCAAGTCTAATTCTGTCACTAAACCCATACCTGTCACCCAGCGCCTAAATACTAGGCCTCAAATTTAAATCCCTCTAAATCTCTCGTTACCGCTGTACTGTTGTTGCTGGGCAAGATATTTAGTGTCCGTCAAAGCACATTTTTTGTTCTGGGTTGAAGTACAATTCCCAATTTAGCAATTTCATAATTTAGTGGTTTCTGCTATATCAGAGCTATTTGAAATCTATCCCTAAAAGGGTATATAATATTGAAGGTGCACATTGGGTCATTCAGAATAACTTCACACACACGCTTCTGTGCATTTCCAAGTCTAATTCTGTCACTAAATCCATACCGGTGACCCAGCGCCTAAATACTAGGCCTCAAATTTAAATCCCTCTAAATCTCTCGTTACCCACCGCTGTACTGTTGTTGCTGGGCAAGATATTTAGTGTCCGTCAAAGCACATTTTTTGTTCTGGGTTGAAGTACAATTCCCAATTTAGCAATTTCATAATTTAGTGGTTTCTGCTATATCAGAGCTATTTGAAATCTATCCCTAAAAGGGTATATAATATTGAAGGTGCACATTGGGTCATTCAGAATAACTTCACACACACGCTTCTGTGCATTTCCAAGTCTAATTCTGTCACTAAATCCATACCGGTGACCCAGCGCCTAAATACTAGGCCTCAAATTTAAATCCCTCTAAATCTCTCGTTACCCACCGCTGTACTGTTGTTGCTGGGCAAGATATTTAGTGTCCGTCAAAGCACATTTTTTGTTCTGGGTTGAAGTACAATTCCCAATTTAGCAATTTCATAATTTAGTGGTTTCTGCTATATCAGAGCTATTTGAAATCTATCCCTAAAAGGGTATATAATATTGAAGGTGCACATAGGGTCATTCAGAATAACTTCACACACACGCTTCTGTGCATTTCCAAGTCTAATTCTGTCACTAAATCCATACCGGTGACCCAGCGCCTAAATACTAGGCCTCAAATTTAAATCCCTCTAAATCTCTCGTTACCCACCGCTGTACTGTTGTTGCTGGGCAAGATATTTAGTGTCCGTCAAAGCACATTTTTTGTTCTGGGTTGAAGTACAATTCCCAATTTAGCAATTTCATAATTTAGTGGTTTCTGCTATATCAGAGCTATTTGAAATCTATCCCTAAAAGGGTATATAATATTGAAGGTGCACATAGGGTCATTCAGAATAACTTCACACACACGCTTCTGTGCATTTCCAAGTCTAATTCTGTCACTAAATCCATACCGGTGACCCAGCGCCTAAATACTAGGCCTCAAATTTAAATCCCTCTAAATCTCTCGTTACCCACCGCTGTACTGTTGTTGCTGGGCAAGATATTTAGTGTCCGTCAAAGCACATTTTTTGTTCTGGGTTGAAGTACAATTCCCAATTTAGCAATTTCATAATTTAGTGGTTTCTGCTATATCAGAGCTATTTGAAATCTATCCCTAAAAGGGTATATAATATTGAAGGTGCACATAGGGTCATTCAGAATAACTTCACACACACGCTTCTGTGCATTTCCAAGTCTAATTCTGTCACTAAATCCATACCGGTGACCCAGCGCCTAAATACTAGGCCTCAAATTTATATCCCGCTAAATCTCTCGTTACCGCTGTACTGTTGTTGCTGGGCAAGATATTTAGTGTCCGTCAAAGCACATTTTTTGTTCTGGGTTGAAGTACAATTCCCAATTTAGCAATTTCATAATTTAGTGGTTCCTGCTATATCAGAGCTATTTGAAATCTATCCCAAAAAGGGTATATAATATTGAAGGTGCACATTGGGTCATTCAGAATAACTTCACACACACCCGCTACTGTGTATTTCCAAGTCTAATTCTGTCACTAAACCCATACCTGTCACCCAGCGCCTAAATACTAGGCCTCAAATTTAAATCCCTCTAAATCTCTCGTTACCGCTGTCCTGTTGTAGCTGGGAAAGTTATTTAGTGCCCGTCAAAGCACATTTTTTGTTCTGGGTTGAAGTACAATTCCCAATTTAGCAATTTCATAATTTAGTGGTTCCTGCTATATCAGAGCTATTTGAAATCTATCCCAAAAAGGGTATATAATATTCAAGGTGCACATTGGGTCATTCAGAATAACTTCACACACACGCTTCTGTGCATTTCCAAGTCTAATTCTGTCACTAAATCCATACCGGTCACCCAGCGCCTAAATACTAGGCCTCAAATTTATATCCCGCTGAATTTGAATACAATACATTGGGCCAAATAATATATTTGTTGTTGTGGTGAACCATAACAATGAGAAAAACATCTAGTAAGGGACGCGGACGTGGACATGGTCGTGGTGGTGTTAGTGGACCCTCTGGTGCTGGGAGAGGACGTGGCCGTTCTGCCACATCCACACGTCCTAGTGTACCAACTACCTCAGGTCCCAGTAGCCGCCAGAATTTACAGCGATATATGGTGGGGCCCAATGCCGTTCTAAGGATGGTAAGGCCTGAGCAGGTACAGGCATTAGTCAATTGGGTGGCCGACAGTGGATCCAGCACGTTCACATTATCTCCCACCCAGTCTTCTGCAGAAAGCGCACAGATGGCGCCTGAAAACCAACCCCATCAGTCTGTCACATCACCCCCATGCATACCAGGGAAACTGTCTCAGCCTCAAGTTATGCAGCAGTCTCTTATGCTGTTTGAAGACTCCGCTGGCAGGGTTTCCCAAGGGCATCCACCTAGCCCTTCCCCAGCGGTGAAAGACATAGAATGCACTGACGCACAACCACTTATGTTTCCTGATGATGAGGACATGGGAATACCACCTCAGCATGTCTCTGATGATGACGAAACACAGGTGCCAACTGCTGCGTCTTTCTGCAGTGTGCAGACTGAACAGGAGGTCAGGGATCAAGACTGGGTGGAAGACGATGCAGGGGACGATGAGGTCCTAGACCCCACATGGAATGAAGGTCGTGCCACTGACTTTCACAGTTCGGAGGAAGAGGCAGTGGTGAGACCGAGCCAACAGCGTAGCAAAAGAGGGAGCAGTGGGCAAAAGCAGAACACCCGCCGCCAAGAGACTCCGCCTGCTACTGACCGCCGCCATCTGGGACCGAGCACCCCAAAGGCAGCTTCAAGGAGTTCCCTGGCATGGCACTTCTTCAAACAATGTGCTGACGACAAGACCCGAGTGGTTTGCACGCTGTGCCATCAGAGCCTGAAGCGAGGCATTAACGTTCTGAACCTGAGCACAACCTGCATGACCAGGCACCTGCATGCAAAGCATGAACTGCAGTGGAGTAAACACCTTAAAACCAAGGAAGTCACTCAGGCTCCCCCTGCTACCTCTTCTGCTGCTGCCGCCTCGGCCTATTCTGCTGCTGCCGCCTCGGCCTCTTCCTCCGCCTCTGGAGGAACGTTGGCACCTGCCGCCCAGCAAACAGGGGATGTACCACCAACACCACCACCACCACCTCCGTCACCAAGCGTCTCAACCATGTCACACGCCAGCGTTCAGCTCTCCATCTCACAAACATTTGATAGAAAGCGTAAATTCCCACCTAGCCACCCTCGATCCCTGGCCCTGAATGCCAGCATTTCTAAACTACTGGCCTATGAAATGCTGTCATTTAGGCTGGTGGACACAGACAGCTTCAAACAGCTCATGTCGCTTGCTGTCCCACAGTATGTTGTTCCCAGCCGGCACTACTTCTCCAAGAGAGCCGTGCCTTCCCTGCACAACCAAGTATCCGATAAAATCAAGTGTGCACTGCGCAACGCCATCTGTAGCAAGGTCCACCTAACCACAGATACGTGGACCAGTAAGCACGGCCAGGGACGCTATATCTCCCTAACTGCACACTGGGTAAATGTAGTGGCAGCTGGGCCCCAGGCGGAGAGCTGTTTGGCGCACGTCCTGCCGCCGCCAAGGATCGCAGGGCAACATTCTTTGCCTCCTGTTGCCACCTCCTCCTTCTCGGCTTCCTCCTCCTCTTCTTCCACCTGCTCATCCAGTCAGCCACACACCTTCACCACCAACTTCAGCACAGCCCGGGGTAAACGTCAGCAGGCCATTCTGAAACTCATATGTTTGGGGGACAGGCCCCACACCGCACAGGAGTTGTGGCGGGGTATTGAACAACAGACCGACGAGTGGTTGCTGCCGGTGAGCCTCAAGCCCGGCCTGGTGGTGTGTGATAATGGGCGAAATCTCGTTGCAGCTCTGGGACTAGCCAATTTGACGCACATCCCTTGCTTGGCGCATGTGCTGAATTTGGTGGTGCAGAAGTTCATTCACAACTACCCCGACATGTCAGAGCTGCTGCATAAAGTGCGGGCCGTCTGTTCGCGCTTCCGGCGTTCACATCCTGCCGCTGCTCGCCTGTCTGCGCTACAGCGTAACTTCGGCCTTCCCGCTCACCGCCTCATATGCGACGTGCCCACCAGGTGGAACTCCACCTTGCACATGCTGGACAGACTGTGCGAGCAGCAGCAGGCCATAGTGGAGTTTCAGCTGCAGCACGCACGGGTCAGTCGCACTACAGAACAGCACCACTTCACCACCAATGACTGGGCCTCCATGCGAGACCTGTGTGCCCTGTTGCGCTGTTTCGAGTACTCCACCAACATGGCCAGTGGCGATGACACCGTTATCAGCGTTACAATACCACTTCTATGTCTCCTTGAGAAAACACTTAGGGCGATGATGGAACAGGAGGTGGCCCAGGAGGAGGAGGAGGAGGATGAGGAAGAGGGGTCATTTTTAGCACTTTCAGGCCAGTCTCTTCGAAGTGACTCAGAGGGAGGTTTTTTGCAACAGCAGAGGCCAGGTACAAATGTGGCCAGCCAGGGCCCACTACTGGAGGACGAGGAGGACGAGGATGAGGAGGAGGTGGAGGAGGATGAGGATGAAGCATGGTCACAGCGGGGTGGCACCCAACGCAGCTCGGGTCCATCACTGGTGCGTGGCTGGGGGGAAAGGCAGGACGATGACGATACGCCTCCCACAGAGGACAGCTTGTCCTTACCCCTGGGCAGCCTGGCACACATGAGCGACTACATGCTGCAGTGCCTGCGCAACGACAGCAGAGTTGCCCACATTTTAACCTGTGCGGACTACTGGGTTGCCACCCTGCTGGATCCACGCTACAAAGACAATGTGCCCACCTTACTTCCTGCACTGGAGCGTGATAGGAAGATGCGCGAGTACAAGCGCACGTTGGTAGACGCGCTACTGAGAGCATTCCCAAATGTCACAGGGGAACAAGTGGAAGCCCAAGGCCAAGGCAGAGGAGGAGCAAGAGGTCGCCAAGGCAGCTGTGTCACGGCCAGCTCCTCTGAGGGCAGGGTTAGCATGGCAGAGATGTGGAAAACTTTTGTCAACACGCCACAGCTAACTGCACCACCACCTGATACGCAACGTGTTAGCAGGAGGCAACATTTCACTAACATGGTGGAACAGTACGTGTGCACACCCCTCCACGTACTGACTGATGGTTCGGCCCCATTCAACTTCTGGGTCTCTAAATTGTCCACGTGGCCAGAGCTAGCCTTTTATGCCTTGGAGGTGCTGGCCTGCCCGGCAGCCAGCGTTTTGTCTGAACGTGTATTCAGCACGGCAGGGGGCGTCATTACAGACAAACGCAGCCGCCTGTCTACAGCCAATGTGGACAAGCTGACGTTCATAAAAATGAACCAGGCATGGATCCCACAGGACCTGTCCGTCCCTTGTCCAGATTAGACATTAACTACCTCCCCATAACCATATATTATTGGACTCCAGGGCACTTCCTCATTCAATCCTATTTTTATTTTCATTTTACCATTATATTGCGATGCTACCCAAAGTTGAATGAACCTCTCCTCTGCCTGTGTGCTAGGCCTAAATATATGCCAATGGACTGTTGCAGTGGTGGCTGACGTGAAGCCTGATTCTCTGCTATGACATGCAGACTAATTCTCTGCTGACATGAAGCCAGATTGTCTGTTACGGGACCTCTCTCCTCTGCCTGGGTGCTGGGCCTAAATTTATGACAATGGACTGTTGCAGTGGTGGCTGACGTGAAGCCTGATTCTCTGCTATGACATGCAGACTGATTCTCTGCTGACATGAAGCCAGATCCTCTGTTACGGGACCTCTCTCCTCTGCCTGGGTGCTGGGCCTAAATTTATGACAATGGACTGTTGCAGTGGTGGCTGACGTGAAGCCTGATTCTCTGCTATGACATGCAGACTGATTCTCTGCTGACATGAAGCCAGATCCTCTTTTACGGGACCTCTCTCCTCTGCCTGGGTGCTGGGCCTAAATTTATGACAATGGACTGTTGCAGTGGTGGCTGACGTGAAGCCTGATTCTCTGCTATGACATGCAGACTGATTCTCTGCTGTCATGAAGCCAGATTGTCTGTTACGGGACCTTTCTCCTCTACCTGGGTTCTGGGCCTAAATTTATGAAAATTGACTCTTACAGTGGTGGGTGACGTGAAGCCTGATTCTCTGCTATGATATGAAGACTGATTCTCTGCTGACATGAAGCCAGATTGTCTGTTACGGGACCTTTCTCCTCTGCCTGGGTTCTGGGCCTAAATTTATGAAAATTGACTCTTACAGTGGTGGGTGACGTGAAGCCTGATTCTCTGCTATGATATGAAGACTGATTCTCTGCTGACATGAAGCCAGATTGTCTGTTACGGGACCTTTCTCCTCTGCCTGGGTTCTGGGCCTAAATTTATGAAAATTGACTCTTACAGTGGTGGGTGACGTGAAGCCTGATTCTCTGCTATGATATGAAGACTGATTCTCTGCTGACATGAAGCCAGATTGTCTGTTACGGGACCTTTCTCCTCTGCCTGGGTTCTGGGCCTAAATTTATGAAAATTGACTCTTACAGTGGTGGGTGACGTGAAGCCTGATTCTCTGCTATGATATGAAGACTGATTCTCTGCTGACATGAAGCCAGATTGTCTGTTACGGGACCTTTCTCCTCTGCCTGGGTTCTGGGCCTAAATTTATGAAAATTGACTCTTACAGTGGTGGGTGACGTGAAGCCTGATTCTCTGCTATGATATGAAGACTGATTCTCTGCTGACATGAAGCCAGATTGTCTGTTACGGGACCTTTCTCCTCTGCCTGGGTTCTGGGCCTAAATTTATGAAAATTGACTCTTACAGTGGTGGGTGACGTGAAGCCTGATTCTCTGCTATGATATGAAGACTGATTCTCTGCTGACATGAAGCCAGATTGTCTGTTACGGGACCTTTCTCCTCTGCCTGGGTTCTGGGCCTAAATTTATGAAAATTGACTCTTACAGTGGTGGGTGACGTGAAGCCTGATTCTCTGCTATGATATGAAGACTGATTCTCTGCTGACATGAAGCCAGATTGTCTGTTACGGGACCTTTCTCCTCTGCCTGGGTTCTGGGCCTAAATTTATGAAAATTGACTCTTACAGTGGTGGGTGACGTGAAGCCTGATTCTCTGCTATGATATGAAGACTGATTCTCTGCTGACATGAAGCCAGATTCTCTGTTACGGGACCTCTCTCCTCTGCCTGGGTGCTGGGCCTAAATTTATGACAATGGACTGTTGCAGTGGTGGCTGACGTGAAGCCTGATTCTCTGCTATGACATGCAGACTGATTCTCTGCTGACATGAAGCCAGATTCTCTGTTACGGGACCTCTCTCCTCTGCCTGGGTGCCGGGGCCTAAATATCTGAGAATGGACTGTTCCAGTGGTGGGTGACGGGAAGCCAGATTCTCTGCTATGGAACCTCTCTCCAATTGATTTTGGTTAATTTTTATTTATTTAATTTTTATTTTAATTCATTTCCCTATCCACATTTGTTTGCAGGGGATTTACCTACATGTTGCTGCCTTTTGCAGCCCTCTAGCTCTTTCCTGGGCTGTTTTACAACAGCCTTTTTAGTGCCGAAAAGTTCGGGTCCCCATTGACTTCAATGGGGTTCGGGTTCGGGACGAAGTTCGGATCGGGTTCGGATCCCGAACCCGAACATTTCCGGGATGTTCGGCCGAACTTCTCGAACCCGAACATCCAGGTGTTCGCTCAACTCTAACTGAGACCCTTAATGATAAAAAAATAGGGGTTCTTGGGGAGAAATGGTTGAGCATGCACACTACTACTACTGCTTCATTCATCTATAGGAGACTGCCGGAGATGGCAGAGTACAACATTTGTCTCTCCCGGCAGTCCAACAAAGTTGGAATGGAGTGAGAGTTCTTGATTGCAACTTCACTTAAATGGTGGGGCACGGGACTCCTTTTCTCATGATTGGTGGTTGGACCTCCACCAATTTAACAGTTCTACCCCATCCGGTTGATAGGCGATAACTTGCTGTAACTGGAATGCTTCATCATGTGGATCATGAGCATTCGCCTGCCTTGCTTCTATAGCAGTTACATCATTATATGGAAGGTTACAGTCCTCTAAAGCAGTGTTCCTCAACTCCAATCCTCAGGGCCCACCTGTTGGTCATGATTTTAGAAGATCCCACAGGTATTCATTCTGTAGTATCTTCTCAATTCATGACCGACAGTTGGGCCCTGAGGACCAGAGTTAAGGAACACTGCTTTAGAGGACTTGACACTAATTATATCACCAGCTCAATACTAAGGAAATCCTGAAAACATGGCCGGTAGGTGGGCCCTGAGGACCGGAGTTGAGGAACACTGCTCCAAAGCATCAATTCAGATCTCCTAATATACAATTTTTAAAGGGGTTGTCCAGGATTTTACAAGTATCGGCCTATCCAAAGACAGGCGATCAATAGCTGATTGTTGGGGGTCTGACAACCAGCACATCTTCCCCCTCCTTTAAATAATATAGTCCCTTTTGGAAGTGTTTTACATAAATCACAATTACCTAATATACTAGTATTACTATGCAATTTATATATGACATATCAGAATTCTGCAGCTTTGGATGTGAATGGAGAAGATGACAGGATAACTATGATGACATTAGTTATTTCCCAGTGACTGTGGTGACTTTTTAAAGCAAACATGTCCGCTAGTATTTTGATCCATAATGGTGAGTGTCAGTTCCACCCGGCCCTTACCTCGGTACTTACCTCGGAAATATCACACGGAGCGACAAACAGGCTGCAAAGTGTTTAAACCTTATGAGCTCCTCGGGTCTGACGTGGTCGGATTTAGCTGTGACAGAAAAGACCAGTAAATGATGCCATTAGAGATGTAGATATTTAGTGTACCAAAGACTTTGGTTTTTATACCTTTTCTTGATAATATGTCAAGCGCTTTTGTGAGTTGCAGGTTACAGCCTTATATTAAACCAGGCATGCTGCCTAATGGGGGTGATCCTGCTGATTAAATTGATACCTGGCTTGTGAAAGTGGGTGATTGCCTTCTTGAGAAAAAAGACTTAAATTTTTTCTGCAAAAGAAGGATTTAGTGCACCAAGGGGCGGAGCCAGGCGTTTTCCATGACTTTAATACTGATGATCTAATACTCTGGATAGGTCATCAGTATCTGATCGGTGGGAGGTATGACTTCTGGGACCCCCTCTGATCGGCTGTTTGAGAGGGCACTGGCGCTCCTGTTAGCTCCGGTGCCTTCTCCGTGCTCACCAAGCACAGCGCCGTACATTGTATAGTGGTTGTGCTTGGTATCGTGCTCAGCACTATGAATTTCTGTGGGGCTGAGCTGCGCCTAGGCCACGTGACCGATGAACGTGTCGTCACTGGCCTAGGAGAAGCTGTGAGAAGGCCACGGCGCTACTGCGAGCACTGGTGCCTTCTCAAACAACTGACTGTCAGGGGTCCCGGGTGTTGGACCCCCACCAATCAGATACTGATGACCTATTGAGAGGACAGGTCATCAGTATACAGGTCTCAGAAACCCCTTTAAGGCAGTGAGATGTGTCCTGACATCCAATCATGTGACACCACCCTTCTTACGTCCTACATTATAAAACCCCAGTGCTAGACATAGTGTAACTTATAGGAACTGAAAATCGAACATGATTTGCCAGAGAATGCAATCATACGCTAAGAACTTTTGAAAAAGGCAGTTTTGATAAATGGTGATATTTGAGGAAAGTAATATCAGTAATTGGTATTGGATACCTATATTAGTGCCCCTTTTTCGTTGTGTTTTCTGTTCAAGTTCATTGCATCAGGTCATTCCGAATACAAGGGCGTCTAAATTGTTTACAATTAGTTTTTAATTTTTTTAAATTCAATTTTTTTTTTTTACATCAGCCAAACCAGCAACTATCTAATCGTAATCGTATTTTATAATAGTTTTTATAGCTTTTTTCAGCCTGACAACAGCCTCCATTGGAATAAACATAACGTATAAGAGGAGGAGATTGCAATGTTAGCTCCCAAGGTACGTTTGGGCCATGATGTGGACATTACCATGTTATTGAGTTTTAATGATATACAGTGAGGAACAGAAGTATTTGAACACTCTGCGATTTTGCAAGTTCTCCCACTTAGAAATCATGGAGGGGTCTGAAATTCACATTGTAGGTGCATTCCCACTCTAAGAGACAGAATAAAATAAAATAAAAAATCAGGAAATCACATTGTATGATTTTTATAGAATGTATTTGTCTTGCACTGCTGAACATAAGTATTTGAACACCTGAGAAACAGCAAGAATTCTGGCTCTCAAAGACCTGTTACTGTGCCTTTAAAAAGTCCTCCTCTACTCCACTCATTAATCTAACTTAGTAGCACCTGAGCTCTTTAAAGACACCTGTCCACCCCACAGTCAGTCAGACGCCAACTACTACCATGGGCAAGACCAAAGAGCTGTCAAAAGACACCAGAAACAAAATTGTGGACAATTGCCAACCAGCTTGGTGAAAATAGATTGTTAGAAAATGGAAGAGGCTAAAGACGACCGTCAGTCTTCCTCGGACTGGGGCTCCATGCAAGATCTCACCTCGTGGGGTATCACTGATGATAAGAAAGGTGAAGAATCAGCCTAGAGGGAGGAGCTGGTCAATGACATCAAGAACACCATCCCTACTGTGAAGCATGGGGGGGGGTAACATCATGCTTTGGGGGTGCTTTTCTGCGAAGGGGACAGGACGACTGCACTGTATTAAGGTGAGGATGAATGGGGCCATTTATTGTGAGATTTTGAGCAACAACCTCCTTCCCTCAGTCAGAGCATTGAAGATAGGTCTTGGCTGGGTCTTCCAACATGACAACGACCTGAAGCACACAGCCAGGATAACCAAGGAGGTGCTCTGTAAGAAGCATATCAAGATTCTGGAGTAGCCTAGCAAGTCTCCAGACCTAAATCCAATAAAACATCTTTGGAGGGAGCTGAAACTCTGTGTTGCTCAACGACAGCTCTGAAACCTGACAGATCTAGAGGAGATCTGTGTGGAGGAGTGGGTCAAAATCCCTGTTGCAGTGTGTGCAAACCTGGTCAAGAACTACAGGAAACGTTTGACCTCTGTAATTGCAAACTAAGGCTTCTGTACCAAATATTAACACTGATTTTCTCAGGTGTTCAAATACTCAGCAGTGCAAGACAAATACATTCTTTAAAAATCATACAATCTGATTTCCTGAATTGTTTTTTACATTCTCTCTCTGAGTGGGAATGCACCTACAATGTAAATTTCAGACCCATCCATGATTTCTAAGTGGGAGAACTTGCTAAATCGCAGGGTGTTCAAATACTTCTGTTCCTCACTATTCCAGCAAAAGCAAATTCCTGTCATTGGCAATCTCCATCTACTTTTCTATTTTTGTAAATTGAGCTCTGAAATGTCATAATTTATATACAATCTAGTAGAGTTATTTGACCAGATGCCATCAACCTTCCATACTTTGTATGTATTTATTATACTGATGCAGACAACACATTCACTTACAGAAAAGGATCAAGAAGATTCCCTGCCTTCTGGGGGTTGCAACCCATATCAACCCGGTGTCTCTCAGTGTTTCATGAAATCTGACCTCCATTGCACACGGATCACCTAGGAAATATGCAACAACCCATGAGATGGGAACAGTATAGCCAATGTACTCTGTGAGATAGCCCTTACCTTTAACATATTGAAGTCGTCTATTTCCTCTCTTCTGGAAAGTAGTCGCACTGCAATAGATTGCATTTTCTCTGCTTAAAATCATCATGAATACATTCAAATTGTTTGAGATTTACCATAAATTGCCTTAAATTTTGATTTAATTTTCCCATGATGGTGATTGTGTCTTAGGTTTTTCAAACAAACCTGGCACAGCGATGGGGGTCTGTTTAATGCCACTAATGGAAACTACTTTGGGGATTTTAAAGGCTGCTGCTCCCAAAACAGGGAGGCCTAATCTGGACAGGATTTTGGTCTAACTTTGTCGCATGGCTAACTTAATCAGTAAATTATTTTGGAGTTTAAATAAAGCTCGGTCAACCTTAGCTCGGTCAACCAATTTGCTCATTTCTATTGCAGATACATTACTGCTGCAGACTAAGGCTTTCTTTCTTACCAACCGTCAGTTATGAATGTCACCTCCTCATTGTTCACAGTAACCTGTGTTTCATTTTGAAACTGCACATCACCAGCTGGAACATTGGAGGCAAGGGCAGCAAACTTCCATGTACCGGCAATCTGATGGGTGAGAAAATACATCAGAAATAGAAAAGGATAACACTCAATGTTAGTAAAGTATGTCTATTTTTGCAATTTTTTTTATACATGATCTATAGGGGTATCGCACCCTTTTGCTTACAAAACTGTAGTTGTAGTCAGATACATCATTTGAAACCCCTGATGACGTTATTAACCACTTCTAGAAGAAGCCTCCAAACGTGTTCAACTTGTAAGTAAAGGTTATGCTATGTAATATATTTGCGGATCAATATTCTTGAATACTTGGCTTTTTAATGATGCCACAACTTAGAAATATGCCCCAAAATTTGCACACTACTGTTGTACTTGTCCAATTTTTTGGGCCTATATCATAGAAACAGCTTGGATTGATGGCCTTAACCTTGTGGCGTCCAATTTAAGGCCTGGGGGAAGTAAAATCAAGCACCTGGGGGCTAATTTTGTCTACAGCTACCAATGTCAGCTTGGGCAGAGCAGGGCCTGCAACTCTATGGCGCTGAGAAGGTGGAGAGGGGGTCAAAGTCGCTTTACTCAGATGAAGATGAAAGCTCAAACTGTACTTGACCTTCAATGAGTATAGCATTTTGTATGACTCCTAAGCTGTGAAATTCCTGTGGGCCATGCTAACTACAGTACCAGAAATAAAAAAACTACTGAATTCTGTCCGGAAATGGATTACTAAATCTGAGATCTCTAATCACAAATCATAGATACCAGTGGGGTTTAGGGTGATCACTGGGAAACAGGGTGATGGGGTAAGGCAATGGCATCGGCCAATGGCTTTAGGCAAATTGGGCATGCTGTGTCTGTGATCCTGATCCCAGTAGGGTTTAGAGTGATCTCTGGGTGGGTGACTAGTGGGCTAAAAAGGTCACTTGGCAATCTAGGTGTGAGAAACGGTGATGGCATCAGGCAATGGTGTACTAGGACTGTGATCACAAATCACAGATCCCAGTGGGGTTTAGGGTGACCTTTGGGTGAGCGACCAGTAGGGTGAAATGGTCACTGGGCAGTCTAGGGGTGGGAAACAGGTCGATGGCATCAGGCAATGGCGTCAGGCAAATTGGGCATACTGGGTCTATGATCCTGGTCACAAATCACAGGTCCCAGTGGGGTTTAGGGTGACCTTTGGGTGGGTGACCAGTAGGGTGATATGGACACTGGGCAGTATAGGGGTGGGAAACAGGTCTATGGCATCAGGCAATGGCGTCAGGCAAATTGGGCATACTGGGTCTGTGATCCAAATCACAAATCTCAGATCCTAGTGGGTGATCTCTGGGTGGATGACCAGTGACCAGTGTGGACCTTGACAGAACTAAGATTGTCAGAATGGGAGATGCCTGCAAATCCAGTGTTCAGCGCTGTGATTGGCCAGTCTATTACTGGTCAGTCAAAGTGATCGCCGGCATATGACCTGTGTGATCGGTCCCGTGCTGACAAGAAACACACATGGCAGTTTAAAGATTAGACACCACCTTTGCGCCTTGCTACTTTCAGGACTGTCACACTGTGCATATCTATTTTAGGGAAACTGTTTATATTATCATGTAATGTGCCTGGTTCAACAGCAGGTGGCAGCATAATTGGCAGAGCTATTTTACCTAGATTGGAACTCTTCTTTCCATTCTAGCTCTCTCTAAGAGAGGGAGGGACTAGTTAGTTAGAAGTCAGTGGAGAGTAACCCCTCCTTGGGGAAGGAAGCAGGAGCTCGTCCCTGCCCTGTCTGGGCCAGCTAGAGCAGCTTCAGATCTGCTGGAAACGGAGGCCAACCAAAGCCTGAAACTTTAGAGACTAGGAGTAAAGTTTTCCCTGGATAAAGCTATAGACAGACCAGATTACAAAGTCAAGTAAAGCGTAAGGTAAGTTATACAGCTATCCTGTGAGCACAGCAGAGCCAGAGAGCAACTGATGTAGCTGTGAGGAGTTTGCCTGCCACACTAATGCTAACGCCTGCTGGAAACCAAGACAAAGCCTCTAAATCGTTTTCGAAGAAAGTTTATTCAAGTAAAGCTGTTATCAACCTTATCACAAGGTCTGGACTCAATTTATTTCTTCATCCCCTTTACCAACTAACCCTTTGCTCTGCTGCGGACGACACACCGCCCGAGGCGTATCCAGGTAGGAGCACTGTGACAAGTTCAACACCATTAAGGAACATTTAGGCCACCCACCACCACTCTGGCATTCCTACCCTGGGTACCATCCATATCACTAAAAGGGGCCCTGTGCCCTTGTTCCTTCACTGCAACTGGCGTCACGACAAAACATCCATTCCATTGCTAAGAGGGGACCCCTGGCCGCGGTCGTTTCAGCCCGCCGCATTTTCTGCTTCATGTCCGAAGTGAACTGAACCGGATGGCAGGACACATGTGAAGGAGCCCTTATGGGGCTCATACTGTGGTAAGGTAAAAATCTTGGAGACAGAGGGCGGCTTTTGGTGACCAGGTGACAGAAATCAAAGCCCTGTGAAAGTAAATATGGCTGACAATTACCTTTTCCAAATCTAGAGCATCAATTTCGTCAGGCATCTCCGAGCACAAAAATGCTAAAAAAAAAAAATAAGAACGAATCAAAGAATAAGAGAAGTGATAATTCTTTATGTGTAAGCAGCGGTGCACCTAGCCTTTCTGCTGCCTGAGGCAAAAACTGAAACGGCACCTCTCCCTCCAATGCCAACTTCTTAACCTAACCCCTTTGCCATGATGAAAGCGCTCATTCCCAATGGCCCTTCCGCTGCCCCCCCTTACGCCTACCTGGTGCTGCCTGAGGCGATCGCCTCACCTGGCCTCATTGGTGGTGCACCCCTGGGGATACCTGATGTGTTCCCCTTTATTCATGGCAGACACCCTTTCTTTCTCTAGTATATTACTGCTCTTGGTCTTCTCATGCTTTATTGCACTATGGCTAAATCCAGAAGTCTGATACTCACATGACGGCTGACGAAACAAAATCTTATTAAAGTTTCGACAATTCGCATACTTCGCAAACTGATTAATGTCACCTATAGAAGGAAACTGGTTTGCACGACCTGTAATAAAAAGATTAAAAAAAACATATCTGAGAATGGAGGCAATAGACTGAGGTGTGTCAGGGCTACCATTGAGACAGCAGATATTAATTATGAATAACATTCATAACCAGTCACGTTCCAGTTTTGTGATTTACTCTTATGCTTGTTGTGCCTACTAAACTATTGAACTATAAGAATAAAAGAGCAGGACGAGTTGTCAAAGTCTTTCAACATCATTTGCCACAGTAAAAAGATGTAATAATCTAAAGATCATCATCTAGTTTTCTTAAAGGGAACCTGTCACCGGGATTTTGTGTATAGAGCTGAGGACATGGGTTGCTAGATGGCCGCTAGCACATCTGCAATATCCAGTCCCCATAGCTCTGTGTGCTTTCATTGTGTAAAAAAAACGATTTTATACATATGCAAATTAACATAAAAGAGTCATATCTTACTTGTGTGACCAAAAAAGAGTCATATTTTCAAGCTCTGACACATCTCAGGGTAATTTGCATATGTATCAAATCGTTTTTTTTTTACAAAATAAAAGCACACAGAGCTATGGGGACTGGGTATTGCAGATGTACTAGTGGCCATCTAGCAACCCATGTCCTCAGCTCTATACACAATCCTGGCGACAGGTTCTCTTTAAAAATATAACTACTATAATACTGCTCCTATGTACAAGAATATACCTACTATGATACTGCTCCTATGTACAGAAATATAACTACTATAATACTGCTCCTATGTACAGGAATATAACTGCTATAATACTGCTCCTATGTACAAGAATATAACTACAATAACACTGCCTCCTATGTACAGAAATATAACTACTATAATACTGCTCCTATGTACAGGAATATAACTACTATAATACTGCTCCTATGTACAAGAATATAACTACTATAATACTGCCTCCTATGTACAAGAATATAAATACTATAATACTGCCTCCTATGTACAGGAATATAACTACTATAATACTGCTCCTATGTACAAGAATATAACTACTATAATACTGCTCCTATGAACAAGAATATAGCTACTATAATACTGCTCCTTTTTACAAGAATATAACTACTATAATACTGCTCCTATGTACAAGAATATAGCTACTATAATACTGCCTCCTATGTACAAGAATATAACTACTATAATACTGCTCCTATGTACAAGAATATAACTACTATAATAATACCTCCTATGTATAAGAATATAACTACTATAATACTGCTCCTATGTATAAGAATATAACTACTATAATACTGCCCCCTATGTACAAGAATATAACTACTATAATACTGCCCCTATGTACAAGAATATAACTACTATAATACTGCCTCCTATGTACAAGAATATAACTACTATAATACTGCCTCCTATGTACAAGAATATAACTACTATAATACTGCCTCCTATGTACAAGAATATAACTACTATAATACTGCTCCTATGTACAAGAATATAACTACTATAATAATACCTCCTATGTATAAAAATATAACTACTATAATACTGCTCCTATGTACAAGAATATAGCTACTATAATACTGCCTCCTATGTACAAGAATAGAACTACTATAATACTGCTCCTATGTACAGGAATATAACTACTATAATACTGCTCCTATGTACAAGAATATAACTACTATAATACTGCTCCTATGTACAAGAATAGAACTACTATAATACTGCCTCCTATGTACATGAATATAACTACTATAATACTGCTCCTATGTGCAGGAATATAACTACTATAATACTGCTCCTATGTACAAGAATATAACTACTATAATACTGCTCCTATGTACAAGAATATAACTACTATAATACTGCTCCTATGTACAAGAATATAACTACTATAATACTGCCTCCTATGTACAGGAATATAACTACTATAATACTGCTCCTATGTACAAGAATATAACTACTATAATACTGCTCCTATGTACAAGAATATAACTACTATAATACTGCTCCTATGTACAGGAATATAACTACTATAATACCCCATGTAGAAGACTATAACTATGATAACACTGTCACTGTGTAGAAGAATATATCTCCTACTGCAGATAGCCAGGTACATACAGTTAAGAAAGAGGCGCCCTTCAGGTGAGAAAATGATGCAGGCGGGGCTCACACTGTGGATGGCCACTCTGGTCCCTGATGGGGTATCTACGGAGACACAAAGTAAGGTTTATGAGTATATGAGATCAGTCAGTCCTATTACTCCTCCCCACAGCACAGAAGACAGATAACATGAATGGCGGCAGACGTCTATGGTCATCCGTGAATAGTGCTGGACCATACATACAACAGTCTAATAGATAATGCAGCGTTTGGAGCATTTGGTGCTCAACATCCAACATAAAAGAGGTGGTTCCACGAAAAAAATTCTACATTTTTCAAACCAGCAAATGGATATGAATATTTTAGTAATTGCATGAAAAAAAAAAAAATTGGTATAACCACTATTATCTTTATAGCGCCACCTGCTGTTTACTCTTTTTCTAATTTCTCTGTCCTGCTCACTGAGATGGAAGCACATGCTCAGTTCCACCCTTTAACTGTCACCAGTTGCAGCAGCCAGGACACCCCCACCCCCTCGAGAAAGCACACAAATACATATCATAGGGCCTCAATCAAGCACACAGTTCAGCAAAGCAGTGAAAATAATAATTCCTTCCTCTATTAATTAGTATTAAAATTAGCAAAATTCACTAAATGCATTTGTTATTTGTGTTCTGCGGCCAAAGGGATGACCAATCTGTTGCCCTCTTGGCTACGTCACATCGATGACGTTCTGGGAGTATGGACTGGAACTGATTCGGAAATAGCGGATTTCCTGCATTGGCTAAATCCCGCTATCACAAGGAGTGATGTGGAGCCCATCTATGTTTCTGCTATGCCCTGTGAAATCTATGTGCCCAGCTCCTCTATATGAACCTGTGCGGTGTTACCTTTGTATGTAATATGGCCGGTCTTCTCCTCCACGTCAATATCATCCAGATTGCTGATTATACCGCCACTGTAAGTACAACAATAAATTAGTGTACACTCAGTTAACAATCATCTATGTAAGTGAAAGGGACTGAGCTGCAATACCAGACATGGCCCAAGGACAATGGTGGCGCTGTCACAACTCCATCAAATCTGTCTCGTTATATATTTATTCAATAGATACAATGCCCCACACAGGGCTATGTCATGGCGCAAAGGTTTTATCTGTCCCTGTACTGCAGGTGACATGGAGAGATTTTCTTTATCTAGTTAGCAATACAACACTGTGACACACTTACTCCAAAGTGTCTCTGATTCAGCAGGAATATCCTGGACTCTGGGCCCAGTCCTGCTGTCTCAGGAATCTGATATCTGGAAACGGCATAAATTATAATTCCCCTGTTTTAGAGGACACATATTCAATATGGCCAGCAGGGGGCAGCATAACTTCAATGTGGCCAGCAGGTAGCAATAATACTCTAGTGTGACCAGCAGATGGCAGCATAACTTCAGTGTATTAAGTAGGTGGTATTATAACTTTTGTGGTAGAATAATTTCTCTGTGACCAGTATAAATCCATTGTGGCCAGTAGGTGGCAGCTTAAATCCAGTGGGGCCAGCAGGTGGCAGCATAACTCCATTGTGGCCAGTAGGTGGCAGCTTAAATCCAGTGGGGCCAGCAGGTGGCAGCATAACTCCATTGTGGCCAGTAGGTGGCAGCTTAAATCCAGTGGGGCCAGCAGGTGGTAGTCAATTCAAGTGTGGCCAGCAGATGGCAGCAAAACCGCTTTCTGCTGAGTTGGAAGGTCAATAGTTTTTTGGGGGAATATTTTACTTATTGGTCTGTGGACTATTTTATGGACTTTTCAATAAAAGAAGCTTTTATGAATCGGCATACCCAGTTGCTGGGTTTCTTTTCTTTCTTGAGACACTACTACTCCCATTAGGTCATACTTACTATATTGAAATGTGGGACAAGTACACCGTATCATTTACAACCCTAATGTCTGTGGCTCCGTAAGAAGTTAGGAGATCATCGAGAGCCGTTTTTGTGTTTTCATGGGCTGAGGCCATCAGGATCCATTTACCTACAGACTAAAATAAAGATCGACAGGTAAATATTAGAAACCTTAAAGTTCTCCACACGCAATTTAGACGTGGTAGCAGTTGTCCCGAAAGCATACCTGAGTTTTCCCAAAAAGTTTGCATAATGGCTATGCTTCTTTTTACAATCATAACTGTGAAAGAACAGGTTTCATCCATTTTATTCCATGTTTCAGCTGCACGGCTAGATACATTTCTCTCAGAAGCAGCCGTTGTGTTCCTTCTGAGGAATCTGCCAGCACTGTAATGCTGTGACATCCTTTCCCTTACTTCCCACTATGTTTGTTTTAAGATCCGAACTTACAGAACAGATAAGGAAATGGGGGGGGGGGGGGGGGAATCACACTTACAGACACACAGGAGGTTTCTGTGAATTCAGAAGCTGTGCAGAAGCAATGGTTTTATCAGGCTCTGACATGCTGCTTTTACATGTGAGCCGTCTTCTGTGTCTCAATTGTGTCTAAATTGTGTGAAAGTAAGAGACCAGTCTTACATGGACTTACTGGAAGAGCTCCATGGTTTGGAGACTTATTGACAATGCTCCATGGGAAAAGGATATGCAAAGTTGTCCTAAGGAAAGATGACCATCTCCCTAGTTATTTAGTCCTTCTACAATAGATTGTATTTGTAATGATGACCGAGAAGGAAACATTTCTATCCCAGGCTGAAGACACATCAATGATAGAAGATGTTAGTGGTCCTCCCCTGCTTCTGTTACCACCTACCGCCTTCCTGATCCACAGAAGACCAGTTATATAAGTGGGATTGCTATTGTCACATAACATGTCTATACTTATTTTCCTTAAATGGGTCAATCATTACCAGATCGGCGGGAGTCCAAGTCCCGGCACCTCTGCCAATCAGCTGTTTCAGGGAGCTCAGCCGACTCCCGGCAGCTTTCCAAGCACAGCTCCGTACATATAGTAGTCACCAATATCTATTCTCGAATGACCCCTGTAACACATTGCTCTGTTGACTAGTAGCCAGTTGTCTTTCTGTCTGAGCCTTCACTGCCAGATAATAGGTTATTTTCTGCTGATGGGCTTGTTGTAGGTTTTCCCACCTGGAATCGTTAGAAAATCCCTCCAAATGTAGGATGAAAACCAACAAGACGTAGAGACAAAGGTACAGGTGCATTGTGCAGCAAATACAGGAAAACGTTATAGACTTACTTCTCGGAAATTAATGGGCACTTTTTTCTCCAAATGATTAGCACAAGCGTCAACCTCTAAAAATATAGAAACACAGGACTTTGGTAACTGGAAGGAGGCAAAGACATTTTCTCTTGACTAGAGTATTAATACGGAGGTTGTGTTAGCTTCCCATCACAATCCATATTACACATATGGAACAGATAGTACTGTCTGATTATCTCTCCTTCTAAACTAAGTAGGTACAGACAGTACTTCATCTATGTCTGCATGTGAATGGTGTATACACACATAGTATTGCTCCTTGCCTTACTCTGTAAATGATTTAATCACAGATAGTGCTGCATCCTGGTCTCTCCCTGTAAATTATGTCATCACAGATAGTGCTGCATCCTGGTCTCTCCCTGTAAATTATATCATCACAGATAGTGCTGCATCCTGGTCTCTCCCTGTAAATTATGTCATCACAGATAGTGCTGCATCCTGGTCTCTCCCTGTAAGTTATGTCATCACAGATAGTGCTGCATCCTGGTCTCTCCCTGTAAATTATGTCATCACAGATAGTGCTGCATCCTGGTCTCTCCCTGTAAATTATGTCATCACAGATAGTGCTGCATCCTGGTCTCTCCCTGCAAGTTATGTAATCACTGATAGTGCTGCATCCTGGTCTCTCCCTGTAAATTATGTCATCACAGATAGTGCTGCATCCTGGTCTCTCCCTGTAAATTATATCATCACAGATAGTGCTGCATCCTGGTCTCTCCCTGCAAGTTATGTCATCACAGATAGTGCTGTAACCTGGTCTCTCCCTATAAATTATGCCATCACAGATAATGCTGTCTCCAGGTTTCTGCCTGTAAATTATGTCATTACAGATAGTGCTGCATCCTGGTCTCTCCCTGTAAATTATGTAATCACTGATAGTGCTGCGCCCTGGTCTCTCCCTGTAAATTATGTATTCACTGATAGTGCTGCGCCCTGGTCTCTCCCTGTAAATTATGTAATCACTGATAATGCTGCACCCTGGTCTCTCCCTGTAAATGATGTTATCTCAGATAGTGCTGCATCCTGGTCTATCCCTGTAAATTATGTAATCACAGATAGTGCTGCACCCTGGTCTCTCCCTGTAAATTATGTATTCACTGATAGTGCTGCACCCTGGTCTCTCCCTGTAAATTATGTAATCACTGATAGTGCTGCGCCCTGGTCTCTCCCTGTAAATTATGTAATCACAGATAGTGCTGCGCCCTGGTCTCTCCCTGTAAATTATGTAATCACTGATAGTGCTGCATCCTGGTCTCTCGCTGTAAATTATGTAATCACAGATAGTGCTGCATCCTGGTCTCTCCCTGTAAATTATGTAATCACAGATAGTGCTGCGCCCTGGTCTCTCCCTGTAAATTATGTATTCACTGATAGTGCTGCGCCCTGGTCTCTCCCTGTAAATTATGTAATCACTGATAGTGCTGCACCCTGGTCTCTCCCTGTAAATTATGTAATCACAGATTGTGTTGCGCCCTGGTCTCTCCCTGTAAATTATGTAATCACAGATAGTGCTGCGCCCTGGTCTCTCGCTGTAAATTATGTAATCACTGATAGTGCTGCATCCTGGTCTCTCCCTGTAAATTATATCATCACAGATAGTGCTGTGCCTTGGTCTCTCCCTGTAAATTATGTAATCACTGATAGTGCTGCGCCCTGGTCTCTCCCTGTAAACTATGTAATCACTGATAGTGCTGCACCCTGGTCTCTCCCTGTAAATTATGTAATCACTGATAGTGCTGCACCCTGGTCTCTCCCTGTAAATTATGTAATCACTGATAGTGCTGCGTCCTGGTCTCTCCCTGTAAATTATGTAATCACTGATAGTGCTGCGCCCTGGTCTCTCCCTGTAAATTATGTCATCACAGATAGTGCTGCACCCTGGTCTATCCCTGTAAATTATGTAATCACTGATAGTGCTGCGCCCTGGTCTCTCCCTGTAAATTATGTAATCACTGATAGTGCTGCGCCCTGGTCTCTCCCTGTAAATTATGTAATCACTGATAGTGCTGCGCCCTGGTCTCTCCCTGTAAACTATGTAATCACTGATAGTGCTGCGCCCTGGTCTCTCGCTGTAAATTATGTAATCACTGATAGTGCTGCACCCTGGTCTATCCCTGTAAAGTATGTAATCACTGATAGTGCTGCACCCTGGTCTCTCCCTGTAAATTATGTAATCACAGATAGTGCTGCATCCTGGTCTCTCCCTGTAAATTATGTAATCACTGATAGTGCTGCGCCCTTGTCTCTCCCTGTAAATTATGTAATCACTGATAGTGCTGCACCCTGGTCTCTCCCTGTAAATTATATCATCACTGATAGTGCTGCGCCCTGGTCTCTCCCTGTAAATTATGTAATCACTGATAGTGCTGCACCCTGGTCTCTCCCTGTAAATTATGTAATCTCAGATAGTGCTGGATCCTGGTCTCTCGCTGTAAATTATGTAATCACTGATAGTGCTGCGCCCCGGTCTCTCCCTGTAAATTATGTAATCACTGATAGTGCTGCGCTCTAGTTTCTCCCTGTAAATTATGTAATCACTGATAGTGCTGCACCCTGGTCTCTCGCTGTAAATTATGTAATCACTGATAGTGCTGCGCCCCGGTCTCTCCCTGTAAATTATGTAATCACTGATAGTGCTGCGCTCTAGTTTCTCCCTGCAAAGTATGTCATCACAGATTGTGTTGCTTTCTGCTCTGTCCTAGCAAATTATGTAATCACAGATGATGCTATATCTGGGTCTCTTCCCATAAGTTATGCTATCGCAGATAGTGCTGCATCCTGGTCTCTCCCTGTAAATTATGTAATCACTGATAGTGCTGCGCCCTTGTCTCTCCCTGTAAATTATGTAATCACTGATAGAGCTGCACCCTGGTCTCTCCCTGTAAATTATGTATTCACTGATAGTGCTGCACCCTGGTCTCTCCCTGTAAATTATGTAATCACAGATGATGCTATATCTGGGTCTCTTCCCATAAGTTATGCTATCGCAGATAGTGCTGCATCTTGGTCTCTTCCTGTAAATGATGTCAGTATATATAACATTATTTATAGGAAGAGACAGTGCTATGAAAGATAGCAATACCCGAATATTACTGCCTCTGTGTATTTCCCTGTAAATTATGTAATTACTGGTCCTACAGCCCTCCCAGTTTCTTCCTGTAAATGACATAGGTGCAGACATAAGTGTCTCCTTAATGCCCACTATAAATATTGTAGGTACAGATAGTACTGCCTCCTCCTCGTCTCTCCACGTAGGTACAGATAGTACTGCCTCCATGTCTCTTCCTGTATGTTGAGGCATGCTAGAACTGAAAAATATTGGCTGCTGGTTTCAGAATTTGCCATATAAATATTTCAGACAAAATAACTTAATCCCGTTCTTACCATCATCATCTTTCCTGATACTCCCTGGTATGAAGTAACTATATTTATTCTCCATGCACAGAGTCTGGGTCATGAATTTCTCGATAACAGACTTTCTTACGGTTGGTGTCCTGGCTGCAATTAAAAGTAAAGAGCACTCAGCTATTGTAGTGGTCTCTAATAGACGGCTCATATCCACTCGTTGGCTCTGACTCATATGCCAAGCCCATAGGCTCTGTTGGCTTTACACAGTAACGTAGATGTATACCAGTTTTTCATCTAGAACCGTTGTATTGATTATGCGCATTTGGGTATTTTTCTGTGCCTCTTTTTGGCTCTGAACATACACATTATCTATCTCCATGCTGATGTGATTTCACATCTGTCTGCTTTGATGTCTCCATCCTGCTGCTTCCCTGAGAAAGAGAGATTGCAGTCGCATCCCCCTCCTCCCCCTCCCTGGCTTCCGTTTACTGTTGCAAAGCACATGGATTCTTTTGGAGACTGTTGCACATTTACAGAGCACATACAGACAGGAAAGGGAAACCATATTTTCTGTTATGAAAGAAGCATAGTATTGGGAACCCCCCAAACATGACCTGTATATTCCCCTGTATGCTAAATGTATTGACTTAAAAAACGGGGGGAAAAAACCTAAAAAGCTAAAGAGAAGGTCAATTATCAGTGGACATAAAAATTATATTAGATATTAGCTTGACTAAGTCATGTATAGAGACTGTGACACAAATGATGGGAGTTTCAGTATTCTTACTGACCTCACAGCCTCAGCTTTATCTCCAGCTCCTCTAAATACCGCACGCGCTGCTGTGAGCGGATGCTGCATATAAACCACGTGACCGACCACTGTGACCCAGAAAGAAGGTAAATATATGGGGATTTCCATTTATACATCTATGATTTTACCTTTGATTCGCAGGAAAAATACAAAAAGGCAATAATACCCTTAAAATGCAAACAAAACTTCCATTATGACCAGTAGACTAGGCTGGTGGAAATACAGGACTGTTTATGTCCTTTTGAGAAATGTCATTGCAATTGGCCAACCCCTTCACCATTATATTATTATTATTATAATTCAAACAGAGGTCAAATCAGACTCTAAATGCAGGTCACTATGTCCAAAATAACATCCAAGTGGGGTTGTCTCCTGGTAGACCTATGGTACCTGTTAGTTTAGAGGCCTATTTTTGTGTCAAAGATTGAATCTTCAAGAGGAACCTCTGGTATTCTGGTGGGACAGTCCAACCCTGGGCAATGTATAGTGGTACTGTTTATGCATTTTGATATTTGAACATGATTTTAGCACTATGATTGTCTGTGACGTCCAAGGACCTTCATTTGGCCCATGGACATAATACAATTTTATTCATTTTTTTCCACCTCTAGATGGAGCTCTAGATTCTTGAAGTACAGGTGCCTGAAAAAATGCATTGCGCTCAAGAATGCACTGACATTGAGTATTTTTCTTTAATAACACACCCTGTGGCCAGGTATGTATGGTATCGCACATAGAATTGACAGTGGTTGGTTAAGTTAACCAATGTTATAAAAGGGCCCTGTAATACAGAATATTGTCTAGATAATTAGTCTACTTATAGTCTGAAATATATAGTATGCATGTCAGTGCCATATACTCACATGCGAGATATAGGGTTCTTCCTCTTTTAGTTTGTATCACCAGAAGCAGCAAATCCTCTCCAGTTTTGAAGGTCATACAAATTATATCCTCAGCTAACAACAAAATTAAGAAAATCAGTCACTGAAATGGAAGCATGGGGGAGGTAATGGTTGGCAAAGGTTGGCACGAACAGGGCTAACCACCCTGTTCCTCCCCTCTAGGTAGGAGTGGGCTGGTCCTGCTTCCTACCAGGAGGGGGAGCTCCAGTCTCACTAGGAGAAGGGAGAGCAAGTTCCTGTTCTGATAGTGGGGGAGTGAGGAAGCACATGAAGGGCTCCTACTACCAATAACCATATATTATTTTCCTGTGAGACCAACACTCCAGAGAGAAACTCAGGAAATGGATATTCTTCTACTGTGAGACCAACACTAAAGAGTGACCAGCAAATTCAGCTTAAAGAAAACATCTGGGTGACAAGACAGCAGAGTGATCAACAAAATACAGCTTTGCAGACACTGCTGCAAGGTGAGGGACAACAGGTCAGACACCACCACCTACCTAAGCCATCACTAAGCCAAACTATACTACAATGGACACCTATATAGACAAGTGCTTCCTAGTGCCAACCTATTTTACTTCTGGCCTGATTCTTCAAACTACCTTTTCACCGCACCAAACCCCAAGGACAGCCTGAGGGAGCACATTGGGCCACTACCACTCACATCCTCTGCACAGGCTTTTTGGGAACTTGCGGCACATGCATTTAAATTCAGACATTAGAACTCTATCTTTGTCTGTACCTGGAAATGACTTGCCAAACTTCAGCTCTAAGATGATGTTATCGTTCGGCCTAAGGAAGAAAGTAGTGAGTCAAAGCAAAGTTATGAGAATGAGCTACAGAGCTTAACTTTGCTCTAAACTTGTATTGCTGAATGAAAATTTGAGATTTGTTACTTTAATATGGTGTAACACCACAGAGTTGTGTTACTAAACGTTTACCCAGCTACAATCTGTTAAAAGCATTTACCTTGTCATCTCATGTAATTTTACATTATATCCTCACAACCGTGCATTGTAAACCTTGTTAAATGTATATTGCTGTAATTTCCATGTTCACCAGCAGGTGGCAGCAATGTTCTGGCAAGGACTTAAGTTCAGTTTAGTACATCTAGGCTGGAATAGTTCATTCCAGTATAGCTCACCCCTCAGTGATCAGAGTGGGCTGTGCCCACATCCTGCTTCATGGGTGGAGAAGGAAGTTAGAGTTAGTGTGCCAGCCACCCCTGTTGGGGAAGGCTGTGTGTTAGTCTTCATGAGTCCCTCTGCATAGGAAACCAAGCCAGGATCTTGTCTCGGCTGAGACATTGATCCCTATCCCCAGTTTGAGCCCTGCAGCCTCAGCTGGAAGACAGAAGCAAGCAGACAACTCCAGTTCCAGGAAGAAGTCATACCCTGGGAAGATAACTGTGAGTAAAGTCCAGAGATCCAGGAGAAGCCATATTCCTCCTCAGCTAGTCAGTCCCCATACAGAAGAAGATAGATAGTGCAGAAGCCAAATTCCTGCCACAGTATAGAGCTACAAAGCAGACGTCCTTTCCTGCAAGCTCCAGGTTGATAGAGCAGAAGATAAATTCCTGCCAATCATTGCCAATACCTGCTGGAACCTAAGACAAAAGCTGTATCTTGCCTGGATGAAAGTTACAATCAGTAAAGACAAGTCTGAACTTCACCCAAGGTTTGGATCTCAATTTCTGCTGCAAATTTCTCTATTACTTCTACTTGCACTACACTCAATTTATTGCAAGTGAGCCAGGATCCAGGAGTCCAGCCGTACTAAGGTAGGAGACACCGTTGACACCATTATCCCCACCATACAGAGACATTACACCACTCAGGCATTCTTAACCTGGGGTGTGAGTTATAACACCTTGGAGGGCCCTTTGATTGTACCCTGTGCATGCTGCAATTGGCGTCACAAACAAAACTTTAGACTATCCCCTACACCTGAGCCAGCCACTGCATAATTTGGCATCAGAGTGCATACCCCGGTCCGGCTCACTGCATTGTCATCTCTGTTTTAAGCATGTTTCTCAGACTTTTAGAAGTTAGTTGTATCCTCCATTGAACTGGATGTAAACCGGAATAGAATCAGGATTGTTAACTCCCAGGGTTCATGTGAGCTATTATATGGACATTGTTACAATTGGTATAGATGCAACAGAACATGCTACAGTGTGACTCTGGTGGCAACATTCACAAAGTAGGAGGTAAATTGAAGAGAGTAAAATGTATAGATATATATACAGCCAGTATCGGACTGGGGTGACCAGGGCCCTCCAGTAAAATTTATTTTGGGGGCTCACTGTACGAATACATTCAAATATTATCTGCTCACATAGCATCAAGATGCTACCAGATGATTAAATATAGGGGTCCCTGCAGCAACTTTGAGACGGTAGGTCCTGGAGAAAAGAGGATACTGTCTAGCTTTCCTCTTTACCTAGAAGTCATCTCAGCTCTGATCTGGGGAGTTTCTTTAATAATCTATAAAAAAAAATTTATATGAACATAGGCTGGTTGAAGTGCTGTACAGTGAATATATGTATGTAGTGCAGTATGTCTACTGTGTTATGTGCCACTTGTGCAGGGATGGGGGAAACGAGGGGCCCACCTTGCTCAGGGGCCCACTGAGGGATTCACCTGTACCCCTGTGGACCAGTCCGAGCTTGTATACAGCTTGAGTGACCAGCTATGTCAGATTGGGGTTGTTTGGGTCCACCAGAGGACTTCTTCTTGGGGGTCCTATGTTATCGATGAAGTCTAATAGATTTAGAATCAAAGAAATAAACCCTAATGGCAGGTGATTGGCTCTGAAGGCAGGTCCAAATGTTTTTCTCTTGTACCTTTTGGGGCCCACTATGGGTATGAACACAGGGCCTACCAGAAGATCCTCTGGTGGGCCAGTCTGACGCTGGTAACCACTTGACCACAGGTGGTTATACATACTGTACTTTTGAAAATGGCTAACCATGGTGGAAAAATATATAACCATGGAGAACTTCAGTCTTTGAGAGTATTGAGGTTTATAGTGAGATAAAGAAGAAAAATTGGGGTGAATCTATAAAATGTACCAACACAGTGACTGAGAAATTAAGGTAGAACTCACGCTGTAATGATCTCCTTGAAAGTATAGTCTCCTTCTTCTTCACTGATCTCCAGCCGGGCTGTGTACAGGATTCTCAAATTATAATGTTGGTCCATGAAAGTGGAAGACTTAGCCACAAGATGCCAAGAACTAAGTTTCTCCTACAGAAATGGAGAGAGTAGTGGTTAAGATAATTATTGTCTATGTGGTCTAACACAGGGTGATGTAAGGGAATCCCATGCCCCACATTGCCACCACCTTGGCAATGTCCAGCAAAGTCTATGGGTAGGTACAGAAAAACCAAGCAAGCAGAGCTGTTTCCTTGGCTCCTTATATTTTGTGTATATGCCACCTGTGTGACTCGTCAGAAACCTACCTTTTATAGACTAACTTTGCTTAACTCTCCACAAATAAAATTCATGAGAGTCCAAGAAGACAAGGTCTCTATGCAGTACTTATAGGTATCCCTTTACCCTGAATGAACCTATGTTGATATGTTAAGTTATTGTATTCATCTCATTATTATTAGTTTACCAAAATTTCTGGATTATATGAATGGTGGATTGATAGAATCAAGCTGTTCTACATTTTTAAACCACATATAGATACAAACCTCAGTTGCCTCCAGAGATGTACTTTCTTCAAAAATTCCATAACATTTCTGTGCTAAAAAGAATAAACATTATAGTAAAGTGTTAGTTGACACCTAGTGGAATAATTTAATATTCCATAAATTACTGACTTTGATTCCTTAGATCTTTTTGCTCCAATCCTCCACCTTATGGGTATGAGCTTCTGACAATGTCACAACCAACCCTGTGATGTACAGTACAAACTTTCCTTCACCTTGTTAGCTGTCTTAGTCCTGTATACCTTTGGCAAAGGCAGGGTGACCTGTTGATGATACACTTGGCACCCAGTACCACACTTGGCAAAAAACCCAAGTTTACCAATACAATCTGGAAAACCGGCCACAAAAAGAGTGGCATTGTTTTATGCTGTTCCTAGAATAGAGCTTAAATGTCCCTATTTTGACTTTTGACATTCCCCAGGTCACATTCCACACCAGCTCCCCCTAGATACGTGTACTCTACCAGACTCCCCCAAGTTATGCCTTTGCCACTAGTAATCCTCTCTTATGAGCCATCACTAATGATATCAACTCAAGACATACCGAAAAGTAGTTAAAAACCACCTGAACCTTCGCTGTTATCTCATTATCATATCTTCATGCTGCCTGTACTGGTTATAAATGCTTCTAGACAGAGTACATCCCCTCTAACAGTATTTACACAGAGAGTGTCTACAAACAGCATCTGTCACTATGGAGGACCTAACACAACTGTGCATTACATAGATGGCTTATTGATTTGTATGGAAGCTATGTAATACTAAATTTCTCCCGAGGTGGCGCTGCAGCTAAAATCAACGCATACTGCCAGATTCTTCCACAGATAACTGATACTTGCTGGAATCTTAGCATTAGGACTAATTCTGATCAGCTTATTATTGGTGACCCATCACCATGATGACCCATGAAAAATGTTGACAATGTACGGACAGTACAATAGTTGAAATAAAATCAAATTGTCCCATCACAATCGCAGAGGTCAATGATATTATTTTTCTTACCATGATCAACAGTGATGTTGAACTCTTTAAGAAAGGCGAACTCCTTGCATTTGATCCATTCTTTGAAATGTTCCACCTCTGATTCTGGATATGATGATGATGATCTCACTACGAGTAGAAATCAGTCAGACTAGTCATCTTGGAACTCCAGTATCAGTACTTGCCATAATGTTATTAGGTAACGTAATGTTTGTTAAAAATAAAAAAAGAATAATTACTCTGAATTTTCTCTCTGTCCCGTCAGTTGGGGAGCTGACAGACTCCTTATCTCTGATCTTTGACATCTTACTGATATGAATGTGGCTTAAATAAACGGCACCAAGTGAAAGTAAAATGCATGATTCATGCAGCTAGACAAACAGTTAACCCTTTGTGACAGAACTTGTCGATATTTTTATATAAAGACCAACTGGAAAAATGATTATTGGCCCAAAAATGAGTAAAATGCAATCATAAAAAAAAAGGTGTACATAGCCTTTAAGATACGGGTGTGGATCCGCCATGCCACTTGAACAGATTTGGATTGTGGCTACTCCTATGGCTGCTCCTTTTACCCCTGTACAGGGACTTTGCTGCAGAGGGACTACTTGGCCACTACATATTGGAGTAGTCTATGTTCAAGTGACAGCTGACCCATGGGGGTAAGAGGCACTAGTGTGAAGCACTGAGAAATCAGACAAAACCATAATCAGGGCCTGATTCCATACACATAACTTACCGTATAAAACTGATGTTTTAATGACTTCATTTGATTGACGGTTTATGATTAAAACATTGGGGTGAACTTGAAAAAATGTCAACAACCAAGGTTCTGGATGAAAGAGAAATGAACATGTCACACTTAGACCTCTTCAACCACTTTGCCATGATATTATATTCCAATATTAGAACAATTGTCTTCTGTCCAGTTCTAATTTATAGCTGACAAAGCTGGATGACAAGCACTATACAGGCTATATTTCTCACATAGGGGGTGTCTAAACAGTAAGTCTGCTAATGATACATCCTTCTTCGATATAATGGCTTAACTAGACAGATTTACAGGTCAGGACAACTTGGCGACAACCTTTGTAGGAGCTACTGTATAATGATGGCCATGTTGTTGTTGCTATCGCTCAGTAGAGTTCACCATTTCTTAGATTCACTATGCCAAGAAAGAGGCATGTGCCCAAAGTGTTAGGTGCTAAGGGGGCCACGGTATGCCAACAAGCCACCCTGTCTTGGCCAGTAGGAACTGAAGGAGTAATTACGAACAGAATACACCACTTTTTGGCATATATCTGTTGCAGATTGCAGTGCAGTTTTCTGGGGTCATATTCTGTGATCAGTTGACTTGGTGCATCTACCTTCATGGGTGAGAATATCTGAGATGACTGGCTTTCCATTGTGCTGCTTTCTTCCAAAAACAGCTCAACAACTGTCCATGGGTCGTGTCTAGGATTGCAGTTCAGCTCAATTGAACTAAATGGAGCTTAGCTTCAATTCCACACACAAACTTTGGGCAGGAGAAGGCAGCCATGTTGTTTTTATCCTGGACAACCCCTTTACACTGGTGGTTTTTGAACTATGACTTGGTCCTGAAACTTGTGGAGGCTTACCACCAAAGTTATAGTTTTGTAGCATGCAGTTATTTTACCATTCTGAGCAACTTTTTTGTAAGCCAGAGTCTCCTTCTCGTCATACACCCTCTGAAAACTAATGGGTCCACGGTCGGTACTCTTCAGGCTGTGAACGTTAAGGAAAAGATCATTTGTAAATTATACAAGGTCTCAAAATCATATATGATAATAATCTCTACCTCAGCATTTCAAAGGTTATAAAAGACAGAAAAAACTTATGACGAGGACTCCAACCAAAAAAATAATGGATATCCTTAAACTATGAGGGACAATGACTCTACCCAATTAAAGAATTTTCAATACTCAAGGGACATGGAATCCTGACAAGAACTTACGGATTAGAGAATTCTGTTATTGTTCCCTCCTTTTCTGCCAGAGATATTTTAGCATAGGAATAATGTATATCATTTAGAGCCATCAACGTTTCCTGGGATGCTATGGCTTTCATGTTCCACAGGCCATTGATCTGTAGAGAAAAGACGTAGAAAACTCTATGTCAGGAATCACGTGTCTGTAATAACGATAATCGATAATGTAATGACATTAAAAACCTTTTAGCTCCACAAAACATGCATCATTTTTAATATGCCAGTGCTGCAGGTCCATTTTTTTTCATGTAGAATACTGACTTGGTGACCACAAGAAACCATCATCTCCAGTGGTCTGCAGTTCTGTGTTCTGTGAGACATGTACTAAAATATTGCATTTCCTGAGTTTCTACACACAGACCCTCAGTCCATGCAGAAAAGTGGGGGTGTGAATAGCACCATTTACTGGTGCCTCTACATAACTTTGGCGGATCAACTGCTAGTGCAGGGCTTTATTAAGACTGGAGTCTAAAACGGCAATCTTAATAAATGACCCCCATAGTCTACAACAGTAAACTGGGATGCTGCTGACTACCTTCCCCTGAGTCCTATCTTACCCCAAAATCTAGAGATCAGATGCAGTAGAAATCGGCGGATTTTTCTATTTGAACTGCTACGGATCTGTGCATGGACCAATTCCATTCAATCCTCATGTGGTTTTCCACCATGGTCTCCACGCTGTGTCTATATGGGAAATGTCACTTGACATTAATTTCAAATCTGAGTGTACAAAAGGCAGTGCAGATTTCCATTTTAAACAATGGGATGCGGATTTCAGAATAAGCTCTGAAATCTATGTGAAAAAGCACTGTGTAAACATACCCTATGAACTTGGGTGAAGTCAACTGGTTATATGGTGACACCAACAATGAAGAAGCAAAGTAGTCAGCATTAGGTTGGGAGGTCAGGGTAATATTCTGGGATTATCTCTACAGTAAGTAGTTGAGGAGCCAACCCGGAAGGAGGCCATTTTAGATTTAGTATTCACAAATGGGAATTTGGTATCTGATATTACTGTAGGAGAAAGCTTGGGATCTAGTGATCACCAGTCAGTGTGGTTTACTATAAGTTCAGTGAGTGAGTCACACCACACAAAAACAAATGTTTTTGATTTTAGAAAAACTTACTTTTCTAAAATTAGATTAGTGGTATACGAGTCCCTATCAGATTGGAACAGTTTCAATGGAGTCCAGGAGAAATAGGACTGCTTAAAAGTGGCACTATTGAAGGCAACAGATAATTGCATTAGGCTTGTCAGTAAAAGCAAAAAAAGGAAGAGACCACTGTGGTACTCAGCAGAAGTGGCCAAAATCATTAAAAACAAAAAGATAGCATTTAGTAATTATACAAATAAAAATAAAAACTAGGATGCTTCTAAAGCACAGGCAGAAGAGAAAGTAGCTCAGTCAGTGAAAAAAGGCGATAAGGCATTCTTCAGATACATAAATGAAAAAAGGAAACTAAAACAAGGAATTAACAAATTAAAAACAAAAGAAGGAAGGTATATGGAAGAAGATGAAGAACAGCTGACTGCCTCAATGGACACTTCTGTTCAGTTTTTACAAAGGAAAATGAAGGAAAAGGACCTCAGTTAGGAAGGAAGACTAATGAATCTTTTGATGCATGTGTCTTTACAGAGGAAGAGGTTCTAAGTCATCTGTCTAAAATTAATACAAATAAGTCACAGGGGCCTGATGGGATACACCCAAAGCTATTAAAAGAGCTCAGCAGTGAACTAGCAAAACCATTAACAGATTTATTTAACTAATCACTGGCAACAGGAGTCGTCCCAGAAGATTGGAAATTAGCAAATGTTGTGCCCATTCACAAGAAAGGTAGTAGGGAGGAATCGGGCAACTATAGGCCAGTAAGCCTGACATCAATAGTGGGGAAATTAATGGAAACCATACTTAAGGAGAGGATTGTGGAAAATCTAAAATCCCATGGATTGAAAGATGAAAAACAGCATGGGTTTACTTCAGGGAGATCATGTCAAACTAATATTATTGATTTTTTGATTAGGTGACTAAAATAATAGATGGCGGAGGTGCAGTAGACATCGCTTATCTAGACTTTAGTAAGGCTTTTGATACCGTCCCACATAGAAGGCTTATCAATAAAGTGCAGTCTTTGGGCTTGGACTCCCATATTGTTGAATGGATTAGGCAGTGGCTGAGGGACAGACAACAGAGGGTTGTAGTCAATGGAGTATATTCAGACCATGGGCTTGTTACCAGTGGGGTACCTCAGAGATCTGTCTTGGGACCCATATTGTTTAATATCGTTATCAGCAAAATTGCAGAAGGCCTTGATGGTAAGGTGTGTCTTTTTGCTGATGACACAAAGATTTGTAACAGGGATGATGTTCCTGGAGGGATACACCAAATGGAAAAGGATTTAGGAAAACTAGAGGAATGAACAAAAATCTGGCAATTAAAATTTAATGTTGATAAGTGCAAGATAATGCACCTGGGGCGTAAAAACCCAAGAGCAGAATATAAAATCAGTGATACAGTCCTAACCTCAGTATCTGAGGAAAGGGATTTAGGGGTCATTATTTCAGAAGACTTAAAGGTAGGCAGACAATGTCATAGAGCAGCAAGAAATGCTAGCAGAATGCTTGGGTGTATGAGGAGAGGAATTACCAGTAGACAGAGGGAGGCGCTCATGCCGCTCTACAGAGCACTAGTGAGACCTCATGTGGAGTATTGTGCTCAGTACTGGAGACCATATCTCCAGAAGGATATTGATACTTTGGAGAGAGTTCAGAGAAGAGCTACTAAACTGGTCCATGGATTGCAGGATAAAACTTACCAGGAAAGATTAAAGGACCTTAGCATGTATAGCTCGGAAGAAAGACGACACAGAGGGGATATGATAGAAACTGCTAAATACATAAAGGGAATCAACAAGGTAAAAGAGGAGAGAATATTTAAAAGAAGAAAAACTGCTACAAGAGGACATAGTTTTAAATTAGAGGGGCAAAGGTTTAAAAGTAATATCAGGAAGTATTACTTTACTGAGAGAGTAGTGGATGCATGGAATAGCCTTCCTGCAGAAGTGGTAGCTGCAAATACAGTGGAGGAGTTTAAGCATGCATGGGATAGGCATAAGGCCATCCTTCATATAAGATAGAGCCAAGTGCTATCCATAGTATTCAGTATATTGGGCAGACTAGATGGGCCAAATGGTTCTTATCTGCCGACACATTCTATGTTTCTATGTAAGGTGGTAAATTTTCAAGTGATGATCAAATCGTTAACCTTTCCCAAAACATAGCAATACTTTTCTTGTGAAAATCTGGTCTTTTAATCATAAGAAATGCGTCTATTTATAGAAATAATGCTTTTGGTGCACCATGGGCCGGGGTGCTCCATTTGGTGCACCTGAATTCCCCTGTATCATCATTACCAGTTTAAGAACTGTCAATAAAACAAGAAGGTGAGGTCTGTACAGTGTTACTGAAGAAGCGGTTGTTTACCCTTTAGAAGAAGGGAAGAACATAACAATTGAGAAGTCTTCTATTCTTACTACTTACCTGGCTGAAATCGATGGTTAAACCCTTTAGCTTCACGCAGGAATCTGAGGATCGCGCACATGTTACAAAGAGACAAACGATCAGTCGGAGTGTGGTGGTGATCCTCATGGTTTTACGAGATGAATGAGAAAGGAACCTATTTTCCAAGAACAGGAGATGATTTAACTGTATAATTACTCAACAGAAAAAAAACAAAAAACAGCACCCATTACCAGGGGTCAACGATCGGAGGTCTCACAGAGATGGGGAAACAAAGTGCAATTCATACAAACTTAATATTGACACAGGTCTTGCAATCAGGAAGATAAAATACTTAACCCTGGCATTGCATAGTTTTCACTATTCATACTATACAAAAAGTATTGCTTTAGCTGTGTCATATACATAGACCAGCACGTCAAAAAGAAGTCTATCTTACTGGTTCTTGCAGTTGCACCCTAGTGAAAGGTTCTCTCTCCTTACTTCCTAACTTCGGCAGGAGGAAAGGGTGGTGTGACCCTTGGAGCTGTTTCCATCTGTCCTGTTTGCTAATAGACATAGCTGGTGGAGAGGGGAAATCATGTGAAGAATCATGACAAAGAAGAGTGGTCATAAGGTGGTCCATCACAACAGGACCTCCATGGGACTCGCATCATTGTATTTATTTTACATACAACTTTCAAGAGCATAAATATCGTAAAGACAGGAGGCTGTGGGGCTAATGGAGAGAGGTTCCAGTCCTGGTTGCACATACCTCCCATTTAAAGATGAAATCCTTTATAGCCAACAAAAGGGTGGGGGCTTGATCCACAGGCTATACAAATGATGTGTTCTAGGTGTCAATTTAGATCTTTACTTTGGAGATATGTCTCTTTTATGTATGCCTCTGTCTACATTGTCTTTTGGAAACCAGTGATGTCACTTCCAGTCAGTAGAAGGCCTGCTGACTCATCTCTACCAGTCCTGTCTACCATGGAGAGTATACAGTTTAGACCATGGTTGTGATTTATTTTAACCATAACACTTTTTGAGCAACCAATATAGACAATTGTTTGTGTGTAGACAAGCTTGCCCCTAGATGCCTACATGGTGCCACTGAAGCCAACACAGATGTGTTCATCTTTACCATTGCTCAAATTTGGTTAAAGGTGTTCTCCATTTCAATAATATTTTTTTAATCTACCTAGAGTGCCCCAAACACTACAGATTTACCCCCTCCATATACCTATTTTTCATGTCAGCAAGTTCCTTCCCGTATTTACCTGCACAACTTCCTGTTTTCATCAGCTTCCTGCTGTTGTTTGCTAATCAATCCCAGCATGCTGTGCTCTGTAACTTTTTATCTGGACTTGCTCCTCCTGTCACACAATTCCCTCTGTAGTAGTTATTCCCTCTCCATGGAGGAGCAAGCCCGGTGAAACATTACAGAGCTAAGCATGCTGGGATTGGTTAGCAAACACAGCAGGAAGCTGATGAAAACAGGAAGTTCTTTATGTAAACATCCTGCCAGGAGGCATTGATGCTGACAACAGAGGATGGAAAGTGCTAGCATGAAAAACTGGTATATGGGGCAAAAGTATTCAGTGTTTAGGTATTAAAAAAAATCATCATGAAACCAGAAAACAAAACAAAATCAATATAATATAGCTTTATGCTAGCAAAACTCTTGTCAATCTGCAATTCCTATCACCGCCACCAGTGTCGGACTGGAGTTCCACCAGAGGAAATAATGTCTGATTAAATGTTTTAAATCAAAGTAATAGACCCCAGTAGCAAGTGACTGGCTCCAAAGGCAACTTCAAATGGGATTTTTCTCCTGGACCTTTGGGGCCCACTATAGTATGAGAGCCTGGGCCCACTGGAGGATCCTCCGGTACTCTAGTGGACCATTCCAGCACTAAGCAAACACAAGTTTTTCTTCAAAGCAGATCCTTGTGTGCCACACATCTCCGGTTACATTACATCAAGGACATATCTGTACTTTCCAGTAGAATTTGAGTTAAAAGGTTTGATTAAGCATCTAACATTGTAATTCTAAAATGAACAATAATAGATGAGTTTGGATTGGTCACCGAAATATAACACGGCCCAGCTGAAACCACTCAGCTGTAATTATAAAATATTGATCCGATTGGCAGGTTCTACCTTCTTTAAAAAATATCAATTTATTATAAAACCAATATATTCAACAGTCACGTAGTGAAATAAAAACAAATTCATAAAATAAAACCAGCTCATATAGCTTGTGCGCACTTTTTGTATTCGCGTGTTTTCATACACTGCAATAATGGTAATGCGGAGCTCACGCAAAACAGGAATAGTATAGCGGTGTTATGTAGGAGATAAGTACGTGTCTTGCACTGTATATTTATGCAGTGATAGTCCGTTGTTGCTGATCCCTTATATTGCAATATTCGTATAATCAGCAGGTGGACATGTTTATCGCTTCAATCTTGCGCCATATTGGTCTTTTATTTTATGCCTTTTGTATTGATGTTTTTATGTTACCCTTTGTTACTGTTGTCCATCGAATATAACATATAGTACCCAATACATCGATTAAACACACCAGGAAAAGGGTAAGCAACAAACTAACCCAAGTGTGTCCTATATGTTATATTCGATGGACAACAGTAACAAAGGGTAACATAAAAACATCAATACAAAAGGCATAAAATAAAAGACCAATATGGCGCAAGATTGAAGCGATAAACATGTCCACCTGCTGATATAGGCAAATTGCAGTATAAGGGACCAGCAACAACGGGCTATCACTGCATAAATATACAGTGCAAGACACGTACTTGTCTCCTACATAACACCGCTATACTATTCCTGCTTTGCGTGAGCTCCACAACAGGAAAAGAGGGACTGTGACTACCATTATCGCAGTGTGTGAATACATGCAAATACAAAAAGTGCGCACAAGCTATATGAATTTGTTTAATTTTATGAATTTGCTTTTATTTCAGTACATGAATGTTGAATGTATTGTTTTTTTTTATAAATTGATATTTTTTAAAGCAGGTAGAACCGGCCATGGGTTCAATAATTCTAAATGAAACGCGAGCCAGAATGTAAGAACAACATTGAACATAACTCCTACGCTGGTTGTTGTTTAATTTACCCTCACACAACCCGAGCACCCATGTTACATTTTAACTAGCTATATCAGATGACAATATCAGTAATATATTATGTTATATGGGGTGACAACCTTTGTTGCATGGAGGTTGTCTCAGCTCCATCCCTAGCATCACATTAACTCCAGGATCCTGTATCTAGATCTTAGGTGTTCTCGTTTTGAAGTTTCTTCCTTCCAGGACATAGACGGAGTGGAATATACACATGAGGCTTTTTACATTGACCCGGGGGTCAGCAGCTGAGATCACACGGTGTCCATAGTTGTATTTACAGTAGGTTGCGTCCAGACCTTCTGTTTATTCAGGCTGTGTCGAAATATTTACAGTGATTTAGGGTCTGCTACATTCATACCAGATGGAGAATATAGCATAACCACAGATACCACAGCGAAAAGTTTGCATTGCTATTTTTCTATTTATTTATTTTTTTGTACAATTTTTTATTTCATGTTGCTACCTGGAAACTGTCAACAAGCTACTGTTGACAGATCTATTCTTATTTTGTACATCACCTTGAGTATAAGGCTACTTTCACACCAGTGTTTTCCCTTTCTGCTATTGAGATACGTCATAGGATCTCAATACCGGAAAAAAAATGCCTCCGTTTTGTCCCGATTCATTGTCAATGGGGATAAAACTGAACTGAATGAAACGGAGTGCACCAGAATGCATTCCGTTTGGTTGCGTCCCCATCGCGGACTGAGTGACGCTGCAAGCAGCGTTTTCCTGTCCGCGATGTGGTGCGGAGCAAGACGGATCCGTCCTGACACACAATGTAACTCAATGGGGACACAATAGAAAACGGATCCGTCATCCTTTGCCTTTCAATGGAGTTTATGACGGATCCGGTTTTATTATCTTTAAAGGGCTTCTGTCAGCCCACTAAACCGTTTTTTTTTTTTTTTTTACTAATAATCCCTACACTGCGATCTCATCATACATAAGTTAAATATTCATTTTGGTTCAGTAGAATTTGATAAAAAGCTATTTTTAAAATATGCAAATTACCTTGCTACCAGCAAGTAGGGCGGCTACTTGCTGGTAGCAGCCGCATCCTCCGATCCTAATGACGCCCCCTCCGCATTGTGATTGACAGGGCCAGGGAACGGGATAGTTCTCTGCTGGCCCTGCCTGTTTGCATTCAAAATCCGGCGCCTGCGCCGCGGCCGTACCTATCTTCAATCTGCGCAGGCACACTGAGAGGCGGCCGCTCCATCCTCAATGCGCCTGCGCCGGGTGTAGATGTGACGTCATCGGCGCAGGCGCATTGAGGATGGAGCGGCAGAGCGAGTGGCCGCCTCTCAGTGCGCCTGCGCAGATTGAAGATAGGTACGGCCGCGGCGCAGGCGCCGGATTTTGAATGCAAACAGGCAGGGCCAGCAGAGAACGATTCCGTTCCCTGGCCCTGTCAATCACAATGAGGAGGGGGCGTCATTAGGATCGGAGGATGCGGCTGCTACCAGCAAGTAGCCGCCCTACTTGCTGGTAGCAAGGCAATTTGCATATTTTAAAAATAGCTTTTTATCAAATTCTACTGAACCAAAATGATTATTTAACTTATGTATGCAGAGCTGGCAGTATAGGGATTATTAGTAAACAAAAAAAAAACGGTTTAGTGGGCTGACAGAAGCCCTTTAAAGATAATACAACCGGATCCGTTCATAACGGATGCAGACGGTTGTTTTATCAGAACGGAAGAGTTTTTGCTGATCCATGACGGATCCAGCAAAAACGATGGTGTGAAAGTAGCCTAAAATGACATCTTGCTGTGGGTCTGATTGACCTTATTTATGCTTTAAGGCTAATGCAGTCCTGCTTATTATTTTGTTGTCGCCCTGGACCTGTCAGCAGCAAGAGAGAGGTAGTTCCCACATGTGGGTGACAAAAGAGGCGGGATATTATTGTCTGCCTCACTCTCACACCAAACCTCCAATTCTGCCCGTTACCCTCCCTAACACTGGTGATTCTGGTGTTACAACGGGACCTTCTCTCATGTGCTATGTTCTATTACCGGCAGTACAAATCCTTTGAAATGCTCTCCGAGCTGTCCTGTGACGGGGCATAATTTAACTGTGCCACAACATTAAAAAACAAAATTGAAAAAAGTTAAAAAATATAACACTAAAAAAGTTAGTAAATGTAAAAACACAGTGGAGCAGATTTACTCATCCCGTCTAGCATTTAGGCTAGTTTGCCCTTAGGCATTCAGACAGCGTCCAGCAATGCCGGATCCAGAGAGCTTCAGTAGACTGTTCTGTGCCGTAACAGTCTCCTGGATCTCTGATCACTGGTGTGACACTAGGCCTTAGACCAGGGATCAGCAACTATTGGCATTCCAGCTGCTGTGAAACTACAACTCCCAGCATGCATCATACTCACCTGTTTTTCTAACTCTCATAGAAGTGAACAATTTTAGATGTCTGACTTTTTACCGCCTTGTGGTTAAGCTTACTTTGCTCTTAAATTTTGGTGAAATTTTGGAGCACATTAGTGCATCTCAAGCCAAGCTCCTTCCAGCTATTTCACGTCTCTTCCCAGATGAGCCACACTCCCTTGGCGAGTACAAAAAGAGTATGAGTGTTTCTGTTTTCAGGAAAATGTTTCACTTTGACACATTAATACCCCATGTTAGTATTACATATTATGTACTTATGAGCAGAGAATGCTGGAAATGGCCTACGTTACTTCACACAGATCTCCTATTAGGATTCTCTTACCTCAGGTTATCCACACCAGTCTTCCCTTCTCAGGCATTTACGTCAAAGATCCCATAATCTGGTCAGGAGGTAGACCTCCGCTATCCAGTTCCTCACCTCAAAGGCCCCTTTATATCCACTCTCACTCTCAAGGACATAGAGAGGCTTTCATCCAATCCAGTCTACCCTCCAGCACACTGACTCTTATCGAGCCCTCTGCGATATACAGTTCACCAACATGCTCCTAATGGACAAGCTCAGGCCTAACAGTTCCATAGGCCAGCAACAGCTTACCCATGCATCTCCTACATTCCTGAAAACCATGTTTGTTGCCCTGAATGCCAGCATTGTACAGCACACTAGTGCCAAATGCCAATACTAATACCTTTAGCTGCATCAGACTTGGAAAAAGTAGGTGCTGACACCTACTTATAAGGGAAAGGTTGAGTGGTGGTGTGGAATATAGCAGCCCACTATCTCGCCACCAACCTGATGTACAAAGTGCGGGACCGACGTGGGGCAAAGCACAACACAGCACAAGATGCTCACACACGAAACCTGCACCTCAGGCATGACACCAATATATTTTAGCCTGTCACTTACACATCAACCCTCTTTCTCATAATTGTTATCTCCTGCACCAATACCTCTCATCTCCTCAATGACATTTGCAGGGTATTCGAAGCTGATCACCAACATGTTTAGTTGCTGCTGTCGTATTTCTCATAGACATCTCTGAAGCACTTCCTTTGTCAGAACCCCTCTTAAGGAATCAAACCAAGCCCCAAGTCTTGTTGTCATCTCTTAGATCAGTGCAAGACATCTTTGCATACCATGTGGCTTCAGCCACATTCTACCTAACCTCCTACAGGCAGTTCTATATGTATCTTTTACAACAGTGACATCTAGTGACAAGAGATAGAACTAAATTACTAATCCTGAACTGCAAACAAACAGTTTGTATGCAGGTGTACCTCTCTATACAAAAGTCCTGTGTCTTTCATTAATCTTTTATACTAATATAATAATATGAATTAGAAGAACCAGTGTAAACCAGTGACTCGACCTATAGACCGAATGGATAAGGGTGCTCACCTCTCGGTCCACCCAGACCGCACAAACAGACCAGAGAAAATAGTAGATAAATGAGGGGCACTCCGTATAAGGGAATACAAACAGCAAATGACTAATGGCTAGATTTTATTAATCCTATTATAAAAAGCCAATGCATCAAACAATCACAATATTAAAAACATCCATAAAATATAATAAAATGCATAAAATGAAATGAATACCCAATGGAAAAGGGCCCTGAAAAAATTCGCCAGACAATCGTGAAAGTCCAAAAATTTGTATTCGCGAATAATCAGCAGTCCCCACAATAAGAATAATCGCACCGGGTCTTTATACACTTGGAGAGTCCGTTCTTAACTCAAGCCTGTATCAGGCTCCAAATGAATCGCATACACGATCTGACTGTGTCAGAAAAATCGTATTGTGTACTGTCCGATTTAAATCCTCCAGTATTGGGTATTCATTTTATTTTATGCATTTTATTATATTTTATGGATGTTTTTAACATTGTGATTGTTTGATGCATTGGCTTTTTATAATATGATTAATAAAATCTAGCCATTATTAATTTGCTGTTTGTATTCCCTTATACGGAGTGCCCCTCATTTATCTAATATAATAATATACTTGTAGATTGTAAGTAGAGTTGAGCGGACACCTGGAAGTTCGGGTTTGATGGGTTTGGCCGAACTTCGCAAAAAAGTTCGAGTTCGGGACCCGAATGTGACCCAAACGTGACCCCGAACCCGAACCCCATTGAAGTCAAAGGGGACCTGAACTTTGGAGCACTAAAATGGCTCTAAAAAGTCATGGAAAGCGCTAGAGGGCTGCAAAAGGCAGCAAAATGTGGTTAAGAGCATGGCAAGTGCTCTGCAAACAAATGTGGATAGGGAAATGACTTCAAATAACATAAAATATGTAAAAATAAAAAATAATAATCTTGATCTAGGAGGAGGAGGTCCATATGGAGTAGGAGGTTGAGGAGGCGGTGGATGTAGCAGTGTAGGTGGAAGCGGTGGTGGAGGAGAAGGAGTTAGGCAACACTGGTTTTTGTTTTTTATTTTATTTTATTTATTCTTTTTGTTTAAATTTGGGTAGACCCCAAAACATTGGGAAATATAAAAAATAATACAAAGAGAAAGTGAGAAAGTGCACTGGAGTCTAACAATGGCTGGGTGAGGCCGGTATACATGTCTATTCTGCACAAGGTACGGACAAATCCTGTGGTATGCCTGCCTGGTTCATTTTAATGAACGCGAGCTTGTCCACATTGGCTGTGGACAGGCGGCTGCGCTTGTCTGTGATAACCCCCTCCTGCCGTACTAAATAAATGTTTAGACAATGCACTGGCTGCAGGGCAGGCCAGCACCTCCAAAGCGTAAAGGGCAAGCTCAGGCCATGTGCCCAATTTGGAGACTCAGAAGTTGAAGAGGGCAGACCCATCAGTCAGTACGTGTAGGCGTGTGCACACATACTGCTCCACCATGTTGCTGAAATACTGCCTCCTGCTAATACGTTCCATATCAGCTGGTGGTGCTGGTTGTTGTGGCGTGCAGACAAAACATTTCCACATTTCGGCCATGCTAACCCTGCCTTCTGAGGTGCTGGCGGTGCCCCAGCTGCGTTGGTGACCTCTTCCTTGTCCTCTGCCTTCACCTTGTGCTTCAACTGAGCCCCCGCTGTCAGGTGGGAATGCCATCAGCAGCGCGTCTACCAGCGTGCGCTTGTACTCGTGCATCTTACGATCACGCTCCAGTGACGGAATTAGGAATGGTATATTGTCCTTGTAATGGGGATCCAGCAGCGTGGCCACCCAGTAATCAGAACAAGTTAGAATGTGGCCGACTCTGCTGTCGTTGCGGAGACACTGCAGCATGTAATCGCTCATGTGTGCCAGGCTGCCCAGAGGCAACGACAAGCTGTCCTCTGTGGGAGGTGTATCGTCTGTATCCTCTGTATCCCCCCAGCCACGCACCAGTGATGCCCATGAGCTGCTTTGGGTACCACCCTGCTGTGAACACAGTTCCTCGTCCTCCATCTCCTCCTCCTTATCCTCCACCTCGTCATCTTCCAGAACTGTGCCCTGGCTGGACAATTGTGTACCTGGCGTATGTTGGTGTAGGAACCCACCCTCGGAGCCATTTGTGAATGACTGGCCTGAAACCCTTGTAAATGATCCCTCTTCCTCCTCCTCCTGTGCCACATCCTCTTTCATCATCGCCTGAAGCGTTTTTTCAAGGAGGCATAGAAGTGGGATAGTAATGCTGAGAACGGCGTCATCGCCACTGGCCATGTTGGTGGAGTACTCGAAACAGCGCAACAAGGCACACAGGTCTCGCATGAAGGCCCAGTCATTGGTGGTGAAGTGGTGCTGTTCCGCAGAGCGACTGACCCGTGCGTGCTGCAGCTGAAACTCCACTATGGCCTGCTGCTGCTCGCACATTCTAGCCAGCATGTGCAAGTTGGAGTTCCACCTTGTGGGCATGGTGAGTGGGTGAGTGGGAAGGCCGAAGTTATGCTGCAGCGCTGACAGACGAGCAGCAGCAGGGTGAGAACGCCGAAAGTGCGCACAGACGGCCCGCACTTTCTGCAGCAGCTCTGACATAGCGGGGTAATTTTTCAGGAACTTCTGAACCATTAAATTCAGCACATGCGCCAGGCAAGGGATGTGCGTCAAATCGGCTAGGCCCAGAGCTGCTACGAGATTTCGCCCATTATTGCACACCACTAGGCCGGACTTGAGGCCCACTGGCACCAACAACTCATCAGTCTGTTGTTCCATGCCCGTCCACAGCTCCTGCGCGATGTGGGGTTTGTCCCCCAAACAGATGAGTTTCAAAACTGCCTGCTGTCGTTTACCCCTGGCTGTGCTGAAGTTGGTGGTGAAGGTGTTACGCTGACCGGATGAGGAGGCGGTAGAGGAGGAGGAAGCAGCAGGAGGCACAGAGAAACGTCCTGCAATCCTCGGTGGTGGAAGGACATGCGCCAAACTGCTATCTGCCTCAGGCCCAATCGCCACTGCATTTACCCAGTGTGCTGTTAGGGAGATATAACGTCCCTGACCGTAATTACTGGTCCACGTATCCGTAGTTAGGTGGGCCTTGCCACAGATGGTGTTGCGCAGTGCACACCTGATTTTGCCCCCCACTTGGTTGTGCGGGGAAGGGATGGCTCGCCTGGAAAAGTAGTGGCGGCTGGGCACGACGTACTGTGGGACAGCCACCACCATCAGATTCTTAAAACTATCTGTGTTCACCAGACGGAATGACAGCATTTTAAAGGCCAGGAATTTGGAAATGCTGGCATTTAGGGCTAGGGATCGGCGGTGGGTAGGGGGGTACTTCCTCTTTCGCTCCAGTGCATGGGAGATAGACAGCTGAATGCTTCCATGGGACATTTTGGAGATGCTTGGTGACCGAGGTGGTGACGTTGCTACCACATCCTCTGTCACTCCAAAGGGGGATGAAGAGGGCGAGACTGCAGCGGAAGAGGAAGCAGGAGGAGCCAGAGACCTTTCTTGGTTTTTGAGGTGTCTACTCCACTGCAGCTCGTGCTTTGCACTTAGATGCCTGGTCATGCAGGTTGTGCTCAGGTTTAGAACGTTTATTCCTCGATTCAGGCTCTACTTGCACAGCGTGCAAACCACTCGTGTCTTGTCGTCAGCACATTGTCTGATGAACTGCCATGCCAGGGAACTCCTTGGAGCTGGCTTTGGTGTGCTCGGTCCCTTGGTGCGGTGGGCAGTAGCAGGTGTACTGTCTAGGGGACGGCCGCTCCGCTTTTGCACCCTGCTCCTTGTTTTGCTGTGCTGGTGGCTTTGTGCGACCACCACCACTCGCATGACCTTGATTCCATGTGGTGTCGAGGACCTCATCATCCTCCACATCATCTTCCACCCACTCTTCACCCCTGCCCTCCTTGTCGGTCTGCACACTGCAGCAGTTGGCACCTGTGTTTCGTCATCATCCGAGACGTGGTGCGGTGGTCCTCCCATGTACTCATCCTGAAACATAAGTGGTTGGGCCTCGGTGCACTCAATCTCTTCCACTTCTGGGGCAGGGCGATGTGGATGGCCCTGGAAAACCCTGCTAACAGAGTCATCAAAAACAGAAGAGACTGCTGCATGACTTGGGGCTCAGACTGCTTGGCTGATTTGCAAGGGGGTGAGGTGAAGGACTGATGGACATGGGCTGCAGGTGCTAACTCTGATCTTTCAGCAGGAGACTGGGTGGGAGACAATGTGAGGGAACTGGATCCACTGTCAGCAACCCAACCTACTATCGCCTGTACTTGTTCAGGCCTCACCATTCGTAGAGCCGCATTAGGCCAGACCAAATACCGCTGCAGGTTCTGTCGCTTACTCGCACCTGAGGAAGGTGTTTCACTTGTGTGTGTAGCTGTCACAGATCGACCACGTCCTCTCCCGGGCAACAGGAGCTGCACCAGCAGCACCACGACCTGGGCCACGTCCCTTATTTGACGCTCTCCTCATTCTTTGCGTTCACAAACCAAACTAACAGATAGTTTATGTCAGGCGACAATGTAACCGCCAATAGTCAACAATGAAGTTCACTGAGAGTAAGGCAATGCCGGTGTCATAAAGAGAAAACATTTCTTGAGGTCAGACAACAGTGTGACAGGTGAATTGTATACAATTACTTCACGGTCACAAAAAATATGAATTTGTCAACCAACAATATAACAGCAGTATTTAACGGTTTTATTGGACTGTCAGAAATTGTCACGGCTGTTTAAGGGTAACCAGAGCATACACAGTAAGAAGAGCTACTGACCGGACCCAAACTAGGGAAGAGAAAGGGTGACCCCTGTCAGACCCTCAACACTCTCCCTATGCTGCTAAAGCACATGCCCGGATCCAAATGGTGGAACGAGGCATGCCCGCGTAACTTAGACTGATGAGCCCTGTAACCACTACAATAGTGGAAGGGGCACGGCCACCGATGCCCTGCTCAGAATATGGAGGGAACCGTGGCCACCTCAGATCCAGTCAGGAAATCACCAGGTACACAACAAAGTCTGCACACTTAGCTGATGGAGCTGTAGCCGCAGAGAAGACGGATCCAAGGGCCGCTGGCAATATCCGGAGTGCTTGCAGCAGCAGAACACAGGTCCAGAGAACTAGTAGCTTAAGAAGTGAAGATACTCAAGGCAGAGCTACAACTGAAAAGAGAAGTATAATCCACACCCTGCAATAGGAGGAGGGGTGATTTAAAGGCAGGGAAATCAAACGCAGGAGAGACAGCTGGGAGTAAAGACCTCATCACAGGGGCGGAGAAACAGAACAGTGAGAACACCTCCAAACTCTAAGTGACATCATCACAGGGGTGGAGACACAGAGCTGTGAGAACGTCTCAAAGCTCTGGTAGTGACAGTACCCCCCCCCTCTACGGGTGGACTCCGGACACCCAGGACCCACCTTCCCAGGATGAGCCCTATGAAATGCCCTGATAAGGCGAGTGGCTTTAGTGTCCGACATCGGAACCCACATCCTCTCCTCAGGACCATAACCCTTCCAATGAACGAGGTACTGAAGAGAACCGCGGACAATGCGAGAGTCCACAATTCTGGAAACCTCAAACTCCAGATTGCCATCAACCAAAATCGGAGGAGGAGGCAAAGAGGAGGGTACCGTGGGCTGGACATATGGTTTTAAGAGAGATCTGTGAAATACATTATGTATCTTCCAAACCCGTGGAAGATCAAGACGGAAGGCAACAGGATTGATGACTGACAAAATTTTATAAGGCCCAATAAACTTGGGACCCAATTTCCAGGAGGGAACCTTCAGTTTAATATTTCTTGTAGACAACCACACCAGATCACCCACATTCAGGTCCGGACCAGGCACACGTCTCTTATCAGCCACACGCTTATACTTCTCACTCATCTTTCTGAGATTACTCTGAATCTTTTGCCAAATGGTAGACAAAGACGAGGAAAATCTCTCCTCCTCAGGTAAACCAGAAAGAGCCCCTCCCGAGAATGTCCCAAACTGCGGATGGAACCCATATGCACCAAAAAATGGTGACTTATCAGAAGATTCCTGACGACGGTTGTTCAAAGCAAACTCAGCAAGAGGGAGAAATGAACACCAATCCTCCTGGTTCTCCACCACAAAACAGCGCAAATATGTCTCCAGATTCTGATTGAGGCGCTCAGTCTGACCATTCGACTGCGGGTGAAAAGCAGAAGAGAAGGACAGCCGAACCCCCAGGCGAGAACAGAAAGCCTTCCAGAACCTGGACACAAACTGCGTGCCTCTATCGGAAACAATATCAGAGGGAATGCCGTGCAATTTAACAATATGGTCGACAAAAGCTTGTGCCAACGTTTTAGCATTGGGTAAACCAGGGAAAGGAACGAAATGAGCCATCTTGCTAAAACGGTCCACGACCACCAGGATCACCGACTTCCCCGAGGAACGAGGAAGATCCGTGATAAAGTCCATGGACAGGTGTGTCCAAGGACGGGAAGGTATGGGTAACGGGAGAAGGGAACCTGAAGGTCGTGAACGAGGGACCTTAGCGCGAGCGCACGTCTCACAAGCAGCCACAAAACCCTCCACAGACTTACGAAGAGCCGGCCACCAAAATCTCCGAGCAATGAGATCTACCGTGGCTCTACTCCCGGGGTGACCAGCAAGAACCGTATCATGATGTTCCTTAAAGAGTTTGTGACGTAGCTCAGGAGGCACGAACAACTTCCCGGAGGGACAACGGGCAGGTGCCTCAGTCTGGGCAGCCTGGACCTCGGCCTCCAAATCGGAATATAGAGCAGAAACAACTACCCCCTCCGCCAAAATGGGACCCGGGTCCTCGGAGTTTCCTCCTCCCGGAAAACAGCGAGAGAGAGCATCAGCCTTCACATTCTTGATCCCAGGGCGGAAAGTAACAACAAAATTGAATCTGGAGAAGAACAGAGACCATCTGGCCTGTCTCGGATTCATACGCCTGGCCGACTCCAAGTACGCCAGATTCTTATGGTCGGTAAAAACTGTGATAGGGTGCCTGGCCCCCTCCAACCAATGGCGCCATTCCTCGAAAGCCAACTTGATGGCCAACAACTCCCTATCTCCCACATCATAGTTTCTCTCTGCCGGGGAGAGTTTTCTAGAGAAAAAGGCACAAGGTCGCCATTTGGCAGGAGAGGGGCCCTGGGACAAAACTGCACCCACACCCACCTCGGAAGCATCCACCTCAACAATAAAAGGTAAGGAAACATTGGGATGCACCAAGATGGGAGCAGACGCAAAACTCTCTTTAATCTTAGAAAAGGCTGCAAGCGCCTCCTCTGACCAAGAGGAAAAATCCGTCCCCTTTTTTGTCATGTCAGTAAGGGGTTTGACAATAGAAGAATAATTCAAAATGAACTTTCTGTAGTAGTTAGCAAAACCCAGAAAGCGCATCAATGCCTTCTGATTTTCAGGAAGCTCCCACTCCAGCACAGCACGGACCTTCTCCGGATCCATGCGAAAACCAGAAGCAGAGAGGAGAAAACCCAGAAATTGAATCTCCGATACCATAAAAAGACATTTCTCCAGCTTGGCATACAGTTTATTCTCCCGCAGTATCTGCAGGACCCGAAAAAGATGATCCTGATGGGTCTGAACATCAGGGGAAAAAATCAAAATATCATCAAGATACACCAATACAAATTTCCCCATTAAATGATAGAAAATACTATTAACAAAATGCTGAAAGACGGCCGGAGCATTCATCAGGCCGAAAGGCATAACGAGATTCTCGAAATGCCCGTTAGGGGTATTAAAGGCCGTTTTCCATTCATCCCCCTCTCTGACCCTGACCAGGTTGTACGCGCCTCTCAGATCCAATTTGGAAAACACCTTGGCCCCAACAATTTGGTTGAAGAGGTCCGGGATCAGAGGAAGGGGATAGGGATCGCGAATCGTGATACGGTTCAGCTCCCTAAAATCTAAGCAATGTCTCAGAGAGCCATCTTTTTTTTTTAACAAAAGAAACCCGCGGCAACAGGTGACTTTGAGGGACGAATATGCCCCTTCTCGAGACTCTCGGAGATATAGGTTCGCATTGCGAGTCTTTCCGGTTGTGAGAGATTGTAGAGGCGTGCTTTTGGCAGCTTGGCGCCGGGAATGAGGTTAATGGGACAGTCAAACTCCCGGTGAGGAGGTAGCTCCTGAACACCGCTCTCAGAAAACACATCCGAGAAATCAGAGAGAAATGATGGCACAGTTTTAGTAGACACCTCTGCAAAAGTTGCTGTGAGACAATTCTCTCTACAAAAGTCACTCCACTCATTTATTTGCCTTCCTTGCCAATCAATAGTGGGGTTATGTCTAGTGAGCCAGGGTAGCCCCAAAACTAGAGGAGAAGGCAATCCGTTAAGGACAAAACAAGATATCTCCTCCACATGAGTGTCACCTACAGCTAGCCGGATATTGTGAACAATGCCTTTCAGAGATCTCTGCGAGAGTGGAGCAGAGTCGATAGCAAAAACAGGTATATCCTTTTCTAATGTACAAACCTGAAAACCATGCAAGGCTACAAATTGAGTGTCAATAAGATTGACGGCCGCTCCACTATCGACAAAAATCTCACAAGGAATGACTTTGCTCTCTAGCGCCACCCTGGCAGACAGGAGAAAACGGGAACTGCAGGTCAGAGGAAAAGCATCAATTCCCACATCAAGTTTGCCCAAAGTAGCAGATGAAGCAGAACTTGATGATCTACCTCTTGAGGTTTTTCTCTTATTATCGCTCTTAGTACAGTTCAGGAATCTCCTAGACGGACAAACATTTGCCAAATGACCTATGCCCCCACAACAAAAACACACCATATTCTGAGGACTAAATCCTCTTTTATCAGGGGCAAGTCGGCCTAGCTGCATGGGCTCCTCCTCAGAGGGGAGCGAGACAGGATGAGACCCCTGCATACTGAATGAGTCCGCACCATTGCCCCTAGACTGACAATGGCTGGACGGAGAGGTCTTGTTTCTTTCCCTTAGATGCCTGTCAAGGCGTACCGCCAATGACATGGCCGACTCTAAGGACGTTGGTCTCTCATGGAAAGCAAAGGCATCTTTCAAACCCTCTGAGAGACCATGACAGAACTGACTTCGGAGTGCAGCATCATTCCAGCCTGAATCAGCTGCCCATCTCCGAAATTCAGAATAATAAAGCTCCGTAGACAGTTTGTTCTGGCATAAAACACGTAAGTTCGATTCTGCCAGAGCAACACAATCCGGGTCATCATATATCTGCCCCAGGGCCACAAAAAATCTTTCCACGGATCGAAAGGGAGGGATCCCCTGATGACAGCGAAAAAGCCCAAGTCTGAGCATTACCCCTGAGCAGGGAGATGACAATCCTCACCCTCTGTTCCTCATTACCAGAGAAGTGGGGACACAAACAAAAATGGAGTTTACATGCCTCTCTGAAGCGAACAAAATTCTCACTGCCCCCAGAGAACGTTTCCGGAAGTGAGACCTTTGGCTCGCAACAGACTCCATGAGCCGGAGCAGAGCCCAATGTTTGTAGCTAAGTCACAGATTGATGGAGATCCGCTACTTCCAAAGAAAGACCCTGCATGCGGTCAACCAAGCCAGAAAGCGGATCCATGTCAACAAGGACGGTTTTGGTGGATTATAATGTCACGGCTGTTTAAGGGTAACCAGAGCATACACAGTAAGAAGAGCTACTGACCGGACCCAAACTAGGGAAGAGAAAGGGTGACCCCTGTCAGACCCTCAACACTCTCCCTATGCTGCTAAAGCACATGCCCGGATCCAAATGGTGGAACGAGGCATGCCCGCGTACCTTAGACTGATGAGCCCTGTAACCCCTACAATAGTGGAAGGGGCACGGCCACCGATGCCCTGCTCAGAATATGGAGGGAACCGTGGCCACCTCAGATCCAGTCAGGAAATCACCAGGTACACAACAAAGTCTGCACACTTAGCTGATGGAGCTGTAGCCGCAGAGAAGACGGATCCAAGGGCCGCTGGCAATATCCGGAGTGCTTGCAGCAGCAGAACACAGGTCCAGAGAACTAGTAGCTTAAGAAGTGAAGATACTCAAGGCAGAGCTACAACTGAAAAGAGAAATATAATCCACGCCCTACAATAGGAGGAGGGGTGATTTAAAGGCAGGGAAATCAAACGCAGGAGAGACAGCTGGGAGTAAAGACCTCATCACAGGGGCGGAGAAACAGAACAGTGAGAACACCTCCAAACTCTAAGTGACATCATCACAGGGGTGGAGACACAGAGCTGTGAGAACGTCTCAAAGCTCTGGTAGTGACAGAAATGCAGTGCAGGCCGCAGGGGTACTTGACCGCCAAAAAAGGGAATTTGTCCTCCTGGAATCTAACAGATGGATTTAATGAATAGATTTTCCCTGTCAGAAATTCAGCACAGGGGTACTTCACAGAAAAAAATTTGAATATGTCGCCCCCCCCCCGGGGCCCTAAAGTCACAGACGGATTACCTATATTATTTTCCCTTCCCCTGGCACATATGCAGTGCAGGTGTCCTTACAAAATGCCTAGATGTCGCCCACTGAGCTACCAGAACAGGATTAAAGTAATGGCACACATGCAGTTGCAAGTGCACTGGACTTGTAAAATTGGTCGCCGACGCCCCCCTAACAAACTGATTAAAGCTTATTTCAGGGGTACAAAAATGTAGCATAGCACCTATAAAAATAATTGCTGTAGATTGCAGATTTAACACCAAGAACACCAGAATTGTTTCCTATTCTCTCCCTCACAGCAGCAGCATCCTCTCCCTACACTAGTAACAGCAGAGTGACGTGCAGCTTATAAAGAGGCTGGGTCACATGCTGCACTGGCCAATCACAGCCATGCCATTAGTAGGCATAGCTGTGATGGCTTCTAAGGGCACACAAGTTAAATGCTTGCTGATTGGCTGCCCTGCAGCTTTTCAACACGTGCCATTAAATCGCCGAACACCAAACTTGAACCCGAATTTTTACTGAAAAGTTCGGGTTCGGGGTCTAAAAATCGTAAAGTTTGGTACGAACCCGATCTTTCCAGTTCGGGTTGACTCGACCATAATTGTAAGCCCTCGCGGGCGGGGTCCTCTCTTATGTACCAGTTTGTAACTTGTTCATGTTTATTGCAATTGTTTGCATTATGTATTTTATACCCCGTTTCATATGTACATCGCCATGGAATGAATGAATGGCACTTTAATAATAAATAATACTAATAATAAAAATATACTTATGTTTATTTTGTTTCATACTTTGTACAATTCATCGTCATTAAAATAATCATCTCTCCTGGGATAACCTCATTCTCCAGTGCTTTAAATCCCTGAAGACTTCACTGTTTTGATAACATTATTGCACTTGCACACGTCTGATGGTATATTAAGGCGAGGGAGACTGTTATACGTACAGGTACCTGAGCTGGTAAGATGACAGGGTGTATGTACTTGTAGATGTAATTGAGAGAAAATCCTCAGTTACCAGATATTGATGGCTCATTAGTAGAGTATTGTGTCTCTCACAGACACAGCCTGCAATTATAGAGCCATTTATACTGACTTCTCTGCCCTTCTTATTAAATCTTATCGGTTTACTATATAAATATCAAGGCTCGGAAAGACATGTCTTAAGGTTCCCTAAGGGTCCTTCTACAAGGGTTGATTAATTTTCATGTAAACAATCACTAATCAACATTACGACATGGCGATTGGAACTTGTTGAGCACGCTGAAATGAAACAATGGTTGTAAGTTTGATTATTTGCCCCCATAAAGTTTGCAGATTGTCGGCAGCACATCCCCTGTTTACATGAGAAGATGTGCTGCTGACATTGATCCGCATCTCAACGGAAATAAGCAAATAACGCCATATCAGCATGGCTACATGAGGGATCGGTCATGCCAGTTTCTATGAGGAGGTAAGTTCTAGACTTGACAGCGGCGAATCAATGGATGTCGTATATCTGGACTTCTCCAAAGCCTTTGACACTGTACCACATAAAAGGTTAGTATATAAAATGAGAATGCTCGGACTGGGAGAAAACGTCTGTATGTGGGTAAGTAACTGGCTGAGGGATAGAAAACAGAGGGTGGTTATTAATGGTACACACTCAGATTGGGTCACTGTCACTAGTGGGGTACCTCAGGGGTCAGTATTGGGCCCTATTCTCTTCAATATATTTATTAATGATCTTGTAGAAGGCTTGCATAGTAAAGTATAAATTTTTGCAGATGACACTAAACTGTGTAAAGTAATTAACACGGAAGAGGACAGTATACTGTATATATACTACAGAGGACAGTATACTACTACAGAGGGATCTGGATAGATTGGAGGCTTGGGCAGAGAAGTGGCAGATGAGGTTTAACACTGACAAATGTAAGGTTATGCACATGGGAAAGAATAATGCAAGTCACCCGTACATACTAAATGGTAAAACACTCGGTAACACTGACATGGAAAAGGATCTAGGAAATTTAATAAACAGCAAACTAAGCTGCAAAAACCAGTGTCAGGCAGCTGCTGCCAAGACCAATAATATAATGAGTTGCATCAGAAGGGGCATAGATGCCCGTGATAAGAACATAGTCCTACCACTTTACAAATCATTAGTCAGACCACACATGGAGGACTGTGTACAGTTCTGGACTCCTGTAAACAAGGCAGACATAGCAGAGCTGGAGAGGGTCCAGAGGAGGGCATCTAAAGTAATAACTGGAATGGGGCAACTACAGTACCTTGAAAGATTATCAAAATTTGGGTTATTCACTTTAGAAAAAAGACGACTGAGGGGAGATCTAATTACTATGTATAAATATATCAGGGGTCAGTACAGAGAGTACTATTTATCCCCAGGACTGTGACTGTGACGAGGGGACATCCTCTGCGTCTGGAGGAAAGAAGGTTTGTACACAAACACAGAAGAGGATTCTTTACGGTAAGAGCAGTGAGACTATGGAGCTCTCTGCCTGAGGAGGTGGTGATGGTGAGTACAATAACGGAATTCAAGAGGGGCCTGGATGTATTTCTGGAGTGTAATAATAGTACAGGCTATAGCTAGTAGAGAGGGGTCGTTGATCCAGGGAGTTATTCTGATTGCCTGAATAGAGTTGGGAAGGAATTTTTTATTCCCCTAAAGTGGGGAAAATTGGCTTCTACCTCACAGTTTTTTTCCCCCCTCCTCTGGATCAACTTGCAGGATGACAGGCTGAACTGGATGGACAGGTGTCTTTTTTTGTACTATGCTACTACGGTATGTTCCTATGTTACTAATAGATAGATAGGAAATAGATAGTTAATAGATAGATAGATAGATAGATAAATACAAGAATAAATAAATCATGGAGCACCGCTGTAAAACAAGCAAATGCCAGCAGCTAAGGGGCGATCCCTCAAGCCCAAAAATACTAAAAAATAAAGAAAATCTGCGGCATTTCCGTGAATGTGCATTTATTCACCCGGTATCATGCTAGATAGATAGAAAGAAGATAAAGACAGATTTATAGATAATAGATAAATGTTAGATCATGTTACAACACTCCTTCATTTTATATGACTAATGACATGTCATAAGAAATAATTGATACATATTTCCCATATTGAATACGAACTTTGACACAATTTCCTTCAGGACTTATGAGTTCCTCAAACCACACGTTGGTGATGTTCTTCTTTCTAACTGGGATTTCTAATATCCCAGAGCTGCAGCTTCCAGTATTTCTTCTGGTTTTCCTTTCATATCTCATCACTCTTGTTGGTAACATCACTATTTTTCTCCTGGTCTGCCTGGATCATCACCTCCACACCCCAATGTACTTCTTTCTCTGCAATTTGTCCATTCTGGACATGTCCTCCTCCACCGTCACAATGCATAGGATCTTCGTCAACTTTATTACAGGAGATACCACAATATCCTTTTTTGCTTGTATGACCCAAATGTATATTTTTGCATCGTTAACTAGTGATGAGCTGCTTCTGTTGACGATTATGAGCTATGATCGTTACATGGCCATCTGCAGCCCCTTGCGTTATCACACTGTTATGTGTCTTAAGTTCTGCAGCAAGTTGACTGCCTTCTGTTGGGTGGTTGGGTTCCTACAGGTGTTGCCTCTTGTTGTCATGCTTTCACGCATCACTTGTTTTAAGACCACTGAGATCAACCACTTCTTCTGTGATATCATGCCCCTTATAAGACTTCCTTGTGAGGACATCTCCACTTTGGAACTGTACAATTTCATCAATGGACTAATCCTGGCTGTATTTCCATTCTTCCTCACGTTCATCCCTTACATATTTATTGTCATCGCTATTCTCAAAATTCGTTCTTCTACCGGGAGACGTAAAACTTTCTACACTTGCTCCTCGCACCTCACGGTCATAATACTTCTATACACTTCTCTGGTTTGCCAGTATCTCCAACCAGATTCAATGGTTAGCAAAGGCTCCAATAAACTTTACTCTCTGTTTAATACCGCGGCGGTCCCCATGTTGAACCCCTTAATTTACAGTTTGAAAAATAAAGACGTGAAGGAAGCTCTAAAGAGGAGAAGGAGAACGATGGCATTAATTAATTAGTCATTGAATTATTGGGTTGGTTTTCTGAGTCTTTTAAAAAGGGTTGTGCAAAAATTATGGGGGTTTTTTTGCACCACCCCCACCCACTTTACCGGACCTGTAGAGAAGATTACTTACCTGCTCCCTGGCGCTGGCTCCCCGCTCCTTCTCCTCCTAGCCTGCAATGCTCCACTGGGCTCCCTCAATGTAATCATCCAGTTTGACATCACCTCAGTCAATCACTGACCACGGCAAAGACTGGATCCCCTTACATCATGGTAAATGGTCACATGATGCAAGGGAATCTGGTCTCCACCACCCTTTAAGCTCTTGATATCACAATGTCATACAAAGATTATTACTGTTACACTACAACGTTATCCCCTACTTCCTAAAACTTGAATAAAGGGAGATACTGTAGAATCGTTCCCCTCTTTCAGGTTTTCACCCATAAGGAAGAAGGTTTACGCCCCAGCAGAGCTAGAACCCCTCTAGGAATACCCCATTATTTAATGATGTCAAAAATACTGCAGCCTATTTATCCCTTGGTGCACCATGACGAAAAAGTTTTTCACAGCGATCTGGTTGTAATAGAGCACAGCCATACTCAGATCTTTGTTGTTTACCTTGTTACTTACCACAACTGAAGCTGATTGTGGTAAACCTTGGGTATGGACAAAGCGGAGCTTTGATTATGGACGTGAAATAAGTTTGTGCGCATGTGGTTAGACATGAGCGAATTTATTAAACTTGATTCTGGACCAGTTCCATCGAATTGGCCAAGTTTTTCAATTTGGCCTGGATAAATTTCAACCTGAAAGTGTCCCAATTGCCTGGAATTCTCTCTCTCCACTCTTTATTTATCTCTCTTTTTCTCTCCTGAATGAAATCACACAAATTTCAAGCTCCTTAGAATCAAAACTTTTTGAAAAATTTGGGCTGAGTTTCCAAATTTTAGAATTTATGTGATCATATCTACCTGATATTTTTTATTGGTAATATGGTTGTATATCACACCCCACCGGGGTGGTCATCAAAGAGTGCGAGGATCGGAGGAGTCGGAGCGTGTATGCAGCAGGCCCTGTTCCTGTGTGACCTCACAGGAGATGGCTATCTGTGGATTGGCTGGCTGCATGGCATTATGGGTGATCTTGCATTCCTGGGCTTCTTACTTTCACGATTTGTTAAACAAAGCATAAGGGAATTTGGCTTTGTTGCCAATTGAAGTTATCCTAAACTTCGGACTATATTCTTGTATATTGTATAGCAAGATTAAAAAAAAAATGTTTTTTTTTAACTCACCGCTAGTATTCTAGCAGTGTAATTTGTTACACCCTAACTCAGTTGCATCCTTATATTTTGAACCTTTTCATTATGGGAACCTGGTCAATTCTAACCACCAGCCCAGAGCTTGCTCCAATATGTAGCCAGCAGTGGTGAATCTCTCAACAGTCTTTCTATGTGAACTACAGTATGACATCATCACCAATCAAATTCCTTCTGGCAGATTTCATGCCCCTCCTCTCCCCCCCCCCCCATGTTCCTCTGTATACCCCTATAGCAAATGAGTGTATAAGGTGATTGGCTGCAGTTATATAAACCTACTGAATCACACTGCCTGTCTGTACTATCTGAGTGTGCTGACTCTCCAGTGTACAGTAGTTCTATGAGTAGCTTCACACTGGTATCCCTGCCTCCTGCATGTAACAGTTTATGGGGGGCTGAGAGATAAAAAGACAGAGAGAGGGGAGACAGGCTCAAATTGCATTACCTAGGAAAACACGGAGACCCTGCCGTGTGAGGGAATAGCAGCTGTGTCACTGATCTGTCATGGCTGCCCTCTCAGTGCAGGGTGGTGAAACTCCTCCACCTCTATCTCTCAAAGCCAGGCATGATAGAAAATGTAGAATTCATTAGGAGAACCATATGTTAAGGGGACAAGGAATCAAGATGGCAGCCAAGCCCCCAAAACTGCACACCAAATAAAACAGGTACAGTATACATGAGACCCTCTATCTTATTATTTAGTAATGGTCTATCCTGCACTATATCGGCAAAATAAAAAAACATGTTGGAGTGCTTCTTTAAGTTCAAAATTGGGAACCTCTGTTCATTTGGATTGTTATTTTTTGTATTTTCCTGCAAGAGAACTTGTAACTGATATAAGATGTAACGATTGCACAGTTAGGGGGCCAGTGTCCTAGGATTAAAAACATTAGCCAAATGTTTTGCTTAAAAACAAAATCGAATGTCTCCTTGAATAACCCACATCTGACATGTCAAGGTGTAAAAAAGTCAAAAATATATTAGAAATAAATATTATCATAAAACATTGTATTCAAGAAAAATTCTTCGACACTAATTAAGTATTAAAAGTATTAAAAGTATTAAAAGTTAGGTTCTGAGGAGCGATTTCACATACAATGCCACTTATGCCCCTGTATGAGTGTTTATGTTGTAAAACCTACATACTAACTAACCCCATGTGTAGTCTCATCTCACAGTCACAGCATAGTGGTCATGTCTCCATCAACTGCACAACTCCACATAGGTCACAGACAGGGGCGGACTGGGAAATTGAAGTGGCCTTGAAAAAAATTCTTAAAAGTGGCCCCCATGTTGCAGGCGGGTTCATTTTGAAAGAAAGCATACTGTACATAATAGGCAGGGGCAACAGAATTAGGAGGGCCAGCAATACCAAAGGGCAGAGCATTATACCACCCCAGCTGAACAAAAATACTGCCACCTGTGCCATAGTATTCAACTGTATGGCTGTCCTGAGGATGTTGAAACTGTTGTATTCAGTGTGAGTAGGAGAGCCTCAGATCAATATGTACCCAGCTTGCGGCTGTGAGGAGGGCTTGGGTGGCCCTCCTAGGCATCATGCCACTGGGAAATTTCCCTGTAGGGTCTATGGCCAATCCACCCCTGGTCACAGAGTATGCCCACAACACTCCAATGAAAGTCAATGAACATTTCAAGACTACAGTTTCCTATAGTCCATGTGGGAGCTGTAAATATTGATAAAAAAAAAGCTCAGCACTGCTTGAATAGAGTTCCCATGTCTCACAGTAAGGAAAGTTTGAAGATTGTTTATTTGGAATAAAAGTTAGTAAAAAGTTTAAGACAGAAATAGAAATAAAGTGCACGGAGAAATGACTGGAGAGTTCTGGCTTATAAGCCATTTTTCTCTGGCGACCCTGCATTAGGACATACTCCTTGAAATTTTAACATCAAGAGTTAACACATCATTGATTTCAAGAATTACGCAGTCTAGATACTGTTATCAATCATTTTGACTACAGTACCTTATCTGAACAAGGTTGTTCACCAACAGTTACGTAGTCGGACTAAACATGTCCTACTCTCAATACTGTCACAGTATGTTCTAAAAAATATTTTGCCCAATCCACAACACTAAGGGAGCAAGTATTCCAATGCCTGAGTGCAGTGGCGTACATAGAGAAGCAAGGACCCCATAGCAAGGATCAAACCAGGTCCCCCCGACACAGGACAAAAGGGTTTCCGCCTAAACCCTCTTCAATGACCCTTGTGCCATTTTTCCACTGCCTCATTTGCCAAAAATTGTTCCTTTAGAGGGTAGAGTCCTGACCAAGTTTTCACCTCCAGTAGAAAAGGAGATAATCCCAAATAAGACTGTGCTCCCTCTTGCCCTGGGCCCAATAGAAGTCGCATGGTCTGCCACTATCGTAGTTACCCCCTTGCCTAAGTGTGAAACGTGTGTCACGATTAGATGGCAAAGTTGCCTTGACTGTGGCACAACATTCGCAAGAAATATACCAGGTCTGTCGCGCCGCAGCATCCTGCGATGCGCTGCCAAAGTCATTGGGGGGAATTTATCATGAGAAAAAATTTGAAGTCGCTTTTTCTTGAGTCTGCGTTGGAGAGCTTTATGCCACATTTATCAAATGTCTCATGTTACTTGATACATTTGTCTTATCCTTAAACCTAACACTTTTGTCTAGACAAAATGATAAATCTAGAGTGAAACTCATTAACATAGCTAACCACACCCACGTTCCCACCCACATTACAAAAGTGGAGTGAGTGGTGTGAAAATGCAAAAAGTAGCAAAATTTTGCAGAAGCGAGTGTAAAAAAAAATCACAAAATTTGATTCGATTGTGCGCAAGCGAGCGCAAAAAGTCGCAATGCCCATGTTATGATAAATCAGGGCAATTTTGTGTATTACTAGCCTAAAAGTATAAAAAACAAGATCAGTGCAAATTTTGGCCAATCTCATGGAGTTCTACTAATTTTTTCGTATGTGAATGCAGTTTCATCCTGTTCCCTTCTAGACCCCAGCTGAAGTCAGTGCTGAATCCAACAGCAAACCCAAGTAGCGCTGGCATGAGCCACTGGAAGCAGTTTTAGTTTTTCCTACTCTTCCTGCCATGTAACTAACATCCAGCAGAGGACAGTTGGAGGCCTCCAGAATGATTTCAATGGTATACAAGAATATGGGCTAAGCCTAGGCCTTACGTTTTTGTCTTCACATGGCTTTGCAGTTCAGCCTTTAATCGTGCATTACAAATTAATAGTGATGGTCAGTTCGCAGTGTTCGCCAGCGAACACATGCGGGCTGCCATCTTTAGTAAGGTAGACTCACCCGTCCGGCAATGCACAGGTAAGTCCTTACCTGTGACTCTGCCGGGAGCCGGTCTGAAATCAAATGCAGTCACCGAGAACAGCCCGATGAAGGCCCCTGGCGGCTGTTCTCGGAACTGCCTGCTCCCGGTGACTGCATTTGATTTAAGACCGGCTCCCGACACAGGCACAGGTAAGGGCTTACCTGTGCATCGCCGGACGGGTGAGTCTACCTTACTAAAAATGGCAGCCCGTATGTGTTCGCTGGCGAACACTGCGAACTGACCATCACTGCAAATCAATTCTTCGTTTGTAAGTGACCACCAAACAGCATTTTGCTCCACTATTCCCAGTCATCCCTCTCCATGGGTAAGAGCTATAACTGCTTGCCTTTTCTTTCAGCAACATATCAGGATTAGGGATGAGCGAACCCGTGGAAGTTCAGGTTTGCCGGGTTTGGCCAAACTTCAGGTCAAAGTTTGGGTTCGGGACCCAAACTTGACCCGGACCCCATTAACCTGTTGGGGACACATGACATACCGTAATGTCATGTGTATTTCCGATCACCATCGCGCAGCGGGCGGTGATCGGAACTGGGTGCCTGCTGGGACAATGCGGGGGGGGGGGTCCTGTGACCCCCCCATCGCGGCAAACCGCAGGTCAATTCAGACCTGTGGTTTGCTGCGTTTCCTGGTTATTTGGGTCTCTGCTGACCCGATAACCCGTAACAGGATGGTGATCAGTGGTGTGATAATACACCACCAATCACCATCCTGCGATCCTGAGAGGTGATGGTGACATCACCTCTTAGGGTGGCTTCTGATTGGCTGCAAAGCGGGCGGGAGGTTCAAGTTATTGCAGCTCTCCTCTCTTCCTCCTTTCTGTGTAAGGGAGCGAGCAGAGAGGAGCCTGCAATCGGATCTCCTGAACCAGCACCCCCATCTGTGCCCAGCACCCCCCTTCTGACCCTCCAAAAAACCCTGTGTCAGGCATTACTGGAGTGGAGACGTCCTCTACCAGACCCCACTTTACAGTGCGGTCATGACACGCTCCCGGTTTGAGGCCATCCGGAAATGCCTGCATTATCCAGATAATGCAGCATGTCCACCCCAAGGAGATCCTGCCTATGACCACCTGTACAAAATCAGGCCAGTCATCGATCACTTCGGGGCCAAATTTTTGGAGGCCTATGTACCTGGAAGGGAGGTCGCGGTTTTAGGAGTCTCTCATTGCTTAAAGGGGAGACTCATTTCCCGACAGTATGTTGCCTCTAAGCGGTGGAGGTATGGAGTGAAGCTGTACAAACTTTGTAAGAGTACCTCAGGCTACACTTACAAGTTTCGTGTGTACGAGGGGCGAGATTCCCGTATTAAACACCCAGAATGTCCCCCCACTCTGGGTGTTAGCGGGAAACTTGTGTGGGACCTTATGCACCCACTGCTAGATAAGCGTTACCACCTGTATGTGGATAACTTTTATACTAGTATCCCCTTGTTCCAATTCCTCGCTGCCAAATCCACATCCACTTGTGGGACCGTGCGGAAAAATCAACGCGGCCTCCCTACCCACCCCCTCCAGGTACCTGTCCCCAGGGGTGAGACCCGTGCCCTTACCAGTGGAAACCTGTTGCTGGTCAGATATAAGGACAAGAGGTATGTCCTTGCACTGTCCACAATTCACGGTAACGACATTACTCCTGTGCCTGTGCGAGGTACCGCGGCAACGGTCCTCAAGCCCGATTGTATCGTTGACTACAATCGGTATATAGGAGGAGTTAATCTCTCTGATGAAGTCCTCAAGCCATATAATGCCATGCGCAAAACCCGGGCATGGTACATAAAATTTGCTGTCTACTTGGTACAGGTTGCCTTGTACAACTCTTTTGTGCTGTCCCGGAGTGCTGGCAACACAGGGAAATTCCTCCAGTTTTATGAGGCAGTCCTCAAGGCCCTGATCTTTTCTGACCGGGAAAGAGCAGGCCGGAGTACCTCAGGAACTGGAGGCGTCCAGATTGTCCCTGGCCAACACTTTCCAGGTGTGGTCCCCCATACTGGAAAGATGGGACGGACCCAAAAAAGGTGCAAAGTGTGTAACAGGAGGGGGATACGAAAGGACACCACCACTCAGTGTGACATGTGCCCCGATCGTCCAGGCCTCTGCATTATTGGTTGCTTCAGGGAGTACCACACTTCAATGGAGTACAAAATTTATAATCCCCTTCCCCAATTTTTATTCCATTTAGCCACTGACAATTGAAAAAAAACTATGGTTCTCAGACTTGAGACACTAAAACAAATTATTTTATTTTTTTAAATATTATTTTGCAAAACTAAAATAAATAAAAAAGTTGACATATTAGGTATTGGCACGTCCGTAAGAATCTTCTCTATGAAAATACCCATTACCTAACCCCTCAGATGAACATGGTCAAAAAAATTAAATAAAAACTGTGAAAAAAAGGTATTTTATTGTCACCTTACATCACAAAAAGTGTAATAGCAAGCAATCAAAAAGTCATATGCCCCCCAAAATAGTGCCAATAAAACCATCCTCTCATCCCACAAAAAATGAGCCCCTACCTAAGATAATCAGCTAAAAACAAAAAAAATTACTCTTAGACTATGGCGATACTAAAATGTTTAGTGTAAAACCTAAATAAATGTAAAGAAAGGAGACAGGTATCGCAGCGTCCGTAATAATCTGCTCTACAAAAATACCCCATGACCTAACCCCTCAGATGAACACGGTCAAAAAAATTAAATAAAAACGGTGCCAAATTTTCTATTTTAATCCATTTTTTCCAGTAACAAAGCAAGGGTTAACAGCCAAACAAAACTTTATATTTATTACCCTGATTATGCAGTTTACAGAAACACCCCATATGTGGTCGTAAACTGCTGTATGACCAAACGGCAGGGCGCAGAAGGAAATGAACGCTGTATGGTTACTGGAAGTCAGATTTTGATGGCCTTTATTTTGCCACCATGTCCCATTTGAAGAGCCCCTGATGCTCCCCTAGAGTAGAAACTCCATAAAAGTGATCCCATTTAAGAAACTACTCCCCTCAAGGTATTCAAAACTGATTTTACAAACTTTATTAACCCTTTAGGTGTTCCTCAACAGTTTATGGAAAATGGAGATTAAATTTCTGAATTTCTATTTTTGGTAACCTTGCCTCACAAAAATGTAATATAGAGCGACCAAAAATCGAATGTACCCTAAAAATAGTCCCAACAAAACTGCCACCTTATCCCGTAGTTTTCAAAATGGGGTCACTTATATGGAGTTTCTACTCTAGGGGTGCATCGGGGGGGCTTCAAATGGGACATGGTGTGAATAAACCAGTCCAGCAAAATCCGCATTCCAAAAACCACACGGCGCTCCTTTCCCTCTACGCCCTACCATGTGCCCGTACAGTAGTTTACAACTACATATGGGGTTTTTCTGCAAATTAAATAATCAGGGCAATAAATATTGAGTTTTGTTTGGCTGTTAACCTTTGCTTTGCTACTGGAAAAAATGGATCAAAATGGAAAATTTGCCCAAAAATCGTAATTCAGAAATTTTATCTCCATTTGCCATTAACTCTTGTGGAACACCTAAAGGGTTAATGACGTTTGTAAAATCAGTTTTGAATACCTTGAGGGGTGTAGTTTCTTATATGAGGTCAGTTTTGGGTGGTTTCTATTATGTAAGCCTCACAAAGTGACTTTTTGAAAGTGGGTTTTTAAAAACATTTCTGAAAAATTTCAAGATTTGCTTCTAAACTTCTAAACTTCTAAGCCTTGTAACGTCCCTAAAAAATAAAATGTAATTCCCAAAATGATCCTTGGAAATTTGCTAATTTTTCAAAATGTTGGGTACATTTGGTATTTTTCTATTAATAAAAATTATTTTTTTTACTCCATTTTACCAGTGTTATGAAGTATAATATGTGACGAAAAAACTATCTCAGAATGGCCTGGATAAGTAATAGCATTTCAAAGTTATTCACACATAAAGTGACACTGGTCAGATTTGCAAAAAATGGCCTGGTTCTTAACCCCTTTAGGACACAGCCTTATTTCACCTTAGGACCAGACCAGTGTCACTTTAAGTGGTGATAACTTTGACTTATCCAGGCCATTCTGAGAATGTTTTTTCGTCACATATTGTATTTCATGACATTGGTAAAATGAAGTAAAAAAAACTTCTATTTATGAAAAAATACCAAATTTACCAAAAATGTGTATCCAAATTTCAATTTCTTTACTTCTATAATACATAGTAATACCTCTAAAATAGTTATTACGTTACATTCCCCATATGTCTACTTCATGTTTGGATCATTTTGGGTATGATATTTTATTTTTGGGGGATGTTACTAGGCTTAGAAGTTTAGAAGCAAATCTTGAAATTTTTCAGAAATTTTCAAAAACCCAATTTTTAGGGACAGGTTCAGGTCTGAAGTGACTTTGTGAGACTTACATAATAGAAACCACCCAAAATTGACCCCATTCTAGAAACTACACCCCTCAAGGTATTTAAAACTGATTTTACAAACTTTGTTAACCCTTTAGGTGTTCCACAAGAATTAATGGAAAATACAGATACAATTTCAAAATTTCCCTTTTTTTATTTTAATATTTTTTTTCCAGTTACAAAGCAAGGGTTAACAGCCAAACCAAACTCAATATTTATGGCTCTGATTCTGTAGTTTACAGAAACACCCCATATCTGGTCGTTAACCACTGTACGGGCACACGGCAGAGCGCAGAAGGAAAGGAATGCCATACGGTTTTTAGAAGGCAGGCTTTGCTGGACTGTTTTTTTTTTACACCATGTCCCATTTGAAGCCCCCCTGATGCACCCCTAGAGTAGAAACTCCATAAAAGTGACCCTATCTAAGAAACTACACCCCTCAAGGTATTCAAAACTGATTTTACAAACGTCATTAACCCTTTAGGTGTTCCACAAGAGTTATTGGCAAATGGAGATGAAATTTCAGAATTTCAATTTTTGGGCAAATTTTCTATTTTTATCAATTTTTTCCAGTAACAAAGCAAGGGTTAACAGCCAAACAAAACTCAATATTTATTGCCCGGATTCTGTAGTTTACAGAAACACCTCATATGTCATCGTAAACTGCTGTACGGGCACACGGCAGGGCGCAGAAGGAAAGGAATGCCATACGGTTTTTGGAAGGCAGATTTTGCTGGACTGTTTTTTTTACACCATGTCCCATTTGAAGCCCCCCTGATGCAACCCTAAAGTAGAAACTCTAAAAAAGTGACCCCATTTTAGAAACTACGGAATAGGGTGTACGTTTTGTTGGTACTAGTTTAGGGTACATATGATTTTTGGTTGCTCTATATTACACTTTTTGTGAGGCAAGGTAACAAGAAATAGCTGTTTTGGCACAGTTTTTATTTTTTGTTATTTACAACATTCATCTGACAGGTTAGATCATGTGGTATTTTTATAGACCAGGTTGTCACGGACCCGGCGATACCTAATATGTATACTTTTTTTTTATTTCTGTAAGTTTTACACAATGATTTCATTTTTTAAACATGTTTTAGTGTTTCCATAGTCTGAGAGCCATAATTTTTTCAGTTTTTGAGCGATTACCTTGGGTAGGGTATGATTTTTGTGTGATGAGATGACGGTTTTATTGGCACTATTGTGGGGTGCGTGTGGCTTTTTGATCGCTTGCTATTACACTTTTTGTGATATAAGGTGGCAAAAAAATTTTTTTTTACACCGTTTTTACAAACCGGATTCCAAAAAAGTTGGGACACTAAACAAATTGTGAATAAAAACTGAATGCAATGATGTGGAGATGGCAAATGTCAATATTTTATTTGTAATAGAATGTAGATGACAGATCAAACGTTTAATCCGAGTAAATGAATCATTTTAAAGGAAAAATACGTTGATTCAAATTTTCACGGTGTCAACAAATCCCCAAAAAGTTGGGACAAGTAGCAATAAGAGGCTGGAAAAAGTAAATTTGAGCATAACGAAGAGCTGGAAGACCAATTAACACTAATTAGGTCAATTGGCAATATGATTGGGTATAAAAAGAGCTTCTCAGAGTGGCAGTGTCTCTCAGAAGCCAAGATGGGTAGAGGATCACCAATTCCCACAATGTTGCGCAGAAAGATAGTGGAGCAATATCAGAAAGGTGTTACCCAGCGAAAAATTGCAAAGACTTTGCATCTATCATCATCAACTGTGCATAACATCATCCGAAGATTCCGAGAATCTGGAACAATCTCTGTGCGTAAGGGTCAAGGCCGTAAAACCATACTGGATGCCCGTGATCTCCGGGCCCTTAAACGACAGTGCACCACAAACAGGAATGCTACTGTAAAGGAAATCACAGAATGGGCTCAGGAATACTTCCAGAAACCATTGTCAGTGAACACAATCCACCGTGCCATCCGCCGTTGCCAGCTGAAACTCTACAGTGCAAAGAAGAAGCCATTTCTAAGCAAGATCCACAAGCTCAGGCGTTTTCACTGGGCCAGGGATCATTTAAAATGGAGTGTGGCAAAATGGAAGACTGTTCTGTGGTCAGACGAGTCACGATTCAAAGTTCTTTTTGGAAATCTGGGACGCCATGTCATCCGGACCAAAGAGGACAAGGACAACCGAAGTGGTTATCAACGCTCAGTTCAGAAGCCTGCATCTCTGATGGTATGGGGTTGCATGAGTGCGTGTGGCATGGGCAGCTTGCATGTCTGGAAAGGCACCATCAATGCAGAAAAATATATTCAGGTTCTAGAACAACATATACTCCCATCCAGACGTCATCTCTTTCAGGGAAGACCCTGCATTTTTCAACAAGATAATGCCAGACCACATTCTGCATCAATCACAACATCATGGCTGCGTAGGAGAAGGATCCGGGTACTGAAATGACCAGTCTGCAGTCCAGATCTTTCACCTATAGAGAACATTTGTCGCATCATAAAGAGGAAGGTGCAACAAAGAAGGCCCAAGACGATTGAACAGTTAGAGGCCTGTATTAGACAAGAATGGGAGAGCATTCCTATTTCTAAACTTGAGAAACTGGTCTCCTCGGTCCCCAGACGTCTGTTGAGTGTTGTAAGAAGAAGGGGAGATGCCACACAGTGGTGAAAATGGCCTTGTCCCAACTTTTTGGGGATTTGTTGACACCATGAAATTCTGATTCAACATATTTTTCCCTTAAAAGGGTACATTTTCTCAGTTTAAACTTTTGTTCTGTGATTTATGTTCTATTCTGAATAAAATCTTAGAAGTTGGCACCTCCACATCATTGCATTCAGTTTTTATTCACGATTTGTATAGTGTCCCAACTTTTTTGGAATCCGGTTTGTATTTTTATTTTTTTTCCGGTATTCACCTGAGAGGTTAGGTCATGTGATATTTTTATAGAGCAAGTTATTACGGACGCTGAAAAACCAAATATGTATACTTTTTTTTATTTATGTAAGTTTTACACAATGATTTTATTTTTGAAGCAAAAAAAATCATGTTTTAGTGTTTCCATAGTCTGAGAGCCATAATTTTTTCAGTTTTTGGGCGATTTCCTTGGGTAGGGTATGATTTGTGCGGGATGAGATTACGGTTTTATTGGCACTATTTTGGGGTTCGTGTGACTTTTTGATCGCTTGCTATTACACTTTTTGTGATGTAAAGTGACAAAAAATTGTTTATTTAGCACAGTTTTTATTTTAAATTTTTTACGGTGTTCATCTGAGGGGTTAGGTCATGTGATATTTTTATAGAGCCAGTCGATACGGACACGGCGATACCTAATATGTATACTTTTTTTATTTATGTAAGTTTTACACAAGGACAGCTTTTTTTAAACAAAAAAATTATGTTTTAGTGTCTCCATATTCTGAGCCATAGTTAGTTTTGTCTCAGTTAGGGGCTCATTTTTTGCGGGATGAGGTGACGGTTAGATTGGTACTATTTTGGTGGGCAAACGCCTTTTTGATCGCTTGCTGTTGTACTTTTTGTGATGTAAGGTGACCAATTTTTTTTTATTTAGCACAGTTTTTATTTTTTACGGTGTTCATCTGAGGGGTTAGGTCATGTGATATGTTTATAGAGATGGTCGATACGGACGCGGTGATACCTAATATGTATACTCCCCGCCACCTATTTTTTACCAATTTTTTTAAACTTTATTTTGGGAAAATGACGTTTTTGTTTATTTTTACTTGAAACTTTTAATTTTTTGGGGGAAAACTTTAATTTTTTCAACTTTTTTTCACTTTATTTTTTGTCCCACTTTGGGACATTAACTTTTGGGGGTCTAATCCCTTTACAATGCATTCCAATAGTTCTGTATTGGAATGCATTGGCTGTATGAGTAATACAGTGAGTATTACTTATACAGCTTCCGGCCTGTGAGATCCAGGGGGCTGGATCTCACAGGCTCATCACCAGAAGGCAGCGAAATGCCTTCCTTAGGCATTGCTCTGCCTTCCATGCCATCAGGTCCCCCTCACAGCTGCATGGGGACCCGATGGCATTGCCGATTGCCGCAAACCGCAGGTAAAAGCCGAAAACTGCAGGTCTGAATTGACACGGGGGGGTCACGGGACATTTAGCCAAGGTGCCTGCTTAATGATGCCGGGCGGCTGTGATCGGAAATACACATGACGTACACGTGACGTACCGGTACGTCATGTGTCCTTAAGTACCAGGACAACATACCGTACCGGTACGTCATTTGTCCTGAAGAGGTTAAGGGGAAATATGGCCGTGTCCTTAAGGGGACCTGAACTTCACTTTATTATTTTTGGTTATAAATGGAAAATAATAAAATCACCTAAACACCGAACCCGATCCCGAACTTCAGTGAAAAAGTCCGGGTTAGGGTCCGTTTACCCAAACTCTCAAATGCCTCTTTAAAAATGACCCGCAAAGTTAAACCTGACAACTACTTAACCTGACTAGAGCAAACAGGACAAAAGAATATGACAAATTCCTGCAAATTTAAGGTAAACAGTTGGTATCTTGTGAAACTTTTTTTTTTTGCATGAACTGTGCAGCCATCAGTAGCTTTACAATATAAATCTACATCCATCTGGTCAACTGGTCAACCATCTGGTGGTCACAAGAATTGGAGTAAGGGGCATCACTGTCGGTGGTTCAGAGGAACTAGATGCACTTGGACTCTGGTATCTGAGGGGGTGAAAATGTCTCTTTCACATAAAAAGGCACTGATATGGAATGGGCACATGGAAGGTTGGGGGCCCAGTAAACGTTTTACACTGGGGCCCAGATGCTTCAGAATACTCCTATTGTTGGAGTGCTACAAGGTGCTGACCTGTTACTCAATAATAGAAGAAACTTTACAGAAGTTGATTTGTTTGTTCAGAAGTTACTGTAAGTTGTGAAACTCTCTGGAGACTCCAGAACAGTGAGAATCAAAGATATATAAAGACTGAAGGCATCGGACACAGGAGACACACAGAGAATGAGAGTGAGATGCAGGCAGTCATTGCTTTCACTCTTTTCAAGCTGGTTTGATCTCTGATGGAAAAGTGGGTAAATATGAGTAAAACAGTTTAAAGGACTAAAACATAGTGATATAATATCCTGCTTCAGGAATTGTTTATGGACCTACAGTGGTGGAGCGAGCTCAGAACCGTGTGCTAATGCAAATGGAGATGATATGAAGACCATGTGAATATTGATTACAGATAGTCTTCGTTTGAATCTTGGTTTCTGCTTAAAGGGAATGTGTCGACTCAGCAGGAAATATTACGTTTTTATGTTTTTGGTGAGTTTTATTTTAATTTTCCATATCTTTATTTAACAAAAATGTACATAATCCTGCAATTTTTGGACATAATAAATCCAGATTTCCTGTTCTGCCCAGGTAAGTTTTCAGTAGTTCTAATTATCCCCACAGGTAGAATTACAACAACAAGTAGCACCTCCACATAGATAAGACAGGATCCACCATTTACACTTGGCGATATCACCGCTCTGCACAGGTCACAGTGTGCCTTTTCAATATGCATAGTAATCCATATGTAGAGGAGCTGAGTTTGTTATATGTTTCTTGTATTGGGACATCCCTAGGCTTGATGTCCCAAACCTTCATTCTGGAGGAGTTTGCATGTGCACTGCCGCCCCACTGGAAAGTCAATTTAAATCACTCAGTTATCTCCATAAGTCCCATAGACATTGACTAGAAAGCCTAACCACTGCTCCATCTAAACTCTTCTGGAATAGGGGCATAAAACCAGTGTTGAGCGAGCTAGCGATTTGCAAGTTCGGAGTTTGGGTTATCCAAGAATTTCGCAATGGATTCCGTTACCACGGACCATAACAGAATTCTATGATGGCATGCACCACGGAAGCCTGTAAGGGGTTGTTCACATCACCGTTATAGATTTCGTCATTGTTTTCCATTATAACATGGTTATAACCGAAAATATCGGAATCCATAAAATGGAAGTAAAAACGGAAGCCATTCCATTTTGTTCTCCATCATAATAGAAGTCTATGGGTAAGCATAACGGATCCGTCCGTTTTTCGTCTTGCATAACGGGAACCAGACAGATCCGGTATGATTGCCCATAGACTTCTATTATGACGGATCAAAACGGAATGCCTCTTAACACCTTAAGGACCCAGGACGAGAATGCTCATCCTAAATGGCCGTTACTTTGTGCCCCAGAACGAGCATTCTCGTCCTGCGATCCTTCCTCCCCCCCCATATGCTGTGCCATAATCAGCAGCATGGATTCGGCTGTTACTGACAGCCGGATCCCTGCTGCATCCACCAGCATCGGTGATAATGCCGATGCTGGTGGATTAAACCCTCATATGCCGCAGTCAGCGCTGACCGCGGCATATGGGAGGTTTGTGCTCCCTCTCCTTAGCCATCGGGTCCCCGAGCTGCAGTGGCGGGGACCCGATGGTTGCCATTGCAGCCCTGATACCTTACTCAGGCATTAGGGCCTGCCAGCTACGGTAGCCCAGGAGATCCAGCCTGAGGGCTGGGTCTCCTAGGCAACTGTCAACGTCTTACTGTTTAAGACGCTGACAGTTCAATTCCATACAATACAGAATGTATTGTACTTAATTAAAACAGGGATCAAACCCTGAAAAGGAGAAGTCCCACAGTGGGACAAATATAAAAAGTAAAAAAAAGAGTTTTTTTTATAATAAAAGATTAAAAGTTTCAAGTAAAAAAAAACGTCCTTTTCCCAAAATACAGTAACAAAAATTGTAAAAGAATAGGGAAAAAATTGACATATTAGGTATTGCCGTGTCCGAATCGACCGGCTCTATAAACATATCACATGACCTAACTCCTCAGATGAACACCGTAAAAAAAAAAAATTATAAACTGTGCTAAAAAAAACTTTTTTTTTGTCACCTTACATCACTAAAAGTACAACTCCAAGCAATCAAAAAGGCGTATGCCCCCCAAAGTAGTACCAATCTAACCGTCACCTCATCCTACAAAAAATGAGCCCCTACCAAAGACAATCACCAAAAAAATAAAAGAAACTATGGCTCAGACTTTTGAGACACTAAAACATAATTTTTTTTGTTTCAAAAATGCTTTTATTGTGTTAAAGAGGTTGTCCGAGTTATTTCCATTTCCCTGGTTCTTTTCTGGCCCTTTGTTTACATGCAATAAAAACAATCTCTGCCCCTCTCTCTGCACTGCTAAGGGAGTGGCTACAAGAGCTGCCCTGAGTGACCTGTCTGCCTGCTGGGAGACTCTGCAGCATGTTGTATGTGTAGAACTACAAGTCCCAGCTGTATAATGACACTGCTAAGGGAGTGAATACAAGAGCTGCCCTGAGTGCTGGGAGAATCAACAGCAACTTGTAATTGTAGAACTACATGTCCCAGCTGTATAATTACACTTCTAATACACACAGGATCTTCCCCCTAGCCTCTTGTGCAATGCTCTCCCTAGTCCTTCAGCTCCTGTGCCCAGAATTGTCACTGCTGCAGATACCCAGTGTGTGCAGCTGAAGGGGTTAAGAATCCTAGGGGAGAAAGCAGACGGCAGTGAAGGGGGCGTGGCCAGCACAGTGATGTCTCATTTACAGGCTTGTAAATGAAGTTTATCAGAGCAGGGAGAGAAGCTGACATCACAGGTCATGTGACCCTCAGTGAAATCTGAGAAACCAGCCACTGGAGATAAAGTGAGTTAATTGGAAAGCTGTTTTATTTGCCTAGTTAGGAACATAGAAATAACAAAAAAATAACTCGAGCAACCCCTTTAAATGTGAAATAAAAAAAAAAAAGTAGACATATTAGGTATCACCGCATCCATAAGAATCTGCTCTATAAAAATACCACATGACCTAACCCCTCAGATGAACACCGTAAAAAAGATTAAATAAAAACGTTGTAAAAAAAGCTATTTTTTGTCACCTTACATCACAAAAAGTGTAATAGCAAGCGATCAAAAAGTCACATGCACCCTGAAATAGTGCCAATCAAACCATCATCTCATCCTGCAAAAATAATACCCTATCTAAGACAATTGCCCCCCCCAAAAAATGTTTTTATTATATTATTGTGTAAAACTTAAATAAATAAATAAATGTATACATATTAGGCATTTCCACATCCTAAAGGACCTGCTCTATAAAAATATCACATGACCTAACCCCTCAAGTAAACACCATAAAAAAATTACATAAAAACTGTGGCAAAGAAAAAGCTATTTTTTTGTCACCTTACATCACAAAAAATGTAATACCAAGCGATTAAAAAGTCATACGCACCCCTCATCTCATCCCTCAAAAAATGAGACCCTACCTAGGACAAGCTGCCAAAAAATTAAAAAAACTATGGATCTCAGAATATGGAGACACTAAAACATGATTTTTTTCTGTTTAAAAAATGCCGTTATTGTGTAAAACTTTATTAAACAAAAAAAGTATACATATTAGGTATCAACGTGTCCGTAAACACCTGCTCTATAAAAATATCCCATGACCTAACCCCTCAAGTGAACACCGTAAAAAATAAAATATAAAAACAGTCAAAAAAGCAATTTTTTTGTCACCTTAAATCACAAAGTGTTAATCCACCATCATCTGATTCCACAAAAAATGAGACCCTACATAAGAAAGTCACCCCAAAAAAATATATATATATGGCTTTCAGAATATGGAGACACAAAATTTTTTTTTTCCAAAATGCTTTATTATGTAAGACTGAAACAACCAACCAAAAAAAGTCATATTTGCTATTGTCGCTTCCGTAACAATCTCTACTATAAAAATATCACATGATCTAACCTGCCAGATAAACATGGTAAATAACAAAAAATAAAAAGTGCTAAAACAGCAATTTTTGGTTACCATGCCTCACAAAAAGTGTAATATAAAGCAATCAAAAATTATATGTACCTTGAAATAGTACTCTAGGGGTGCATCAGGGGGTTCATCAAATGTGACATGGCAACATGTGACATGAAATCTGCCTTCCAAAAACCATATGGCGTTGCTTTCCTTCTGCGCCCTGCCGTGTGCCCGTACAGCAGTTTACGACCACATATGGGGTGTCTCTGTAAACTACAGAATCAGGGCAATAAATATTGAGTTTTGTTTGGCTGTTAACCCTTGCTTTGTTACTGGAATTTTTTTTATTAAAATGGAAAATCTGTCAAAAAGTGAAATTTAGAAACTTCATCTACATTTTCCTTTAATTCTTGTGGAACACCTAAAGGGTTAGCAAAGTTTGTAAAATCAGTTTTGAATACCTTGAGGGGTGTAGTTTCTAAAATGGGGGCATTTATGGGTGGTTTCTATTATGTAAACCTCACAAAGTGACTTCAGACCTGAACTGGTCCTTAAAAAGTGGGTTTTGGAAAATGTTTCATCCGAAGTCGGTTTGCTCATCCCTACTCATAATCTTTAGGAAAACTTGATCTCTCTTTTCATTTATTTTTTATTTCCCTCTCCCCTCCTCAAGTACTGGAAAATGCTCTCTTTTACTTGGGAGCAGCAGCGGTGCAGTATGGATGGGGGACAGTACAGCTATATTGGTATGTGGCCGCAATAGTAGTGGCAGCATAGGATGGAACATACAAGGCTGTCTCTGGGTAGTAGTAGCCATAGTAGTAGTAGTGATACTGGTGGTGGTAGGGGATTAACAGTGAGGAGGAGAAGCAGCAGGTGAAGCAGCAGCAGCTGCAGCAACAGCGATATGGTACTTGTTGGCAGTATATTGGAGGCAGCAGCAGCCTTATGGAAGATGATGGTCGGCAACTCGCAGCAGTTACAAGATGGCGTGGGTAGCAGCAGGGCAGAACATGATCGTAGGCAGGTCGCATTAGTGGCATGATTGAGGGATACACATTGTTTTCTATAAGATTAAAACATTCCCCCATTTTGCCTTGGTAGTAAGGGTCTAAAAGCATGGCTATCCAGTAATCATCAGACTGCTTGATGTCACTGCGCAAGCAAACGAGTCTAGGGTTCACCTTTCTGGTCAGCATTCCTGAGGAGCTAGTTCTTTCCACCTATGCCCCCCACTGAGACGATTAGGAGTCATGGCCGGTGTCACCATCATCATCATTATCTTCCTTCCCCTCCAACTCTAACTCCTCCTCCTCGAGTGTCAACTCAACACCTCCACATGTAACATAGTACATAACATATTAACATAGTACATAAGGCCGAAAAAAGACATTTGTCCATTCAGTTCGGCCTGTCATCCTGGAAGTTGATCCAGAGGAAGGCAAAAAAAATAAAACTGTGAGGTAGAAGCCAATTTTCCCCACTTTAGGGGAATAAAAAAATACCTTCCCGACTCCAATCAGGCATCGGAATAACTCCCTGGATCAGCGACCCCTCTCTAGTAGCTATAGCCTGTAATATTATTACACTCCAGAAATACATCCAGGCCCCTCTTGAATTCCTTTATTGTACTCCCCATCACCACCTCCTCAGGCAGAGAGCTCCATAGTCTCACTGCTCTTACCGTAAAGAATCCTCTTCTATGTTTGTGTACAAACCTTCTTTCCTCCAGACACAGAGGATGTCCCCTCGTCACAGTCACAGTCCTGGGGATAAATAGATGATGGGAGTGATCTCTGTACTGACCCCTGATATATTTATACATAGTAATTAGATCTCCCCTCAGTCGTCTTTTTTCTAAAGTGAATAACCCTAATTTTGATAATCTTTCAGGGTACTGTGGTTGCCCCATTCCAGTTATTACTTTAGTTGCCCTCCTCTGAACCCTCTCCAGCTCTGCTATGTCTTCCTTGTTCACAGGAGACCAGAACTGTACACAGTACTTCATGTGTGGTCTGACTAGCGATTTGTAAAGTGGTAGGACTATGTTCTTATCATGGGCATCTATGCTCTTTCTGATGAAACCCATTATCTTATTGGCCTTGGCAGCAGCTGCCTGACACAATTTTTTGCAGCTTAGTTTGCTGTTTATTAAAATTCCTAGATCCTTTTCCGTGTCAGTGTTACCGAGTGTTTTACCATTTAGTATGTACGGGTGACTTGCATTATTCCTTCCCATGTGCATAACTTTACATTTGTCAGTGTTAAACCTCATCTGCCACTTATCTGCCCAAGCCTCCAATCTATCCAGATCCCTCTGTAGTAGTATACTGTCCTCTTCAGTGTAAATTACTTTACACAGTTTAGTGTCATCTGCGAAAATTCATATTTTACTATGCATGCCTTCTACAAGATCATTAATAAATATATTGAAGAGAATATTGCCCAATACTGACCCCTAAGGTACTCCACTAGTGACAGTGACCCAATCTGAGTGTGTACCGTTAATAACCACCCTCTGTTTTCTATCATTGAGCCAGTTACTTAACCACATAAAGATGTTTTCTCCCAGTCCGAGCATTCTCATTTTATATACTAACTTTTTATGTAGTACAGTGTCAAATGCTTTGGAGAAGTCCAGATACACAACCTCCAATGATTCGCCGCTGTCAAGTCTAGAACTTACCTCCTCATAGAAACTGATTAAATTAGTTTGGCATGACCGATCCCTCACGAAGCCATGCTGATATGGCGTTATTTTCTTATTTCTGTTGAAATGCTCTAAGATAGCATCTCTCAGAAAACCTTCAAACAGTTTACCCACAACAGATGTTAAACTTACCGGCCTATAGTTTCCAGGCTCTGTTTTTGGACCCTTTTTGAATATTGGCACCACATTTGCCATGCGCCAATCCTGTGGGACATTCCCTGTCAATATAGAGTCCACAAATATCAGAAATATGGGTCTGGCTATGACATTACTTAATTCCCTTAGGATACGGGGGTGTATGCCATGCGGTCCTGGCGATTTGTCTATTTTAATCTTTTTAAATCGCTGTTGTACTTCTTCCTGGGTCAGACAGGACACTTTTAATAGGGAATTTATTTTTACATTCTGCATGTCATCTGACAGTTTATTTTCCTCAGTGAATACATTGGAGAAAAAAAAAATTAACAGCTTTGCTTTCTCCTCGTCGCTCTCTGCGACTCCCCCCTCATTACTCTTTAACGGGCCGACACCTTCAGATTTATACTTTTTAACATTTATATAATTGAAGAACATTTTAGGGTTAGTTTTACTCTCTTTGGCAATTAATCTCTCGGTCTCTAGCTTGGCCGCTTTTATTTTTTTCCTTATAGTTTTTCAGTGCTTCCGTGCTACCCTCCTGTTTTAGTGATTTATTTGTTTCTTTTTGTCATTTATTGCTTTCTTTACAGTTCTATTTATCCACATTGGTTTCTTTTTGTTCCTTAACCTTTTATTCCCATATGGTATGTACCTCTCTCAATGAGATTTTAGGAGGTTTTTAAAGATATCCCATTTTGTGGCTGTATTTTTATTTTTGAGGACTTTGTCCCAGTTAGTTAGGCCTATGGCTTTTTTGAAGTTTGGTATTTTTGTTCCTTCTTGTAGAAACGCTCTTTTGAATTATAATTGGAAGGTTATTACTTTATGGTCACTATTTCCCAGCTGTCCCCCAACCTGCACGTCTGTTGTTCTGTCAGGCCTATTGGTTAATACTAAATCCAGTATGGCTGTCCCTCTAGTCGGGTCCTGAACCAGTTGGGAGAGGTAATTGTCTTTGGTTATTGCCAAGAACCAGTTTACCTTATGAGATATACAAGTTTCAGTTTCCCAGTCTATATCTGGGTAGTTGAAGTCCCCCATAATAACCACCTCATTATGATTTGCCGCCTCATCTATCTCGTTTAGTAGTAGATTTTCTGTGGACTTTGGTATATTAGGTGGTTTATAGTAAACTCCTATTTGTAATTTATGGTTGTTTTTAGCTCCATGGATCTCTACCCACAGTGACTCCACATGTTCATGTCCCTCACTTATATGTGAGTTTCTCATTGTGGGTCCTCAACAGCTACAAGGCAGATAGCAAGATGCGTTAACTGTTCTTCCTCCTTCTTTGCCACCTATTACATGAGCATCAGCATCTCTTCAAAAATACATATCAATGGGATGAAGGACAACTGTAGCATGAACATCATGAGCTGCCACTGCCTGACCTGGAAATATTACATGCTCCCTGCTGAGGTTGTTTGGTGCATGACCAAATTGTTCATGGCTCTCCACTGCTTATACAGATGCTCGATCATGTGCAATGTTGAGTCTTAGATCTTGAACGGAGCATGTTTTTTCCCCCCCGGCAAGGATGTTGTGCCCACTTTTGCTGGCCAATTTACTCAGTTAGAGTCGGTGGGGTGACAGCTGTTTGCTCTTTGATGTTCTTTAGCTGCAACTGCTCACCTGTGTGGCTATGTTCGCCCAGGCCGATCAACTCCAACACAGTGTGGCAATGTTTGACTTAACACATATGATAGGAAAAGGGGGTAGTGTGAGCGACACTGTGTCCATGGAGGAGGAGTTGGAGGAGGCAGATAGTTGCCTGCTGTGGGAGCCAGCACCATTACATGGTGGGAGGGGGTCGAAAGGAACTCGCCATGTTGCTGACTCTCCAGTGCCGCAAAAAACATTGAAATAGAGGTCTGTGAAAAACATGTACTGTCCCTCCCTATAACAGCTGCTCCAGGTGTCCACCGTGGAGTGCAGCCTGCCACATAGCGAGAATCAAAAGGAGTGACCTGCATTCACTGCCACGTGAGCGTATGTGACACTACTATAATGGTACTGCAACTCGAGTGAAACCCTTTCTTCTTCCTTCCTAGTGCCTTTTCCCCCCTCTAACATGTGCACTAAAATGGCGCTATGCGCTGTTTTAGTGGATGTGTCTGAAACAAACCTGAAAAGATTCAGATTTGTCTGCCATCCAAAATATAGCAAAGTTCGCTCATCCTTATATACCACCACACTTTTATCATACATACATTGGACATTTCCCACTGCCGTACTGTCAAAGGCCTGTGTGTATGCTATGTTGCATGGTTTCTAAAGGCTGTATACACTCTATATTGATTTGGTTTTTATATTTCAGGCTCATGCTATGGATGTGAATATAGAAAATCAAACATCTAAGGATCAATTCATTATCGTCGGGATATCAAGTGACCCATGTCTCCAAGTCCCAGCCTTCCTTTTGGTTTTGTTCATGTATGTCTTCACATTTGGTGGTAATCTAACCATTCTTCTTCTCGTCTGTCTCGATTATCATCTCCACACCCCCATGTACTTCTTTCTGGCCAACCTGTCTATAGTTGACATGTCTTCAACTTTTACAACCCTTCATGGGACACTCATTAACTTTATAATAGGTGATAAAACTATACATTTTATGGCCTGTATGATGCAGATGTATATATTTGCAGGCTTAACATGCAATGAACTTCTGATTCTGATGGTGATGAGTTATGACCGGCATGTGGCAGTCTGCAATTCTTTACGTTATCATGCCATCATGAGCCACAGGGTGTGTACAACCTTGATTATCATGTGTTGGCTGGTGGGATTTATACAGGTTCTTCCATTTGTTATTGTGCTTTCCACTATCACATGTTATAAGTCCAATGTTGTCAACCATTTCTTCTGTGAACCATTATCTCTTCAAAAGCTCCTCTGCGGTTATACCTATTACCTAGAGCTTTCAGTTTACATAAATGGAGTGTTTGATGCAACATGTCCATTTCTTCTCACATTCCTTCCTTACCTTTTCATTATAGCCACCATACTGAAGATCCGTTCCAACACTGGAAGACGTAAGGCCTTCTACACATGTTCCTCACACCTCACGGTGGTCATTCTCCTCTACACAACTCTTGTCTTCCAGTATTTAAGACCACTCTCCATGATCAACTTAGACTCCAATAAGCTTTTTTCGTTGTTTAACACGGCTGGTGTCCCGATGCTGAACCCCTTGATTTATAGTTTGAAAAATAAGGATGTGAAGGCTGCTCTAAAGCGGATGCTCAATAGGGTGTAATAAAACACAGCAGCAAATGGACTGCACATACAGCAATTGTCTTTTTACATCCAACATGAAAAATATTGTTTTTAATAGTGTTGAGCGAATCGAAATCAAACCAATTGACTTCAATCTGCATTTCAGGAAAAATTTGATTTCCTGTGAAGCCGAATTTCCTCACGCTTTGTGGTCATAAATCATGGTAAAAATAAGAAGAAAAAAAAATAAAACTCACCTCATCCATTTGCGCACAAAGAGGCTATTGTGGCCATCTTGATTGCAGAAACCATGCAAAGTCTTGCACAGGGTGACGTTTGACATTACGCACACCGTGCCTGGCCAGCGGGATGACGGATGACGTCATCATGTCACTGCACGGGATTTTGCACGGTGTCTTCAATCAAGATGGCTGTGACAACCCCTACGCAAGCAAATGGATGAGGTGAGTATTTATTCAAATTTTTACCTGATTAACCCCTGAAATGCCTAAATTGTAGCCTCAGATGCCGCGATTAGCAGTGACTGCGGCATCTGATGGGGTGGTGCCCGCTGCATACAAAGTAATGTGCTTCGTGACAAAGTAATTGTTCACAAATATAATTTCTTTGGGAAATTCTGTGAATTAGCCAAATCAAATTTTTCATAACTTCGCTCTTCTCTAGTTTTTAGGACTGAGCAGAAGTTGTAAATTTGTGCTCCGCCAGCTTGATGGAACCCCTGACTGCTGTAGCACAGGATGGTGTTTTGGTCTGGGGCCTGTTTTTTCATTTTTAAATTGTTTGGTGGGTGTAGACCCACTGTACCAATTAACCGTTTTGTCTTTGGGCTAAACTTAAGGGCATTGTCCTGGCATCTCCCCTTGAATGCAGGGAACCAAGAGGTCCGGCAATATACAAAGTCAGAAGACATGCTTAGATCAGGACAGGCAATGTACTAGCATATATAGGATATAAGACCAAATTCAGGGTAGACGGGCCAGGAGGCTTAGCAGAAAATGAACAGGCTACAGCCTGGGTACAATGAAAAGAATGCCAGTGGAGGGGAGCACCATTGCCCGGAGAGCAAGGCTGGATCACGCTAGGGTTAGTAGCAAGGCATCCGGACTGCCAGCGTACCATACATTTTCTTATTTTATGGTATATGCTTAGAAGATTGTTAGATTTACTTCAAGACATAACGCTAGGTGGCCCTATCGCAAAGATGTAGTACTGATTAACAGTACCACACATGTAACCATATGGAACAGAAGGACTTGCATCTTCCATCTCTATTCCATGATCCTTAAAGACTATGTACACTTTTGGGGGCAATTATTTATTATTATTTTTATTATTGCATTGTAGTCATTTTGAGATAAATTCATTTTTTTATTCCCTTTATCACAAATATTGAACCCTTTTTTCTGTACAGCACTGACATGCTCTAGAAGCACCCTTTGAATTTTCTGTCTTTTCCATCAGACCAGTAGCAGACGGACTCCTTATCTCTGATCTCTAACATTATAAACACTCATTTTAGCTCTGTTCTTATCTTACTGATAAGAATGTGGTTTAAATAAGTGTTTATGACCTCTTAGTAAATTAGAGATAAGGCTTATTGGCACAAAGTCAAAAGTACGATTTACATATCTAGACAAACTGTAAACCCTTTATGACTGAACGGGCAAATATTTTTAATAAAGACTAATTGAAAAAAATGTTTTTAGCCCAAAATCAGTAAAATACAGTCACAATTTTTTTTGTCTCCAGAGGTCTACATAGCCTTTGAGATAGTGGTTTACACACAAAGAGGGTCCCTACACAAGTTCCCACCACTCATTAAAATAAGTGATGCATATAAGAGACTCGAAAACGTATGGGTGTAGCGTATGGTGCTCCATTAGAGGAGTGCAGTCACTCAGACTCAGCAAAGTTAAATGTGAACACGCACCCTGCAGATATCCTGGACCCTAGACTCTCTTACTAATCGATTTGCCATACCCAGCCTGATTTATCTTTATGAGGAAGGATGGTAAGGCGTTCAGGTCGTTGTGGGTCCTCTTACCTGATTCCAGAATTGCGCATTGCACAATATTTTTTTAGCCAAATCTCGGCCCGACGCGCCTTGCAACGGAATGCAAGATTGCGCCTGCAGGAGATTCGGCGGCAAGAGCTCCAGCGCTACAAGACCTCACATACCCTAATGGTTCACCGACTCCAGACCACCCGGCCTCTCTGCCTCCTGCCCCAGCTGTACAGACTCCTGTGCTTCTCTCTTTGATGCCCCAAGGCGGATCGGTAACAATGGAGACTCTGTGTATGGACCCGACGCTGTGGTCTCACAGTATGGTGATGTATTGGCCCCACATGTGGCACAGCCATGCTCTCTCTCCCCTACCGCAAGAGAATTTATGCCAGGCACTGGCTGCAGGCCGCTCTATGTTCCGGACTCCAATTCGGACCTTCCACCTACACCTGCCATTTTCCAAACCCCTGCCTTCTCTGATGCCTCAGAGACCCCATCTTCTGTCTTATCTTCGGGCAGTAGACACTCTAAGCGCCCGAAACTGAAGGATATCTGGTCCCTCTTCAGTAACCTACCCACTAAAAATGATCTGGAAGCTATTATTTTGAGGGTCGAGTCCAAACAAGAACAAGCCATTGCAGCTGTCAAGACAGACCTGGTTAATATCTCTACTCAACTGACCACCCAGGTGCAAGTCTCTTCTACCTTGGACTCTCGCCTCACTAAGGTTGAAGAAACACTGGCCTTGCAGCGTTCCATGAACAGGCACATGCTATTACAATTGGATGACCAGGAAAACAGAGGTCGTCGCAATAACATTAAACTGTATGGGATCCCGGAGGAGGTGCCTGCGACTGACTTGCGCAAGGTTGTTTCAACCATTTTCAACACCCTTCTCTCCAGACCAGCAGACGCAGCAATTTAGCTGGACAAAGTACATCGAGTTCTGGGACTAAGACGCCCGGATAACCCAGAACCCCGGGATGTTCTATGTAGGGTTCATTTTTCAGGGAGAAAGAGGAGATTCTACAACGGGCGTGGAGGCAGGGTCCCACTATGTGTGCGGGCGCTCAGATTCAACTTCTGCCAGACGTTTCGAGGGGAACCCTGACAATGAGACGTATTCTTAAACCTCTTCTAGAATCTATCACTGAAGCTGGGGCTACCTACCATTAGGGACACACGTTTCATATAATTATTTGCAAAAATGGACTCTCCTTTGCTCTGCACTCCCCAGACCAAGCTGGGGATCTGGCTCGGTTTTTGGAAGTCCCTACTGTCTCTCTCCTGGACTGGTTGGATGTCCCCATTTCCACTCCTCAGGCAGCTCTGCTTCCTCCGCGTTCTCGTGGCAAGTCTCCACGCGGACCCTTTTCAGGTATACCAACATTTGAACAGGAGACCCACATGGAAACTACTCCGGCAATTGAGGACTGCGGTTGATGTTTGTAGTCCTTTGCTGCGGGGACTAGCCTGATAGTGATGTCTGTTTAGCTGAGGCTAACACTACTTACTAGCCGGTTGGCAGACTATCTGCCCTCGGTGGTAATTGATTTTGCTCTCATATACAGTGGGATGCGAAAGTTTGGGCAACCTTGTTAATCGTCATGATTTTCCTGAATAAATCGTTTGTTCTTACGATAAAAAATGTCAGTTAAATATATCATATAGGAGACGCACACAGTGATATTTGAGAAGTGAAATGAAGTTTATTGGATTTACAGAAAGTGCTATAATTGTTTTAACAAAATTAGGCAGGTGCATAAATTTGGGCACTGTTGTCATTTTATTGATTCCAAAACCTTTAGAACTAATTATTGGAACTCAAATTGGCTTGGTAAGCTCAGTGACCCCTGACCTACATACACAGGTGAATCCAATTATGAGAAAGAGTATTTAAGGGGGTCAATTGTAAGTTTCCCTCCTCTTTTAATTTTCTCTGAAGAGTAGCAACATGGGGGTCTCAAAACAACTCTCAAATGACCTGAAGACAAAGATAGTTCACCATCATGGTTTAGGGGAAGGATACAGAAAGCTGTCTCAGAGATTTCAGCCGTCTGTTTCCACAGTTAGGAACATATTGAGGAAATGGAAGACCACAGGCTCAGTTCAAGGCTCGAAGTGGCAGACTAAGAAAAATCTCAGATAGACAGAAGCGACGAATGGTGAGAACAGTCAGAGTCAACCCACAGACCAGCACCAAAGACCTACAACATCATCTTGCTGCAGATGGAGTCACTGTGCATCATTCGGCGCACTTTACACAAGGAGATGCTGTATGCGAGAGGGATGCAGAGGAAGCCTTTTCTCCGCCCACAGCACAAAAAGTGCCGCTTGAGGTGGGCTAAAGCACATTTGGATAAGCCAGCTTCATTTTGGAATAAGGTGCGGTGGACTGATGAAACTAAAATGTAGTTATTTGGCCATAACAAGGGGCGTTATGCATGGAGGAAAAAGAACACATCATTCCAAGAAAAACACCTGCTACCTACAGTAAAATATGGTGGTGGTTCCATCATGCTGTGGGGCTGTGTGGCCAGTGCAGGGACTGGGAATCTTGTCAAAGTTGAGGGACGCATGGATTCCACTCAGTATCAGCAGATTCTGGAGACCAATGTCCAGGAATCAGTGACAAAGCTGAAGCTGCGCCGGGGCTGGATCTTTCAACAAGACAACGACCCTAAACACTGCTCAAAATCATTTATGCAGAGGAACAAGTACAACGTTCTGGAATGGCCATCTCAGTCCCCAGACCTGAATATAATTGAAAATCTGTGGTGTGACTTAAAGAGAGCTGTTCATGCTCGGAAGCCATCAAATGAACTAAAGATGTTTTGTAAAGAGAAATGGTCCAAAATACCTTCAACCAGAATCCAGACTCTCATTGGAACCTACAGGAAGCGTTTAGAGGCTGTCATTTCTGCAAAAGGAGGATCTACTAAATATTGATTTCATTTCTTTTTTGTGGTGCCCAAATTTATGCACCTGCCTAATTTTGTTTAAACAATTACAGCACACTTTCTGTAAATCCAATAAACTTCATTTCACTTCTTAAATATCACTGTGTGTGTCTCCTATATGATATATTTAACTGACATTTTTTATCGTAAGAACAAACGATTTATACAGGAAAATCATGGCGATTAACAAGGTTGCCCAAACTTTCGCATCCCACTGTATGACCTGACCTTCTCCAGAGGTTTTCTTGTGTTATGTTACATTTGGCCCAGGGAAAGGGAAGTAAATTATATTTGCTTTTCCTCTCCCCACGTAGAAATGCGATTCTCAGTCTGCTCAACTTTGGGCACCTCGAAGTTTGCCAAGTGTATTTTTTCCACCGTTTTTGTTATAGATATAATTTTCTTGGTTTTTATTCCTTGTTTTTTATTTTGTTACTTCTTTTTCTCTCATTCTAACAGCTCTGGATTAGCTGTATCGGGTATTTGGCTTAGGTCAGGAATATGTCAACCATTAACTTTGCTGGCATCAACGCCAATGGGTTGAACACACCTGAGAAAAGATCCTCTATTTTCCCGCTCCTATGGAGCAAGAAGGTAGAAATTGCATTTATACAGGAGACCCAATTCCGTAAGGGCGCGCTACCCCTTTTTAGATCACCCAGGTACCCGGACACTTACTATAGTTGTTATTCAGTTTTAAAGTCGAGGGGAGAAAGCATACTTGTCTCTAGAACCACCCCATGGGAATTGGTAGATGTCAAGACAGATGATAATGGCAGATTTTTGTTTGTAAAAGGTCACCTAGCCAGACATCTTTATACCCTTGCCAATGTACAGTATACCTACCCAATATCAATCAATTTCCGTCCTTAGCGGGAATTCTGTCGAGACTTGATAGTTTTGCAGAGGGCACACTACTGGTCCTCTCTAGAGGAGCCTCTCATTTGGCTTACTCCTATATCCATTGCATCAAACGTCTCCTTCACTCCCACCAGTTGGTTGACGTGTGAAGGGCGGTTAATCCAGATGTTTGAGATTATACCTATTATTCTCCAGCAAGGGATGTGTACTCTCGGCTAGATTATTTCCTATTCAGCACTCTGTGGCACCCCTTCTCGCCTCCTCCACTAATGATTCTAGGACTTTTTCAGATTATGCTATGATCCATGTTTCCCTGAAATCCCCCCTTCCTGCTCCTAGGTCCTGGCAGTGGTGACTAAATGAGTCTCTGATACAGGATCTATAAATCACTCAGGATGTCCATATGGTACTCTCAAGTTATTTTGAAGAAAACCAAGTGGAGGGTACCTCTTCCCCAACAGTTTGGGCTGCTCACAAGTGTGTGGTTAGGGGGGCGCTCATTAAACATGGAGCCAGACGCAAGAAAGAGCGAGCAGCAGAAATCTCCCAGCTCCTGGCTGAGGTTTCCCACCTGGAACATTCGCATAAACACTCTCATGCTCTAGTCTCTCATTCTGCCTTGCTAATGGCTCGGAAAAAAATTAAGGAGAAACTTGATATACGCACCAAAACCCTGCTAACCAGGGGTAGACACCACTTCTTTGAATTTGGTAACAAATAGAGCAGGACGCTAGCTCGGTCCTTACGAGAATAGAGAGAGAGAGAAATTATGAACCATTGATTGGCACTCCCCAGGGCCCCAACGTAAATGACCAAGATAGGATAGCAGAGGCAAGCTCAGAGTCTTGTCTTGCAGTTTAGGGAATAAGATCAATGAACTTGAGTCTAAAATGGCATCTGAGAATATAGATTTAGTGGCTGTTTCTGAGACATGGTTTAATGAGAGTAATGACTGGGATATAACAATACCAGGGTTTTCTCTATATACAGTCATGTGAAAAAATTAGGACACCCTTTGAAAGCATGTGGTTTTTTGTAACATTTTTAATAAAAGGTTATTTCATCTCCGTTTCAACAATACAGAGAGATTAAAGTAATCCGACTAAACAAAGAAAACTGAAGAAAAGTCTTTTCAAGATCTTCTGTAAATGTCATTCTACAAAAATGCCTATTCTAACTGAGGAAAAAGATAGGACACCCTTGCCCCTAATAGCGAGTGTTACCTCCTTTGGCTGAAATAACTGCAGTGAGACGGTTCTTGTAGCCATCTACCAGTCTTCGACATCGGTCTGAGGAAATTTTACCCCACTCCTCAATGCAGAACTTTTTCAGCTGTGAGATGTTTGAAGGGTTTCTTGCACGTACAGCCCTTTTCAAGTCACCCCACAGCATCTCAATGGGATTCAAATCTGGACTTTGACTTGGCCATTCCAGGACTCTCCATTTCTTCTTTTTCAGCCAATCTTTGGTTGATTTACTAGTATGTTTTGGGTCATTGTCAGGTTGCATGGTCCAGTTCCGCTTCAGCTTTAATTTTCTAACTGATGGTCTCACATGTTCTTCAAGCACCTTCTGATACACAGTAGAATTCATCGTGGATTCTATGATGGTGAGCTGACCAGGTCCTGCTGCAGCAAAGCAGCCCCAAACCATGACACTTCCACCTCCATGCTTCACAGTTGGTATGAGGTTCTTTTCTTGGAATGCTGTGTTTGGTTTACGCCAAACATGTCCTCTGCTGTTGTGTCCAAATAATTCAATTTTGGACTCATCTGTCCAAAGAACATTATTCCAGAAGTCCTGGTCTTTGTCAACTTTATCTCTGGCAAATGTCAGTCTGGCCTCGATGTTTCTCTTGGAAAGCAAAGGTTTCCTCCTTGCACACCTCCCATGCAAGTTAAACTTGTACAGTCTCTTTCTGATTGTAGAGGCATGTACTTCTACATCAACAGTAGCCAGAGCCTGCTGTAGTTCTCGAGATGACACTTTAGGGTTTTTGGAGACCTCTTTTAGCATCTTGCGGTCTGCTCTTGGGGTGAACTTGCTGGGGCGACCAGTCCTGGGCATGTTGGCAGTTGTTTTGAAAGCCCTCCACTTGTAGACTATCTTCCGGACAGTGGAATGGCTGATTTCAAAATCTTTTGAGATCTTTTTAAATCCCTTCCCAGACTCATAGGCTGCTACAATCTTTTTTCTGAAGTCCTCTGACAGCTCTTTTGCTCTCACCATGGTGCTCACTCTCACTTCAACAGTCAGGAGCACACCAAACTAAATGTCTGAGGTTTAAATAGGGCAAGCCTCATTCAACATGCAGAGTAACGATCTGCTAATTATGTGCACCTGGTGTGATATACCTGTGTGAGATCTGAGCCAATTTAAGAGGGAATACATGTGAGGGTGTCCTATCTTTTTCCTCAGTTAGAATAGGCATTTTTGTAGAATGACATTTACAGAAGATCTTGAAAAGACTTTTCTTCAGTTTTCTTTGTTTAGTTGGATTACTTTAATCTCTCTGTATTGTTGAAACGGAGATGAAATAACCTTTTATTAAAAATGTTACAAAAAACCACATGCTTTCAAAGGGTGTCCTAATTTTTTCACATGACTGTAGGAAAGACAGAGAAGGCAAGAAAGGAGGAGGGGTGGCCCTGTATGTGAAAGATAGCAAAAAAACTAATCTAATACAAGTTAGCAAGACTAATTTAGAGTCAGTTTGGGTCACGTTGCAGCTTGATAATCATAAGGTAACTTGTGTAGGTGTGATATACAGTATAGACCACCTGGCCAAGTCAAAGAATTAGATGATCTACTAGTTGAGGAAATAGCTAAAATGACATTGAAAGGGGAAGTTATCATTATGGGAGACTTTAATCTTCCTGATGTAAACTGGAAAACCAAAATAGCAAGTTCTGCCAGGAGTACAGATATTCTAAATTCCCTACTGGGATTATCTCTACAGCAGAAAAAAGGTGATAAGACATTCTTTAGATACATAAATGAAAAAAAAAAGGAAATTAAAACAAGGAATCAACAAATTAAAAACAAAAGAAGGAAGGTATATGGAAGAAGATAAAGAACTAGCTGACTGCCTCAATGAACACTTCTGTTCAGTTTTTACAAAGGAAAATGAAGGAGAAGGACCTCAGTTAGGGATGAAGACTAATTAATCTTTTGATGCATGTGTCTTTACAGAGGAAGAGGTTCTAAGTCAGCTGTCTAAAATTAATACAAATAAGTCACAGGGGCCTGATGGGATACACCCAAAGCTATTAAAAGAGCTTAGCGGTGTACTAGTGCAGTATGCCAGACCGACAGGGGAATTATACGTGAGGTCACGGTGTGAGCATTAGGTGGGCCGAGGTCAATACAGTTCTGGTTACACATGGTTATCATCCCTGGGCAGGCCTGCATAAGTGATGAGGAGAACGGCACAGGAATTCTCTGGGGCACACTCTGGTGTAAGGGACACAGGCAAGATGGTGGGTCGAGGTGCCCTTGATGGTCTGTATTAATGTGCCTATGGCAAGGTCCCTTGTAGTCGTGACGCCAGTACCTTTTGTGGTGGTACAACCATTTACTGTAGTGTTAACTGAGGAATTGGAGACTGAGACAAGGATGGTGCAATCCAGCTAATAACTTTTACTGAACGTTGCGCCTGGTAATGGTTACATCCAAGAAATAAACAGTCTTTGGTACATCCATGTAAGAAATACAGTCTGATGCATAAAGGAATAGGGTAATGTAAGTCCTCAGATAAAAACAGGCTCTTAGTCCTATATATATATATATATATATAATATGTGTGAAAGCTACTGCTTCAGACTAGGCTCTTGAAGTATAAAAGTCTTAGGCTGGTGAAAACTGTCGCCTGATTTTAACCTGACTTGAAGGTGGTTTTCAGAATCCTTGAACCTCTATTTTCCAGTGCTTTTCTGACAGATGGCCTATCTGTCCTCAGGGTTTAAACTGGAAGGTGTGGATGCCAGAAGCTATGTCCTACACCTGCTTGCAAAGGTGCTTGGGAAGCCTTTAAGTATGTCCTTGTGCTATCCTTTGACTTGAAATACATATAATAATCCCCTTGAATACCTGCAGTTGCAGCTTGTCACTGGTCACCCCGGAGGAGTGTGCTGTAGAAGTGGACTTCTCACCTCTGGGCTGAATCTTGAGGCTTTAACCCTGGACTGGGGAGCCAACATGGAGAGAGCAGAGAGGCAGGAGGCCTCCCTCCAGCAAGCAGCTACTTCATGACTGCTCTCTGACTAAACTTCAGGGAAAAGACTGCCTAACTTGGGCCTGAGCTAAGCTATATATACACTGTAACACTGCCCCGTCTAGTGGAGAAACTAGTGTAGTGCACCCTAACTAGGCCTGTGTAAAGCATCTTACATGTAAAAATCACATAATGACATGGGAGAATATGACATGAGATGAAATACAGCATACAGGCATAATATATGACAATAAAACACAATAAAACAAATTTGTGGTGCCCACAGCCACGTAGTGGGACACTGCATTAGCAAAACCATTAACAGATTTATTTAACCAATCACTGGTAACAGGAGTCGTCCCAGAAGATTTAAAAATAGCAAATGTTGTGCCCATTCACAAGAAAGGTAGTAGGGAGGAATCGGGCAACTATAGGCCAGTAAGCCTGACATCAATAGTGGGGAAATTAATGGAAACCATACTTAAAGAGGACCTTTCACTAGTTTAAAAACGAACTATATAAGTGGGCAGAGCGGCACCCAGGGGTCCCCCTGCACTTACTAGTATGTCTGGGTGCCGCTCCGTTCGCTCGGTATAGGCTCCGGTGTCTGCAGCTCCCTCTGTTGTACTGGGCGGAGTTTTTGTATTAGGGTTGTCCCTTGCTGCAGCGCTGGCCAATCGCAGCGCACAGTGCATAACCTAAGAGTCCCAGGCTATGAGCTGTGCGCTGCGATTGGCCAGCGCTGCAGCAAGGGACACACCTAATACAAAAACTCCGCCCAGTACAACAGAGGGAGCTGCAGACACCGGAGCTTATACCGGGCGAACGGAGCGGCGCCCAGACATACTAGTAAGTGCAGGGGGACCCCTGGGTGCCGCTCTGCCCACCGATAGAGTTAGTTTTTAGTTTTTAAACTAGTGAAAGGTCCTCTTTAAGGAGAGGATTGTGGAACATCTAAAATCCCATGGATTGAAAGATGAAAAACAGCATGGGTTTACTTCAGGGAGATCATGTCAAACTAATCTTATTGATTTTTTTGATTGAGTGACTAAAATAATAGATGGAGGAGGTGCAGTAGACATCGCTTATCTAGACTTTAGTAAGGCTTTTGATACCGTCCCACATAGAAGGCTTATCAATAAATTGCAGTCTTTGGGCTTGGACTCCCATATTGTTGAATGAATTAGGCAGTGGCTGAGGGACAAACAACAGAGGGTTGTAGTCAATGGAGTATATTCAGACCATGGTCTTGTTACAAGTGGGGTACCTCAGGGATCTGTTCTGGGACCCATATTGTTTAATATCTTTATCAGGGAAATTGCAGAAGGCCTCGATGGTAAGATATGTCATTTTGCTGATGACACAAAGATTTGTAACAGGGTTGATGTTCCTGGAGGGATACACCAAATGGAAAAGGATTTAGGAAAACTAGAGAAATGGTCAAAAATCTGGCAACAAAAATGTTATGTTGATAAGTGCAAAATAATGCACCTGGGGCGTAAAAACCCAAGAGCAGAATATAAAATCAGTGGTACAGGCCTAACCTCAGTATCTGAGGAAAGGGATTTAGGGGCCATTATTTCAGAAGACTTAAAGGTAGGCAGACCATGTCATAGAGCAGCAGGAAATGCTAGCAGAATGCTTGGGTGTATAGGGAGAGGCATTACCAGTAGAAAGTAGTGATGAGCGGCAGGGGTCATATTCGAATTCGCGATATTTCACAAATATTTTGTAGAATATTCGTCGAATATTCGCAAATTCGAATATTCGTTATATTCTACGGTTTTTTTTTACTCGAAAAGTCGGCAAGGTAATGATTGTGTAATATGCAAATTTTCGGAATTCGAATTTTCGGAATCCGAATTTGTTATTGCGAATTTTTCAACTTACAACTATTAGACAAAGAAGATTATAGCACTATATTAGCTAAATTGCTCTATATTTGTTTTGTTTTTTATATTCGCTATATTGCTATAACTTAGTTTTTTCGAATATTCGTAATATTCTAAAACAAGAATATATAGCAATATAGCGAATATTCGAAAAAAAACTGAATATAGAGCATTTTTGCAAATATAGTGCTATAATCTTCTTTGTCTAATAGTTGTAATTTTTTTCTCATCTAAAGTTCTGCTGAGCGGAGCGGAGGCCAAATGGTGCCAGACTGAGGCATTCTGAGCGGATCCGCATCCACTCAGAATGCATTATGGCCGTACGGATGCGTTCGGGGCCGCTTGTGAGAGACTTCAAACGGAACTCACAAGCGGAACCCCGAACGCAAGTATGAAAGTAGCCTAATATAGTGCTATAATCTTTTTTTTTTATATAGTTGTCATTTTTTTCCTACAGATGAGAAAAAAATTACAACTATTAGACAAAGAAGATTATAGCACTATATTAGCTAAATTGCTCTATATTTGTTTTTTCTAATATTCGCTATATTGCTATATATTCTTCTTTTAGAATATTACGAATATTCAAAAAAACTAAGTTATAGCAATATAGCAAATATTCGAAAAATAAAAGCAATATAGAATATAGAGCAATTTAGCTAATATAGCGCTATAATCTTCTTTGTCTAATAGTTGTAAGTTGAAAAATTTGAAATAAAAAATTAGCATTACGAAAATTCGCAAACAACACTACTCCTAAAGTCAAATATACTGCAGCGAATATTCAAAATTACGAATATATATCACTATATTCGAAATATTCGCAAATTTTCGAAGTACCTATATTCGTTAAAAAAAATTGAAATTCTAATATTCGTGAACAACACTAGTAGAAAGAGGGAGGTGCTCATGCCGCTCTACAGAGCACTAGAGAGACCTCATCTGGAGTATTGTGCTCAGTACTGGAGACCATATCTCCAGAAGGGTATTGATACTTTGGAGAGAGTTCAGAGAAGAGCTACTAAACTGGTCCATGGATTGCAGGATAAAACTTACCAGGAAAGACTAAAGGACCTTAACATGTATAGCTTGGAAGAAAGACGAGACAGAGGGGATATGATAGAAACTGCTAAATACATAAAGGGAATCAACAAGGTAAAAGAGGAGAGAAGATTTAAAAGAAGAAAAACTGCTACAAGAGGACATAGTTTTAAATTAGAGGGGCAAAGGTTTAAAAGTAATATCAGGAAGTATTACTTTACTGAGAGAGTAGTGGATGCATGGAATAGCCTTCCTGCAGAAGTGGCAGCTGCAAATACAGTGGAGGAGTTTAAGCATGCATGGGATAGGCATAAGGCCATCCTTCATATAAGATAGGGCCAGGGGCTATCCATAGTATTCAGTGTATTGGGCAGACTTGATGGGCCAAATGGTTCTTATCTGCCGACACATTCTATGTTTCTATGTTTCTCTTGTACACGGATGCCGAAAAGGCATTTGACAGAGTGAGTTGGCTGTAGCTCTTCGCAGTCTTGAAGAATGTGGGCATAGGTGACTCCACGATGGCCTGGATCCGTTCCCTCTATTCCTCCCCTACTGCCTTGATGAAGGTTAATGGTGTATTATCGTCCGCTTTTGACATACAAAACGGGACCCGCCAGGGTTGTCCTCCCTCTCCTTTGATTTTTGTTCTTACCTTAGAATCCCTGATCCGAACAGTGAGGATGAATCCCAATATTACAGGCCTCTCCGTGGGTGCCCAGGAATTTAAGATTGCTGCATATGCGGATGACCTGATGTTTACAATCACTAGGCCCCTAACCTCTTTCCCGAATCTGATCACAGAGTTTAATACGTTCAACACTTTAGCCAATCTGAAAAATAACTTCCAAAAATCAGAGGCTTTAAATATATCGTTAGCAAGCTCAATGGAATCTACCCTAGTTGCCTCTCTCCCATTTAGATGGACAGTCGGAGCTGTCAAATGCCTAGGGACTTGGATCCCAAGGGATTTGAGAGAGGTTTACAGCAGGGATCATGCCCCCCTTTTAGGTCAGGTTAGAGAGGATCTCAATAGTAGGCCGTTATACCATATTTACAGTAAGATGAATGTTTTTCCTCGTCTGCTGTACCTCTTTCAGACCCTCCCCATAAAATTACACACAAGTTTCTTTGATACTGTTCACCAAGATCTTTTTAGGTTTATCTGAGCGGGTAAGAGACTGAGACTGGCCCGTTCCCTACTTCATACCCCGAAGGAGCAGGGGGGCCTGGGGATACCCGATCTCCGTAAATATTATGCAGCCACCATGCTTCAACAGGTCATGGACTGGTGCCATCACACTCCTTTTAAATAATGGGTTACCATTACCATTGAACATCTGTGTTCCCAGTCCCCCCTTGCCCCCTTGCCCCCCTTGGGCGATGTCCCAGATTCCTACTGCACTCTCTACCCAACCCACTATAGGCCCTACCCTACTTCAATTTCATACGATCTTGCCAACACCATCCCCACTGTTCCCAGTCCTAGGTCACCCGGATTTCCCAGCTAGCTGTTCCCCTGGCCCTTTAATGAACAGGCGCCTAGGGGGTAGGTATCGAGCCCCTTAATTTAGAACTTCAGGACGATTGTTTACATATACCGAACTACTGAATCTCTCAGACCCGTGTGCGTTGGCACCTTGGAGAGTTAGGCAAATGTCCCATTTCCTTTCCACTATCCCCTCGTCCCCGGGTTTTGATAGACCTCTCACCCCTTTTGAAAAAGTGTGTATTGGCTCGGGTGTATACCGGCACTCTCTGTCTGAATTCTATAAGGCTTTGGTGATGCCCCAGTTAGATTTCCCGTCCTCCCTACATTGGCAAATGGGCCTCTGATCTAGAAATCGACATCCCCTCCAACCAGTGGCCAAGACTATACCGTCTCACACACAAATCCTCGAGGAAGCAGGTTACAAAATACTGTCTAGATGGTATTATGTACCGACCCGTCTTCATAAAATGTTTCCTTCTGCCTCTCCGTTGTGCTGGGGCAAGGCTCTCTGATTCATATTTTCTGGCATTGTAGTAAACTCAGACAGTTCTGGGAGTCGGTCCACAGTACCATTGCCTCAATCTTTCCATTTTCCATACCAAATACCCCTGTTTTTTTTTTTTTGCTATTCTTTCTGCATTTTAATTTCTTTAACTCTTGGACAACCTGTGCCCCAAGTAAGTCTTATAGGAATAAGGTGCGATTTTCTACAGTAATCATTGGTGTAGAGGGCTCACTAATAGGACACTATTGGCCTAAACTTCCAACTTCCTGTCAGCACTTAAAGGAGTTCTTAATCCCTATAATGACCCCAGAATGTCCAGGCCCCTCCTCTAGAGAACACCCAAATCGCTACAGATCACTGCAAGGCTGCCGCTGCATCTCCCATCCGGTGACAAGGAGAGCAGCCAATAGCATGTACGCTAGGGAGCTGGGGAGCAGGTAAGTATGCTCTGGGGGTCATTGTAAGGATTGGATAACCCCTTTCAAGAGGATCTGTCCCCTTTCCTGACATGTCTGATTTACTAAATACTTGCATTCTACAAGAAATAATTTTGAAGCATTTTACAATATAAAATTATGCCATTCCTGTTATTATTACTAGCAATTTATGAATAAATTGACAACTGGGTGTTTCCAGTTGGGGGTGTTTCCATACAATCTGAGATATTTCAATCAGTGCTCAATAGTGGCGTAACTAGAAATCTTGAACGGCCCCCAGCAACTTGTTCGCAACCACCGTCTCCCGTGAAACCCCCACTCCTGCAGGTAGTCAAGATTGTGCTCTTAGACGAGACCCGACAGCTGCTCTGTCCATTTCTTATGTGTATATACTGTATGTCATGTCACTGTATAATAATATTGAGGGGGCGGTGACATTAAAACCTATCAGTCCTCCTCCCGGGTGGGCCCTTTCTGAAATCGGGCACCAAAGCAGCCTCTTCCCCTGCTTCCCCTATAACTACGGCCCTGGTGCTCACAGTGGGGGACTTTGTAGAGATACACGTTTGTGAAACGGAGAATGGTACCATTCAGTTTAAAATTCATTCATACATATTCAGGGACGTGCACAGACATTTTGAAGGGCAGGGGCTTAAGTAAAAAAAAAAAAAGCACTTGTCATAATTTCAAAAAAATGTTTGTACCATGAAGCTTACTTTTCTAGAAGTCCTACCTTGTTCTCCATTATTTTTTTGATACTGTAATTGTAAACATGACAGAATCCACAAATATTACTTTTTATGTTTCAACTGACATATTATGGTAAAATGAGTGATGTCATTGCAAGAGTCTACAGACTCTAATATGCAAAGAGACAAAGCACTACAACCCCCAGTATGCAAAGGGACAAAGCACTACAACTATTGTTCCTTTGCATACTTGTTTTGTTCCTGGATTTTGAATTATATACAATATATTACCAGGGCGGGCACTGAGGGCAGACAGGCACTAAAGGACCTTAGGCAGCAGACGGAGTCGCACAGGCCGGCGCTTGCTCCCCTGCATTAATCCCGCTGGGGGGCACGTGACGTAGCAGATGTGCGTCACGCATGTCTGCTACCCAGGCTGCCCCTGCGCTAGCCTTAAAGGACCCTGTCACCCTGCACTGGTGAGCGGGCGGACTGGTGAATAAATTGTATCAGTGAATAAATTGCACTGCCGCCGGCAGGATGGGGGGGGGGGGTGCGTGCGGACGGACTCGCGGTGCGCCTGTAGTGGGTCAGCTTGGGCAGGGCTGTCTTTAATATTGATTGGACCCTGGGCGAGAATTTACTTGGGCCCCTGGATCCCGCCTTCCCACACCCTAGCAGTCAATCACGCCCTCCATTACTATATATAATATAGCTTACAGTGAATGACTGTAAATACTTCCAGTTCTGAAGACTCCAGCGGCTCAGGATCAGTGCTCTGGGCAGCTGGGCTCAGGGCTGGAAGTGGGTACTGCTCTGCAGTTCAGGAAGGAGACCGGGGCTCAGCTCACCCTAGCATTACAGTGCACCCCAGCACCCCACAGTATGCAGTATAGCACCCTAAAGTATATAGCACCCCACAGTATGCAGTATAGCACCCTATGGTATACAGTACCCCACAGTATGCAATACATAGTATAACACCTCACAGTATGCAGTATAGCATACTATAGCATACAGTATAGCACCCCACAGTATACAGTAGAGCAGTATAGCACCCAGTATACAGCACCCCACAGTATACAGTAGAGCAGTATAGCACCCAGTATACAGCACCCCACAGTATACAGTAGAGCAGTATAGCACCCAGTATACAGCACCCCACAATATACAGCACCTCACAGTATACAGTAGAGCAGTATAGCACCCAGTATACAGCACCCCACAATATACAGCACTCCACAGTATACAGTAGAGCAGTATAGCACCCCACAGTATACAGCACCCCACAGTATACAGTAGAGAAATATAGCACCCAGTATACAGCACCCCACAGTATACAGTAGAGCAGTATAGCACCCAGTATACAGCATCCCGCAGTATACAGTAGAGCAGTATAACACCCAGTATACAGCACCCCACAGTATACAGTAGAGTAGTATAGCACCCAGTATACAGCATCCTACAGTATACAGTAGAGCAGTATAGCACCCAGTATACAGCAACCCACAGTATACAGTAGAGCAGTATAGCACCCAGTATACAGCACCCCACAATATACAGCACCCCACAGTATACAGTAGAGGAGTATAGCACCCAGTATACAGCTAACCCCACAGTATGCAGTAGAGCAGTATAGCACCCAGTATACAGCAGCCCCAAGTATATAATCTCATACAGCAGCCCCCCCAGTATATAATCTCATACAGCAGCCCCCCAGTATATAATCTCATACAGCAGCCCCCCAATATATAATCTCATACAGCAGCCCCCCAGTATATAATCTCATACAGCAGACCCCCAGTATATAATCTCACACAGCAGCCCCCCAGTATATAATCTCATACAGCAGCCCCCCCAGAATATAATCTCATACAGACCCCCCAGTATATAATCTCATACAGAAGCCCCCCAGTATATAATCCCACACAGCAGCCCCCAGTATATAATCTCATACAGCAGCCCCCCAGTATATAATCCCACACAGCAGCCCCCCGTATATAATCTCATACAGCAGCCCCCCCAGGTATATAATCCAACACAGAAGCCCCCCCCAGTATATAATCCCATACAGCAGCCCCCCCGCCCCAGTATATAATCTCATACAGCAGCAGCCCCCCAGTATATAATCCCACACAGCAGCCCCCCAGTATATATCCCACACAGTCTCCCCCAGCATACAATCCTCAGACCCTCCCCAATAGTTACATGCGCCTCTCCAGCGCTGACAGACTCTTTCCCCTCTACAGACGCTGCAGAGCAGCCATCCCTGATCTTCCTACTCTGCAGATAGTCGGCCTCTGATAGCAGAGCGCTGCCGAACCACGTGACCTACCCTTCTCCTGTAGGCTGCAGCAACACCAAGTCCTGGAAGAAAGAAAGGACCTTTGATTACCTCATTGCCATGTGACCAGTAATATCGCTATGTTACTGATCACATAGTGATGATGTCATGTAAGGTCCTTTCTTCCACAGCTCTCACACTCTCACAGTTCGCTCTGGAGTGCCGGTGTTTTGTAAGGGCATTAAAGGGGCAGGGGCAGAAGGGGGCAGGGGCTCAAGCCCCCTTTGAGCCCTATGTGTGCATGTCCCTGTACATATTGGAGGAATAACAGGAGAACAACATTCTAAAGATGAAGAATAAATAATTTTTATGGGTACTACAAGTATTTACTAAGCCAGATGTCAGGAGTGGTGAAATTACCTCTATTAATGGGTGTAGATGTACCGAGAAAAGTCTGTCCTAGGGTACATACCAGGAGGGTCAGACAGCTTGGTGGGTCCCTGGTCTCAACTCTGGGACATGTACCCCACCTTGAACCCACATCATAATCACAAATAGAATAAGTGAGTGTGCATGCAGTTGTTGGACTGTCAGACTAGGGTTCCTTGGGCCCACCAGAAGAAACTATTCTCAAGCCCAACTCCTATCATCAATAAAGTCTAATATGTTTAAAATCTAAGAAATAGATCCTAATGGCAGATGATTGACTCCAAAGGCAGCCAAATGTCTATTTTCTCTTGGACCTTAGGGGCCTACAATGGTATCAGATCCTGGGCCCATCAGAGGATCCTCTGGTGGGCCAGTCTGACCTTATAAGCATGGCCCTTTGCAGTAAAGTCTAAGGGAGTTACAGTATGGAGAATATTGAGCCAGGAAACTCTCATTAACCTTACAATGGAAAGCCACACACATGTTACTAACTTTCTAATTAAGCCCTTTACACATTAAGATTTTCTTTTTTAAGCCTTAGGAGCTGAAAAAACACAATTACAGAGAACTGGAGGCATTATATAACAGACACCAATGGCACTCAACAAGACATTGCTGATGTATAATGGGGTCCTTTAGGGTTCCATCATGGAGTCCATCATTTTACCGGAGTCCATCATTTTACTGATGGAAGCTCCTAACGTAATTTACAATTTGCCCCGTCTACGAGAGTAGAAGGTCGATGTATAGATGGAAGACAAAACATTTATTGATCACAACAGCCAACAGTAGAATACGATCCAAAATGATCAAGTAGTTTAATAACTAATTAAAGGCTTCAGAAATCCAGGTGTTTACACTGATAACTCTGAGGCTCACAAGGGACTGATGTTTACAGTCAAAATGCTAATTAGTACTAATGATCCACTAGCACTTTCTCATAAGGGGCGCTAATACTTAAATAGCACCAGCAATAGCTCCACAAAGTAGGCAAAACCCCAGAACATTTATGCCTTAAAGTCTACTGTGATGATTAAGAAGGCAACCGTTCAGGTACGTCATCAATATATTATAGATAAATGATTATATTTCAATTTATTTTATCCCTGTTATTTAAGGGTATACTATAGATACTCTTCCTTATGCCATTCACTTGATTGATCAAGTGACTATTCTGGTCTCCACAATTGGTCCTTATGCCTTTTCAATCTCAAGGATGGATGACTTCTGCATGTGGCCTACATGTGCAAGAGAAATTTAAATATGGTGGTAGTATTATCTGTAGGGATTTTAGAGACCTTTGGATGATAATGTGTACCGTCTATTACCATGTTAAAGATAAATTTAAGATATGGACTCAGAGCTCTCCTCCTTTGGATGACGGTACGATTGTCCTCAAATGCTTATCACAATTTAGCTTATGTTTTCGGGTTTTCCACTTTGTGATGTATTTTAGAAGCTTTCTCTGATCATAACTGTAGGTTATCACCACTGATTAAGGTATTGTAACTCTACAAGTTTGCAAACCAGCTAAGAACTTAGGCTAGTTCCACACAGGTGGCAGAGAAATCCACCAGGCTGCTCCGGCAGAGGAACAGTCTGGCCGAGTTCTCCAGATATGGGCTGCCGTTCACTGCTGAAGCCTATAGAATATAATGGGAATCTGGATGCTCCCTGGCATTTATCCTGGGATTCGGCTGAACAAAAAACATTGCCTGCTGCAATATTTGTCAGGCCAAATCCCGGCATAAATGCTGGGCAGCGTCCGGATTCCCACAGGATCCCATTATATTCTATGGAGTCCAGCAGGCATGCAGCTTCCGGTGACCTCCAGCAGGCTATTCTCTGCCGGAACAGTTTGCTGGATTTCTCTGCCAAGTGTATGAAAGAAGCCTTAGCAGGCTTTGTAGATCTCCTTTCTAATATCACCTTGTGGAATAACTCTTCTTTGTCAGATCTTAATACTTTCTTGGATCCTCAGTTCTGGGTTAACCATAGCCTAACAAGATTAGGAGATTTAGATAGACAAAAATGTCTTTAAAGGCAATGTGTCATCAGAAAATGACCTATTGTTGAAATCTAATTTTTTTTAAAGAATGTTTGGTGTTTTTTAAAATTTTCCAAGTGACTATTTATATAAAAAAAACAAATACTAAAATCCTACAGTTTTCATAATGGCCACTAGGCCTAAATATGTTAATACTTACTGTCTTAGAGAGCAGCTACATGGGCCATAGACACATTGAACAGGAGGGGACCTCATTGACTTCTTTGGGATAGCTTTCTAGGTATGCTCTGTGACCTGTGCAGAGGTCAGGAGGAAGCTGATAAGCTGTAACATCACCTATTGTATATAGTAGATTCTGTGTTATCTGTACAGAGCTAAAATCTGTCATTGTAATACTGGCTGTAATAATAATGATAATTTCTACTGAAAAGTTACCTGTACAGAAGAGGAAATCATTACCTATTATTAGACCTAGTGGCCGGTGTGAAAATTTCTGTATTTTTAATTTTTTTAAATAAAGATAGTTACATGGAAAATTAATTTAAAAAAAATACTCAACAAAAAAGTGATTTAAACAATAGGTCATTTTCTGATGGCACATTTCCTTTAAGTAATCTGATGAATTACATTGGAATTTTTGAATCGCCTCGTTAGCCTTTTTTTTTTATTGATTTCTCCAGATAAGACATGCTTAGTCTGATCAGTTTCCAGAACCAAGATGTCCAATATCTATCTATCCCCGTATAGATATTTATTGATCCTAGGGACCTACAGAAACGATTTGTGCCAATTATACCCATCATTTCCATGCTGACATTTCATGATACCCATGGCCAGAAACGTATATACCCACCTTGACAGATGAAGACGGGTTGGGTGTGATGTCCTCGGTCAGCTAATAATAAAATGATTCCATTATATAGTATTCATTATAGTTATCTTTCTCTGGTAAGACGCTATAGAATGAGATGGATCCCATCTTCTTACTCCCATCGCGGTTATGGCCCTAGGGCACATTTTTGGCATTTGATGCGTAGTAATATCTCCTCTTTTTTGGGGAGGAAGTGAATGCTCTATCTTAAATACTGAATTCCCCCATACCCCTGTCTCCTACTACTTGCTTTTATTTTGTCATCTATAGGAAGATTGATGGGCACATCATCCTCGGATTTAAGGAATCATTAGCCATTGCTTTTCGATGGATGGGTCCTAGTCCACCTGCTAAAGGCATTATTTAATTGAATTGTTCCTTTTGACCAGCTTGTTTTTAAAAACAGGAGGTGTCCGGCTAAGTTTTGAAAAGGTATGGAAAGAGTGTGGTGCACATGGCTGCTAACATTTTTTAGAGGCCAATCTTCCAGAAACATGCTTTCCACATCCATATTTATGATTATTTGTCTTTTTCTTTTGCTTTTTTTCAGCAAATTTGAAGAGATCTGTTTGCATTTTTCTTTTAATCATTCCACCTGTTGTAAATGATAACCATGCAGCGTTGCTGGCAATTTTATTGATGTTTGGACATTCCTACTGTGATATTTCTAATTGTACCAACATATTTGTGCTGTATCGGTGCTCCGTACCCGCCGCCTAACTTCTGCTGGTGGGTACAACCACCGGAGTGCTCCTCTGCTCTCCCTGGCAGTCCGGGCCTGCTAGCATGTTGCTGCTTCCTCCTGGCAGGCCTGACTGCTGAGGCATTGCTGCACCCATTATTCCACGCAGGTCAGGACCTGCCTTTCACCTGTCCTGCTTCTCGCTGCCCATTAGATGCATGGACACCACTCAGGCTCTCAATGGGCCAATGCTCATACCCTTATCTTCCCAAGCCTATGGCTGGCCCCCCTCAAGCTATTTAAGTCACCTTCCTCTATTGGAAGGTGCGTGAACAATAGATTCTTGCTGTCTAGTTTCCTGCAAAGGCCCACTATTTGTCTTGTTCGCTCTCCCATGTTCCTGACTTCTGATATCCATACCCACCCTAAGCTGCCTGAGCTGACCTCTGCCTGATCTCTGTACTGACCCTGAGCTGCCTACACTGACCCTCGTATTGACTTTGTATTGCACAAACTCTGCCTGTTCTGACCTGGGCTTCTCCCTGACTATGGGTTTGCCTGATCCCTGACCCCTTGGTTCTGCACCCATGTCTTTTGACCCCTGTGGGTCAGCTGTCACTTGAAAAGACACTACTTAAAGAGGTAGGTCGCCTGGTGATTCCCCTACAGCAGAGTCCAGATCCCTGCACAGGGATTACAGGGGGATGACCAGGGGGAGCCACATAGGGTTACACCCTTAGGTGTAACCCTGAGCCAAAACTATTCAGTAGACACACAGGATCCACATCAGCTTTGTAATAGTACTTGTATTAATAATACTATGATTCATTTTAATTTTTGTTGCTATTATTTTGTTACATGCATATTCTACATTACACTATGAACATAGTATTATTTATCATTAATTTTATAGTTATTTTTAACAATATTATTATCAGAACTATTATAAGGATTGCAATCTAATATTGACATGCACAGTCACACATTCCATTTAATAATTTCACTAATTTTAAGGCTCAAATTCATCTCATTATTATCAGTAAAGGTTTTCTGGCTTTTTGAAGATGTTCGGTTTCAGCTCATATGGTCGTGAGTCAAAAAATAAAATATAATGAAATGATGCAACCCAGTGGGTTGCCTATAGTAAATCAATTTGTCATATGTCATATTTTCCAAATTAAAGCTAATAATGGGTGACTTGATTTTCTCATTTTATTTCACTGGCAAAAAGACTATATGGACAAAAGTATTTGGACACCTACATATTGCATCTACGGAAGCTTTTATGACATTTCATTCTAAATCCATAGGCATTAATATCGAGTTATTCCCCCTTTGCAGCTTCCAGCCTTTCTACAAGATTTTGGAGTGTTTCTATGGGAATTTCTGCCCTTTCATCTAGAAGACCATTTGTGAGGGCACACACTGATGTTGGATGAGAGGGCCTGCTTTGCATTGCCAATTCAAGGATGGGGTTGAGATGAGGGCACTATGTGGTCCAGTCAAGTTCTGCACCAAACCGTGCCTTTGTGGAGCTTGCTTTGTACACTGGGGCACAGTCATACTGGAACAGAAAAGAGCCTTCCTCGAAGTTGGAAGCATATAGTTGTCCAAAATGTCTTGGTATGCTGAGAATTTTCCTTAACTGGAACCAAGGGGCCTAGGGCAACCCATGAAGAACAACCTTATAGTATTATTCCTCCTCCATCAAACTTTACAATACAGTCAGGTACATAACATTCTCCTGGTATTCGCCAAATCCAGACTTATCCATCAGACTGCAAGATAGAGAATCATGATTTATCACTCTACAGAAGACGTTTCCACTGCTCCAGCATTCCGCCTGGTGATGTGAGGATTACATGCAACTGCTCACTAATGGAAACCCATGCCATGTTGCTCCCGGCACAACAACTCTGCAGTTATTGAGTCAGCAGAACCTTGTTGACTATTATGCTCTATGCTCCTTAGCAGTATGCAACCTCCATTCTGTAACTTTACATGGTCTGCCACTTCATAGCAGAGTTGTTATGGTTCCTAAAAACTTCCACATTTCAATAATACCACTCACAGGTGATTGTGGAATATAAATGAGAAAAAAAATGTCCCTAACCGACCTGTTGCAGCGGTGACATCCTATTACACGGCCAAACTGGAATTCAGTGAGATCTTTGACCCTTTCTTTCACAAATGTTTGTTAAAGCAGACTGCATGGCTAGGGGCTGGATTTTATACACCTGTGGCAGTGGGGCTGAGCGAAACACCTGAATTCAATGATTAAGAGACGTGTGCCCCAATATTTTTGCCCATATAGTGTATTTGGATCTAGAAGACATGAAAATCATGTTTGTTGCTTTGCAATACCTATAAGGTTTAGCTGTGAAGTTGTGTAGGAACTTGGTTACTTGAAAATATTTTAATTATATTGTTGTAATCACTAGTTTTTCAAATTTTGTTAAAATTGTACCATTTTAACAAAATATTCAGTAGAAAATTCAGTTTTAATTTATATAATTAAGGCTACTTTCACACTTGCGGCAGAGTGATCCAGCAAGCAGTTCCGTCGCCAGAACTGCCTGCCGGATCGGGCAAAACGTATGCCAGCTGATGGCATTTGTAGGACTGATCAGGCTCCTGATCAGTCTTAAAAATACCTGATCGATCAGGTGTCATCCGGCAAAACGGATCCGGCATTATTATTCAGGCAAGTCTTCAGTTTTTTGGGCCGGAGATAAAACCGTAGCATGCTGTGGTTTTATCTTTTGCCTGATCAGTCAAAATGACTGAACGGAAGACATCCTGACGCATCCTGAACGGATTACTCTCCATTCAGAATGCATGGAGATATGCCTGATCAGTTCTTTTCTGGCATTGAGCCCTTTTGACGGAACTCAGTGCCGGAAAAGAAAAACGCTAGTGTGAAAGTACCATAATAACATATTAAATTACGTGATTTTAATATTTTTTCTTTTTAATAATAAAAACTGAAAATGTGTAAGATCAGGTTACTTTTTGTTGGACAAGAAGGAAATACACCCTAGTGGCATGTAATAAGACCTGTATCAGCTCCACATAGGGTTACCTTTAACTGGACCTTTAGGGTCCATTAGGCCCCTTTCAGACTAGCGAGTACTCTGTGCAGGTGCAACGCGTGATGCGAATGCAGTGCGCCCACACGGAATCCACACCCAATAATTTCAATGGGGCTGTTTACATGTGTGTTGGTTTTCACGCATCACGTGTGCGTTGTGTGAAAATTGCAGCATGTTCTATATTCTGCATTTTTCACGCAACGCTGGCCCCACAGAAGTGAATGGAGCTGCGCGAAAATCGCATTGCATCCGCAAGCAAGTGCGGATGCGATGCATTTTTCACGGTTGGTTGCTAAGAGATGTTGTTTGTATACCTTCAGTTTTTTTATCATGCGTGTGCAAAACGCATTTCACCAGCGCGATAAAAACTGAACAACTGAATGCTATCTTAGACATAACTGAATGACTTTGTTTGCAAAATCGCGCATTTTTCACTGAACGCATTCGCAACACATCCCGACCTAATCCGCACATGCTCGTCTACAAGGGGCCTTATTGTGCCTGTGCCTGAGTGATCCAGAAGAGTAAGGCTCTTGTACTTACTGAATCTGAATTTCATCTGTTCTGACCATTTATGATATTGTGCTGTATCTGTGTATTGTTTGGATGAAACCAAATCCAACAAAAATATAAAGGTACACTCGTAATTTGTATTTTTGTATTTTTTCAGTTCTGAAAAACCAGGATATGAATCTAAATCCTCCAAATCAGACTATGGTTGCCTACTTTATTATTCAAGGGATATCAAATGCACCAGAGCTCCAACTTCCAATATTCCTCCTGGTTCTCTTGATTTATCTTGTAACTCTTGGTGGTAACATGACCATTCTCCTATTAGTATGTTTTGATCATCACCTCCACACTCCAATGTACTTCTTTTTGGCCAACTTGTCCATTGTCGACATGTCTTCATCTACTATCACTCTACATAAGGTTCTCCTTACCTTCATCTCCGGGTATGATGCCGTTCCCTTCTATGGTTGTATCACCCAAATGTACCTCTTTGCTTCCATTACGGGCAATGAACTTTTTATCCTGGCAGTGATGAGTTATGACCGGTATGTAGCCATCTGTAACCCTTTACGCTATCACTCAGTCATGACCAGTGGAGTTTGCGTTCTTTTGGCTTCTTGTTGTTGGGTGTTGGGTTTCTTGCTGATCATCCCTCCAGTTGTTATTGTATCTGGCTTTACCTGTTATACATCCAACTGCATTGACCACTTTTTCTGTGACATGGTGTCCCTTGTGAGGTTGACCTGCAGTGACACTTCAGTATTGGAGATCCTGATACTCACTGAAGGACTGATTATTTCAACCCTCTTACCTTTCGTTTTGACTTGTATACCCTATGGCTTCATCTTTTCAACCATAATTAAGATCCCTACCAGTACTGGGAGACGAAAGGCCTTCTACACCTGCTCATCACATCTGACAGTGGTGACAATCCTCTACGTCATCCTGACCTGTCAGTACATATTACCAACCAAGTTGAACACTGCAGATAAAAAGTTTTTTTCACTGTTTAACACAGCTGCTATTCCAATACTGAATCCACTGATCTACAGCCTAAAAAACAAAGATGTGAAGTTGGCCCTGAGAAGATCGTTTGTGAGGTGCCGAATCTAGTGATTAAAGAAAATGTGTCATCAGAAAATGACCTATTATTTAAATCATTTAAAACATTAAAATGTTTACCATATTTTTTAATAACTTTTGGTGATTATTTTTAATTTTCCATGTCAATATCTATATTTAAGCAAAAAACATAAAATCCTACAGTCTTCGCTTGGCCACTAAGACAAATAATTGGTGCCGCTTCTTGGTCTGTCTGATCACTTTACTGCAGTTATCTGCTTATCTATACACAGAGGGGATATCATTACAGGCAGGATTAAAATGACAGATAAGACAGGATCCAACATCCCCAATTGGTGCTAATCATCCCTTGTACAATGAGCTCTTCACAGGTCACAGACCTCGCCTAGAAGACTCTTCCATAGAAGTCAATGAGGTCCCGTTCTGACCATTGTGTCTATGGCCCATGGGACTGCCGTAAAGCAATTTTTTTTTTTCTGCTGTGTAAAGGCTATTAAGAACAACTCAGGCAAGATGGCCGTCCAAATAATCATGTTCAGGAAATAGAATAAAAAAATCCGTAATCAGAAAATAAAAACGGATTAGAAAAAAAGTAGATGTGTCATTCACCATCTGGTTTTAACTAGCAGAAAACATTTTTGGTGACACATTTCCTTTAAATCCATGAAAGAGATGATCTACCTTTATGTCAAGTACTGTGAGAGGACAAATTGATAGCAGTATCAGGAGACCATCTACAGGGTGGGCCATTTATATGGATACACCTTAATAAAATGGGAATGGTTGGTGATATTAACTTCCTGTTTGTGGCACATTAGTATATGTGAGGGGGGGAAACATTTCAATATGGGTGGTGACCATGGCGGCTATTTTGAAGTCGGCCATTTTGAATCAAACTTTTGTTTTTTCAATAGGAAGAGGGTCATGTGACACATCAAACTTATTGGGAATTTCACAAGAAAAACAATGGTGTGCTTGGTTTTAACGTAACTTTCATGAGCTATTTACAAGTTTCTGACCACTTATAAAATGTGTTCAATGTGCTGCCCATTGTGTTGGATTGTCAATGCAACCCTCTTCTCCCACTCTTCACACACTGATAGCAACACCGCAGGAGAAATGCTAGCACAGGCTTCCAGTATCCGTAGTTTCAGGTGCTGCACATCTCGTATCTTCACAGCATATGCTGTGCAGCACCTGAAACTACGGACACTGGAAGCCGACTTCAAAATGGCCGCCATGGTCACCACCCATATTGAAATGTTTCCCCCCTCACATATACTAATGTGCCACAAACAGGAAGTTAATATCACCAACCATTCCCATTTTATTAAGGTGTATCCATATAAATGGCCCACCCTGTATAATATAATCAATATTAGACTATGTAAACGATGAGTATACCAGTCCATTTTTTTTTCCCCCAGAATGACTACTTATCATCCAAAGGATATGAGATATGGTCTGTTGAATGGAGTCCAACTGCTCGGACTCCCACCATTGCAATCACATGAAGATGGTCACATGTCTCGTATGAATGAAGCAGTGGTTACGCATGAGCAGTACCACCTTATGAGAATGCCTATACTTGGCTACAGTTGACATTTCACTAGTCTATGAATGGAGCGGCAGTGTGCATGCGTGACCGCTGCTCCATTCAAATGGGGGATACAATACCCCCATTCTCGTGATTGGTGAGAGTCCCAATGGTCAGTCCCTCACTGATCAGATACTTTTCTCCTCTCCTATATAGATAATTCAATGTCATTCTGGGACAACCCCTTTAACTTTGAGATAACTCTTTATGACGGCTGCAATAAAAAATATGTGTAGCTCTCTATAATCCCTCATTTCATTGTGTCCATTTAAAGGGCATGTATACTTGTGCAACCATGTTTTATTGCTTTGGTGCATAAAAAAATAAGCAAGTTTGCAAATAGTCTTGAGCTGTGTATACAGCTCCTGTGCAGACGTATGTTTCTCCACGGTAGCAGACACATCTGTAACCATGGAAACACATGGGTGTGCATATGATCTGTATATATAAAATGCTTGGATTTGGATATTTTGGAACTTTTAGTTACCTTTAACTGACCTAATATGAAGATATTAGCTTTTGTCCTCTGCATTTGCCACTGAATCAGCTCTGCCGAGGATCCGATCCGGTTGGAGAACCATTACATCCAATGTTGACCATCAGCTTTCGTGAATTTCTTTTTCACTATGTTTTTGCACACACTGTTTTAAAATATATAATAAATATATTTGACTTTGAGTGTTGGCCATTTTCTTCACAGCTGACTCTGTGTTCTTCCAGGTTTGTTTCTTGTCAAAACTAGAGATCAGCGAAGTATTGGAAAATTCGATTAGACTGTTTCTCCGAATTTTACAAAAGAATTTGCTTTGTGATAAATTACTTCATCACAAAGCACAGTTCTTTGTAAGTAGTGGATGCAATGACGGGGAGTGCCGCCCCCCATAAGGGTGTTATTTCTGAAAAAAATTATCTTAATTTGTGGGAATTGATAATACATTTTTTCCATTGTGCTTTTTAACTCATTCAATAAATCTTGCATGTATAATCAACAGATTAGGTAACGGCTATTTTATTTCCTATGGATATACATTCAGAGTAAATGTTTGTTATTCGTAGTCCAAAAGTGCTTTTCCAAAAAGTGTTTATCTTGCTGTTGAATCCCAAGTTGTCTGATTTACATTTTATTGAACGTTTTTTTAGCCTCCAAAATGAGTTCCTTCCCTATAATCCAGATGATCCTTTCAGAATCTGAAAAAGAGATTAAATTGATAACTCAGGTCTAACATACAACTTATCTGTTAGAAGTCCATCTCCCTAATTTCTTTATCTTTTTTTTTTTACCAATCCTGGATGCCAAAGTGGCCGCTCCAATTCTGAATGAATGAGATTAAATTTTTAATTTTTTATTGTAAGCCTACTTTGTTTTTACATTTGAGTAGAATGAAATTAAATATAATAAGATATTTTGTCAATGGTGAGTTATTGGAATGCTGAAATAATGGGCTTGGTTTACTAATATTATTTCTTTTTATCCCGTTTAATTATTTGTTTGAGTAAAAAAACTAGATCTAATTGGTATTGAGTTGAATTTTCTTTGAAAAGATAAAAAATTCCAGCTAGTATTTTTTGTATGTATACTGCTTTTCTTCCCTTTGAAAATAAATCTAACACGAATTGGATGTTGTGTACTATGTACTATGTTGCTGTCTAATACCCTTATATTGTTAGCAGAACAAAAAGTCCTCCAATTATTCCATGCAGCTGCTGCAGCCCATGTATTAGGAGCCAAGGATTTACTGACTAGTCTGTTGATTAAGTCCAGATTATCTTCCAAAGCTGTTGCGGGCATGGAATTCCCGTCGTCTCTGCGTCTGGTACCAGTTTTCTGAATTGAGTAAAGTTCTGCCGGGACAAAGAGTCTCCTATTATATTGTTATTACCTTCGATGTATTTGGCTTTTAGTCAAGTGTTATTATTGAGACAAAATAAAGTAATTTGTCTTAACACAATTATGACTACTTGTGATTTTGCCTCTAAACAGTTTATGGCAAAAACAACTCTTTTGTTGTCCGAAAATAATAAATACGTTTGTTTATAAATTCATTTTCCATATATTTCAGAACAGAAAAAAGTTCTAAAAATACTATGTTTTTTATAATTGATTGGTCTAGCCAGGAGTTTGGCCATTTTTCCGCAGACCATTGGTTCTTGTAAAACGCTCCGTAGCCCACGGATGCAGCTGCGTCTGTAAATAAATGCATAGACTTTAAATCTATAAATTCATGTTGCCAAATTGTTCTACTGTTGAAATTGTCAAAAAATTCCAGCCATATTTTTATATCATCTTTTATTTGTTTAGACAAACGAATGCGGTCAGTTGCTGACTTTTTTTTTCCTTTTGTAGCTACATACATACGTTTTGAAAAAACTCTACCCATTGGGATGATTCTGGCTATGAAATTTAAGCCGATTGTAACCTTTTTAATGTGGTTTTCTCAGCCAATAGTAAATTATTTAGTAAAATACGAGAAGAAAGGATTTTTTCCTCTGGTATTTTGAATTCCATTTTTTCAGTATCTATAGCGATACCTAAAAAAAGTGATTATTTTTGTAGGATGAACCATCTTCTCTTCAGCTAATGGTATATTGAAATAATCTGTAATATTTTTGAATGTTTTTAATAAATTAACGCATTCGTCAGTACCTTGTCTGCCTATAAACAAAAAATCGTCCAAGTAGTGGATCACGTACCCGCCGTTAGTATGTTTTTCCAGCATCCATTGCAAAAAAGTTGAGAAAGTCTCAAAGTAAGAGCAGGATAATGAGAATCCCATAGGGAGGGCTTTATTATAATAGTAATTGCCTTCAAATGGAAATCCCAGTGAGTTATAGCCCTCTGGGTAACTGGGAATAACCTGAATGCCGATTTGATATCTGTTTTAGATAACAATTCTTTTTTGTAATAGCAGTGCCTAGTCAAAGGAGTTTTTTTTATCAATTAGATAATTTAAAGAGTGTTTTTTTTGGATATGATAAATGGTGTATAAGCCTGTAACTATTAGGCTCCTTTTTGGGTACTAAACCAAGAGGGGATAATCTAAATTTTTTAAATGGAGGAATTTTAAAGGGACCAGGATTTCTTTATTTATTTTTTCTTGAACTGCATTTTTATTTAAATTGACAGATTTTAAGTTATTAACCATTGAACATCCATACCCGCAAATGAAGAAATGTAGAAACCATAAGTAAAACTATCAATTAGTATTTGGGCCATCACTTTAAACATTGAATATATCACTTGCTCTATTTGCGTTCACTGTTTTTTGAACCATGCCCATGTTTTTATAACATTTATTTGCTGGGTGGCTTCCTGTACAGAAAGTGCACTCGTGTTTGTATTTACAACTATTTTGCCATCTACAAACTAACTCATTGTATGCGAAACAAATTCCTTTTTTGGGAATTTGCTGACAAAAAAGATTCGACCTCTGTGGTAACATTAAGTTAATCCAGAGGCCAACAACCTTTGACCCCCAATTAAGTTCAGGATAAACTGCAAATTTTTGACGGAATGACTCGTCATAGTTGTAAGCTTCAAGAATGCTATCTAGACTATGAAATAATCCACTACACAGGTTTGGATGTTTTTCACCCAATACAGCTGAATATATGCAGAGACCAATTTAAAAAAGTTTTTTGTTGTATTCTTTTTCTTTCGTCTTCATCTTTTCTTTCAGATTTTGAAGTTTCTTTAGCCAATGAGAGGAGAGAAAAAACATCAATGAATTCTTTTTTCCATATTTTTTTCTTTTTTCTGAAGGGCTAAGTGAAAGCCCAATGGCGAAACTTGGCAGGGCATTATTTCTTTTAATGAAATTTCTTTTACGCCGCTGCTCATTTTTAATGAAGGTACTAAACCTCTTTCTTTAGTGCAATGAATATTCACCGCGGGATATGGAGTAGGAAAACAATAAACGTTATCTTTTTGAATCTCCGTATCCGATTGTCTGTCTGGTGAAGACCAGAAGGGAACTGGATTATGTGTAGATTATGTGGATTATGTGTAGTGTCTGTATTTGACATAAATGAAATAAATTCCCTAAACAGTTGTACTTTTTCAGCTAAAAAAGTATCTGTATTAAAAGGAAAATTGTGTTTCAGTTTTCTGTAAATTAAAAACCCTATGTATTTTGGGTGTATTTAATATACTCTCACCCTCTTGGCTGTTGCTTGTAGCCCTGTCAATATTTGATTGACGGCTATTTCTGACAGTTGATGAAGATGACCATTGGTGGCTATTTGGTGTCTTCTAGCTGTTATTCCTTGCGCTGGATTGCGCAGTATAATTTCTAATCTTGTTTTTTGAGGTTCCTTGAGGGGGCCAAAAGGTTCTCTTCTCCTTTCTAGGCCTCTTTGAAGGGGGTGGTGAGAGAGGAGCATCGCTGTGCTGAGGTGCACATGCGATGATGTCAGTTTCAGTGTCCGGCTCTGCGCTCCTGTATAAGGCAGCCGCGCAGACTGGATTAGCTTTTATAGGTTCCTGCACGAGACCAACTGTTGAAGATAATCCTCCTATAAAAATTTTCCGCCTGTTCCATATGAATCCGGTGAGTAATAATAATTAATGTATTATTTGCGCATGTAAATAGGGGGTTCATGACACCATGTTCCCCCTATTTGCATCCGTAAACATGGGTCAGCCAATCCCACCTATTAGTAACATAGTCTATAAGGCTAAAATAAAACAGCCCTCCACCCGTCCTGTTCAGCCTGTTATCCTGCAAGTTAATCCAGAGGAAGATAAATTAACCCCTGTGAGGTAGAAGCCAATTTTCCTCATTTTAGGGGGTAAAAAATTCCTTCCAATTGAGCAATAAGGATAACTCCCTGGATCAACGAGTCAAGCTCATTTTAATTGGAATAAAGCAACCTTTTGATGCCACATCCTGTGAGGTCCCTGTTTTACCACTCTGGGATGAGGAATCCATTACATCTGTCAAGCGATGTCGGCGAGGGAGGTGAGGGTACGAGTGTATTCAGTTTATCGTGTACTCCCCTCCCTGCTAAAGTAAGTGGTTAATAAAAAAAGGGGGTCAGTCAGCACATCCCAATGCGCAGGTGCACGCTGCTATAGATGAAAACACAAAGAATAAAATACAATGCAACAGCACTCTGCAAACCAAATAAAGTCCTAAAAAGTATTTTAATGCTAATGCTATGCTTATTAAGTAAATTTGAGATTCTTGGCAAATACATTTTGTACAAAGTTACTTGGGCCCGTCTGCCACACGTCAAGGCGATCTCTGTAAGACGGGAACCTAACACTAAATTCTACCTGTTATGTGCCATGACGGCTACCATAAAATTCAGGGAGTGTAGGTTCCACATGCATGCTAGGCCCACCTTAGTTTATGTCATTTTTGGTGCCAAAATGGCCTCCAATAAATCCAGTTTATGCAGATACCAACATGCATGCCTTGACGTGTGGCAGACGGGCCCATATAATTTTGCACAAAATGTATTTGTGTCATGGTGGGGAGTGGGGGAAACCCCACACCGTACGGTGTCAAAAGGTAAAAAGGGGATCAGCCTTGCCAAAAGGAGTAATAAGGGAGCAGGTCACCTCCTACAGCGTCCCTAATCCTCTCCCTGACTCCTCACCGTATGAGCGGACCCCGATGGTAGGACGGCTCATACTCTGGATTCCTAGAGACCCTAAGTCGCCCTGGTAATCCCTCACCAAGGAGTCGGGAAGAGAGGACCTGTTCATCCCAGTCATGGAGAAACAGTAGTCTCTATCTGAGGCCAGGCTGCAAGGAGAGGGGAACACATACAGCATAAGGAGATGGCAGGTAAGCTAAACCAATAACACACTTACCTGCCACAGACACACTGACTGGAACCCGTGCACAAGTGCTGCTGTCCACACCATCATTAAAGGACACAGCACACACCACAAACCACACAGGAACCCAGGACAACCATAGCTGCAATAAACATGAAACAGGGGAATGTCTAGCAAACATACTGGACACCAAACATCACCAGCCATGTAACACCACACAAGACATACAACACCCTGAACATAACCCACGCAAACCAAAAGATAAGAAGGGAAGGAGACACCATAAGAACATCAACATCTATGACCACAAGGGTGGCCCTCACTGGACAGATGGAACACCCTGGACTGGAGCAGAGCTCCAGCACCAACCACAGCTGAAGTACCACTGACTCCAGCCAGGAAACCACAGAAGATAAAAGCCAAGAGACCACACCCAGTCAGGGAGGTAACGCTTACAGAACCAGACAGAGGGAGGCTACAACTTAAAGGGGAAGTGCACACACAAGCATACTAAACCACAAGTTACCACCGGCAACAGCATGCATGGCAACCATGTCACGGCAATCACCCAGAAGGCCGAGACACTGCCACTGCATGCTCTCACAGCAACACATTGCCGCGGGCAACCGCAAGTGTGGCAACAGTGTCACAGCGCAAACCAAAGACCGTGACACTTTGCCAAGAATCTCAAATTTACTTAATAAGCCTGGCATTAGCATTAAAATACTTTTTTTGTACTTTATTTGGTTTGCAGAGTGCTGTTGCATCGTATTTGTTTCTCAGTAAGTGGTTAATATACCGTTTCAAAACCAGTATCTACCTCACTCAGAAGTATGTAGTTTTTTTTATCTTTTACTCTGTAGTTCTTTACTAACTAACACACCTAGGATTGGCATTTTTTTGGCGCCTCCACACTTCATATGCACTCTGTGAATATTACTTTTTTTTAAGTTTTATCTTGCTCTATATTCATAGTTCACCAGTTTGGGTTGAATTGAATACGTAGGGCGCAGCCTTAGTGTCCACTTCCACACCACTCTATCGCTTAGAGTATTCCCCTGGCGCTTTGTAATCCTCTATCCCTCTTACACTTTTTTTCCTCCTTCCTACCCGAATTCTGCTTACATTTTACAACTCATTTTTTTGTTTACTCACCATAGACTTTACAGAGGACCTCTCACCTCTCCTGACATGCCTGTTTAATTAGCTTCAGGCATTCCCCATGTAATAACAGTTCTGGAACACCTATTCTTGTGACTCTATGTTGTGCCGTTCCTTTATCATTTTATCTACAACTTATGAATGAATTACCAGCAGTCTGCAGTAAAGGTACAGAGGGGAGGTGGCCAGTTGGGGGCGTGTCCCTGCATAGTCTCACTCTATCCAATCAGTACTGCCATTTTCATACTGTGCAGGTACAGATCCCCAGCTTATTACCATCCCTCTGTACCCTTACTGCAGACTGCTAGTAATTCATTCATAACTTCTGGTAGAAATCACACAGGAACGGCACAACGGCACAACATAGAGTCACAAGAATAGAGGCTCCAGAACTGTTATTACATGGGGAATGTATGAAGCTATTAAAACAGGCATGTCAGGAGAGGCGGAAGGTCCTCTTTAAGTCAAGTGGCAGTTCATGCGCGACTGCCACTCGACTCAAAGGAGGACTATGGGACCTCAGTATGTAGAGAGCTCCCTTTGTGGTGGGTGCATGCCCCCATAATTGTATCATTTATCAAATAAACAAATGTGATTTATGGAATGGTGACCTTTACTAAAGGCTTAGTGCATTCAATGCAGCTCTCACTGAGGAGTGGAACTAGAGAACCATGGGGCCCTATGATTTTTGTTAACCCCCCTCGAATATAGACCTTGGGATCTAATTATTCATATAATCCTCCTGTCGGAATGGCTTTATTGTAATTGAAAACAATAACACTTCTGCTCAGAAATGGAACATGTTATTTCTAGGGACTTATTGACATGTTTGTTTTACCTGACAAGTAATTACCACAAAGGTCCCGGTGGGCCGCCGCCGCCGGTCTGAGACGACGATCCCCAGAGATCAATTATAAGCACAATGTATATAAATCGGACTATATATAAGACAGAGGCTTGGGGCATAAAAATACTGTAATGCAGGTAGATTTTCCTATTATATAATATAATGTGATAGCGCAGCCGTTATTATAACCTAAGAGCCCCAATACTAGGTAATAATAGCAATACAAATAATAGTCTAATAATAATAGAATAGAGCCGATAGTAAATGCGTTATCTCAATAGAGAATCTATAATGATTTTCAGACTTCTGTGATGTCTGGCTTCCTCGGCTCTGTGAGTCCTATGGGACTTTCTAAGGGACATTCAGGACCAGTAAATTATAAGGAATCAGCTGTGACCAGAACAGATGAGAACAGACGGACTGAGCGGAGCAGGTAACGGAGGTAAGTCCTTTCTTCTGCTTCTTGCTGTGACATCTGTGTTATTCATGTACGACACCGTGAAAGGGCTACCCAATTTATTAATTTTTTGGACACCTTGTAGTTTTTCATGGCAGAAAAGGAATCTACTACTTTTTGTTTTTTCAGCATCATTGTGCAGAGATGAGGCAAAGCTCCACGACCCCTATTCAAAATATGTAAAATTTAGCCCCCCTTATGTTAAAAAGGGGACATTCTGCCCCCCTCTGACACTTGGATCCGAGTGCAACTGCTACCTCTTCACCCCTGATAATATTGGGAAACAAAGAATTATTTCAGCTCTTTGTCACAGGCCCCTTCAGGCACTGTGGCCCTAATTAACTGCACCCCTTAGAGTTACTGAGCATATAGGGAAAAAGATCCAAAATATGTACATGTTACTTGATGTACCATAAGAGTCCAGGGCTAAGATTAAAGGTGTTGTCCAGGAGTATATCCATATCTGATCAGTGGAGATCTGACTCCCGGCACCCCCACTGATCAGCTGTTTGATCACTGCAGACTCCTCACAGCATTCCAAGCACAGCGCCGTGCATTGTATAGTGGCTGTTCCTGGTATTGCAGCCCAGGCCCATTGTACCTTAGCAATGAGACTGATGAACCTGATGTCAGTGGCTTAGGAAGAGACCGGAGCACTCACCGGAGCACCACGGCCTCTTCAAACAGCTGACTGGCGGGGGTGTCAGGAGTCAAACCCCTACCCACTAAAATTTCGATGACTTATCCTGAGGATAGGTAATCATTTTTCTACTCTTGGAAAACCCCTTTAAGGCTTTAAGCATCTACCCTCATCCCCCCACCACCACCACTTGTGTGTGTGTGTGGCATCAGTACATGGGAAAAAACTGTTGGCCAAGTCTAAAAGCAGAGAATTATACACAGCAAATGAAGACCTGGAGGGCAAGGGTTATCTTTTGTAGGTTTGGGAACCCCCCATATTGATGAATATTGGCATATTATAGCATGGGATCCGCGCACTCTGGGCAAGAAACCTGATAACAGTCTGCCTGAGGTGGACAGTGAGGAGCTCTGATTTATTATTTATTTATTGCTTTGTAGTTTTCATTATTTTATGTTTTTATAAGAATTATTCACTTCTGAATTTGAGAACATAAACATTTTGGGCTACTATCTGTAATAATGTAAGAGGAGTAGAGCAGATAGGGAGCTCAAATCGCTTATTTTTTTTTTTTTTACATTTTTCTACTGCCTGTTCCTTCACTGTCAGAGCTCAAGGCTGCACTGAATTACATTTTCAGGACTGCTGCGCGTGCGCACAGGACTGTGTGTTTTGGCACAGCTTTGAGGGCTGACAGCAGCAGAGGACTAGGGGAGTGGGGAGTAGGAAAGTAAAAAATGGAGATCTTATGTGCAGTGCTACTCGTCTGGTAGTACAGATAATAGGCTAAGATCCTAGTGACACATTCCCTTTAAATTCAGCCCCATTTTAGTGAGAAATTACATTGCGATTGTAGCAGTTGAATTATATTTAAATGGATTTTCCAAAATGTAGAAATTGAAACATTGCTACTATACAGAATGGAGCTCATTTATCAAGATAGAAAATGGCACCTTGTTGCTTGTAGTCCAGCAAACAGAGGGTAAAGAGCTGAATGGCCCACAGGCTCCATGCCCACAGCTCTGCAGGGATAAAGGGATTGCCGACTTATTCATTTACTTGCCATGCAAATATCTCCCATTCCCACCATGTCCATCCATTGCATATGCAGGCATGGTCATATGTCATCCATACTCATTTGTCAGATGACCAAAGCATCACCAAGGAAAGAACTGGTGAGACACCCAGCCATCAACAGACCCGGACAGAATGGCATATTTCATTGATTTTTATGTTTCGAGGCAGTAGAACCCTTGTTTGAGGACTTAGAACCCCCAAATACTAATGGCTCATGAACACAACAGTATTGCTTTTTCAGTGTTTTGCGGTCCGTTTTTTACGGATCCGTTGTTCCATTTTTTATTTCCGTTGTGTTTCTGTTTCCTTTCCGTTTTTCAGTTCCGTTTTTCCGTATGCCATATACAGTGTACAGTAATTACATAGAAAAAAATTGGGCTGGGCATAACATTTTCAATAGGATACGGATACGGAAGACATACGGATGCATTTCCGTATGTGTTCCGTTTTTTTTGCGGACCCATTGACTTGAATGGAGCCAAGCACCGTGATTTGCGGACAAGAATAGGACATGTTCTATCTTTTCACAGCACGGAAATACTGAAATACTGAAACGGAATGCACACGGAGACACTTCAGTATTTTTTGCTGAACCATTGAAATGAATGGTTCAGTATATGTTCCGCATACTGAGCTAAAAAAACGTCCAGTATACTGAACGCAAAATACTGTCGTGTGCATGAGCCCTTAAAGAAAGAGGCCCTGTTACTTGACATTTTCACCCAGAGGTATAACTTGAAGCTCATGGGCTTCATAATCTGTAACAGGGTACCCATGAGCTATTCATAATACTGGCAGAGGGGGCTTTCGACCCGTATTCAATTTCTACCTCTGCAGTTACTATAGATATGCTCCTGCCTGTACCTCTGGTTCACCATTTTCTTAGATTGGAATGGTCAAGGTATAATGTATTGTTTTGTATGTGTGACCTTTGCTTTACTGACATGCAAGTTTTTGTGGCAGCCATTGCAACCTAAGGAAATACTCAAGCAACAGGCCAATGGAGAATGGAGGACTTTCTAGTCCTGATCAATATTAGGGTCTCTAGATCCAGGACCACCAATAATGATTTTCGTTTTCTAACATGTGTAAATGACATCTCAAAAATTCTTAGCAACTAAGGAACCTCTAGAAGGATTCAAAGATTATTAATGAAAACAATTTCTCTGCTGCAGATTTATAAGTCGTATTAATGAATTCTCCCAACCAGACGTCGATGGCGTACTTCATCATTAAAGGGATCACGGATGTCCCAGAGCTTCAGGTTCCCATTTTTCTCTTGGTTCTACTCATTTATCTCATCACATTTAGTGGAAATATGACAATTTTTCTACTCATCTGTGTAGACCACCATCTCCACACCTCCATGTATTTCTTCTTGGGCAATCTGTCCATGGTGGACTTATCATCTTCCACTAACACCTTACATAAGGTTCTTCTCATCTTCATAACTGGTGATAAAACTGTTTCATACACGGCATGTATAATTCAAATGTACATTTTTGCTTCTTTAATTGGTCATGAACTTTTAATTTTGTCTGCTATGAGCTACGATAGATATGTAGCTATTTGTAACCCTCTACGTTACCATACCATCATGAACCGCTGGGTTTGTGGTCTACTATGTTCCTGCTGCTACCTGCTGGGCTGCGTCCAAGTTCTTGCTCCAGTTATCATCTTCTCGGGTTTCTCATGCTATACATCCAATGAGGTCAACCATTTCTTCTGTGACATCATACCTCTTATGAAAATCACTTGTAATGACTCTGCGGTCTTAGAAATAGTGCTCTTCATCCAGGGACTATTTATTATCACTCTGTTACCCTTTGTGCTCACGCTAATCCCCTATCTTTTTATTATATCAGCCATCTTGAAGATCCATTCCAGAAGAGGAAAGCAGAAAGCCTTTTACACCTGTTCCTCGCATCTTACAGTGGTCACCCTTCTCTACCTAACGCTTATCTCTCAGTACTTGACCCCCACTTCACAAGGGTCGATAAACTCCAAGAAGCTCTTCTCACTTTTTAATACAGCCGCTGTCCCCATGTTAAACCCAATCATCTATAGTTTAAAGAATAGAGATGTTAAGTCAGCGATGAGGAGGCTGCTGTTCTGTAAATCGATATCCTAGGCAGTGATTTTATGTCATTTAATGTGCCAATGTTACGTTATATCTGCTGTGTATTGTGGAAATTTATTGAAATTAGTTAACTTTTTAAATAAAAAACATCACAAATATGCATACAGTAGTACATAGGCACAGAACTGAGAATTAATGTGGGAATGTGAAATCTAACAAGGATCTTTACTAGGCTTGAGTGAATCGACCTTCGGATCATAGATACGAAGTCGATTCGTTCAAATACTTCAATTTTAATGCTGTTTCCGTATATGTTCCGTAAATGTATTGGCTCAGTGGAGCCAAAGTTCTTCTCGCCCGAAGTCGCGCTTTGGTACAGGCTGGTACCTCGGTACCAAACCCATTTCGGATTGCTATTTTAAATAGTTTTTTAATATGCATACAGTAGGAATTAACCGAAGTCTCACGCGACTTCTGGCGAGAAGAACTTTGGCTCCGCGGAGCCAATACATTTAAATGCTGTACAAAAACAGCATTAACATCAAAGTATTTGAAAGAATTGACTTTGAGTTTATGCACACAACCGTATGTATTTTGCAGTCCACAAAACACAGATCTGCAAAAAAGAAAAATGGATGACAACCGTGTGACGTCGGTGTTGCATCCGTTTTTTTATAAAGTGTAGATGGGTTACAGTCTAAGGTTGTTTAGATTAGAAAACGAATTATCATGTAACAGATTGTGGAGTTAATGGAAGGTGTCCTCTGTTTAGGTTCTATATATCTAGGCCAGTGGACATCTATCACTCTGGAGGACCTTCCAGTCCTCTCCAGCATTGCACAGATAAACCATTGAATGGAAACTGTGTAATGCTTAATTTGACCTGTGGAGGTGCTGCAGGGAAAATGAGAACTTATTTCAAGGATTCCCCTCAGACTACATCTGATCCCAGGAGGAGGACAGTATACAGACGTGGACAAAATTGTTGGTACCCTTTGGTCAATGAAAGAAAAAGTCACAATGGTCACAGAAATAACTTTAATCTGACAAAAGTAATAATAAATTAAAATTCTATAAATGTTAACCAATGAAAGTCAGACATTGTTTTTCAACCATGCTTCAACAGAATTATGTAAAAAAATAAACTCATGAAACAGGCATGGACAAAAATGATGGTACCCCTAGAAAACACAGAACATAATGTGACCAAAGGGACATGTTAATTCAAGGTGTGTCCACTAATTAGCATCACAGGTGTCTACAACCTTGTAATCAGCCATTGGGCCTATATATATGGCTCCAGGTAATCACTGTGTTGTTTGGTGATATGGTGTGTACCACACTCGACATGGACCAGAGGAAGCAAAGGAAAGAGCTGTCTCAAGAGATCAGAAAGAAAATTATAGACAAGCATGTTAAAGGTAAAGGCTATAAGACCATCTCCAAGCAACTAGATGTTCCTGTGAGTACAGTTGCACATATTATTCATAAGTTTAAGATCCATGGGACTGTAGCCAACCTCCCTGGACGTGGCCGCAGGAGGAAAATTGATGACAAATCTAAGAGACGGATAATCCGAATGGTAACAAAAGAGCCTAGAAAGACTTCTAAAGAGATTCAAGGTGAACTTCATGCTCAAGGAACATCAGTGTCAGATCGCACCATCCGTCGTTGTTTGAGCCAAAGTGGACTACATGGGAGACGACCAAGGAGGACACCATTGTTGAAAACGAATCATAAAAAAGCAAGACTGGAATATGCCAAACTACATGTTGACAAGCCACAAAGCTTCTGGGAGAATGTCCTGTGGACAGATGAGACAAAAATCGAAGTTTTTGCCAAGGCACATCAGCTGTATGTTCACAGACGAAAAAATGAAGCATATCAAGAAAAGAACACTGTCCCTACTGTGAAACATGGAGGAGGCTCTGTTATGTTCTGGGGCTGCTTTGCTGCGTCTGGCACAGGGTGTCTTGAATCTGTGCAGGGTACAATGAAATCTCAAGACTATCAAGGAATTCTAGAGAGAAATGTACTAGCCAGTGTCAGAAAGCTTGGTCTCAGTCGCAGGTCATGGGTCTTGCAACAGGACAATGACCCAAAACACACCGCTAAAAACACCCAAGAATGGCTAAGAGGAAAAAATTGGACTATTCTAAAGTGGCCTTCTATGAGCCCTGACCTCAATCCTATTGAGCATCTTTGGAAGGAGCTGAAACATGCAGTCTGGAAAAGGCACCCTTCAAACGGGACACAACTGGAGCAGTTTGCTCATGAGGAGTGGGCCAAAATACCTGCTGAGAGGTGCAGATGTCTCATTGACAGTTACAGGAAGCGTTTGATTGCAGTGATTGCCTCAAAAGGTTGCGCAACAAAATATTAAGTTAGGGGTACCATCATTTTTGTCCATGCCTGTTTCATGAGTTTATTTTTTTACATAATTCTGTTGAAGCATGGTTGAAAAACAATGTCTGACTTTCATTGGTTAACATTTATAGAATTTTAATTTATTATTACTTTTGTCAGATTAAAGTTATTTCTGTGACCATTGTGACTTTTTCTTTCATTGACCAAAGGGTACCAACAATTTTGTCCACGTCTGTATGTTCAATTTATTGTCAACAAACCTTTCTAACATGTTAGGACTGTCCTAATGTGTTCACACACTGTGATTTTTTTTAATGTTGCAAATTCGCGCTGCAATGTGTCTGAATACAGCCTAAGCTGACAATCACTGATGTTCTTCAAACAGTAACAAATCAGGTATTGGTTCATAACCCCCCACCAAAAAAGGTTTCCAATTCCTAAAGACTTGTTTGGATATTCAGTGAGCCTCTGAGGAGCAGGTGCAGAGGATGGGAGTGATAGTGGCTCTGACAAAGTGTTGTGTCATGGTGTACTCCCTCAGGCCATTTCTCCCCTTGGATTGGTGCAGCAGAAATGCAATATTGAAGAATGAGGCCAGAATTAAACATATAAAAGTTTATTTTACTAAGTGCAACATAGTTTAGCACAAGTGTGGTACTGGCTTTTTAGTATTCTGAGTGATAGGTGTCTTAGCTATAGTCCCTCACCTCACAACAGTGTCTTTAATGCTGGTTGTAGCTGTTCACTCTGCTGTCTGTCTTCTCATGGATTTACTTTAAGCTGTATATCTTTAGCTGTTATTCTCTTTGCAGAATCGTCTTTACGAGCAGCAGCTCAGGCATGATCTTCCTCTCCACTCTCAGATAGCTCTGGAAGCCCCCCTCTTGGCAGGGAGCAGCACTAGCCCACTCCCACCAAGAGGGTAGCAACAGGGTGGTCAGCGTTGTTCCTGTCAACTTTTGCCCTCCACATACTTACTGGTAGTAACAGCCATATAACACATAAAAATACATAACAATATACATGTATACTGTACATAACTGTTTACAATTGTAGTGCCCTCTGGTCGGGGGTACTACAGATACAGTGGAATGTTATGGCAGAGCAGGAAGCCATCAGCCAGGCTGGAGCAATGCTTTGATGCCATCATGCCCATCTCTGCCATGAGAGTGACAGAGCAAGGCTAGAGGCCTGAAGAGGCCTGTGGCCTGAGCTGCTTTGTTCAAATTTCAAAGTTGGAGTTAGGGAAGTATTCATTTATTTTATTTACGGGGGCACTTTTACTGTGGATGGGGCTCTAATGGGATATTTTAATTGTCTGCGGGGGCACTAGGGGCAGTAAAGGTCAGTATTAGTGATAAGCGTCAAGGGTCATATTCGAATTCGCAATATTTCGCGAATATTTTGTAGAATATTCGTCGAATATTCGCAAATTTGAATATTCGTTATATTCTATGATTTTTTTTACTCGAAAAATCTGCAAGGTAATGATTGTGTAATATGCGAATTTTCGTGATACAAATTTTTTATAGCAAATTTTTCAACTTACAACTATTAGACAAAGAAGATTATAGCACTATATTAGCTAAATTGCTCTATATTCGTATTTTTTCGAATATTCGCTATATTGCTATAACTTCGTTTTTTCGAATATTCGTAATATTCTAAAACAAGAATATATAGCAATATAGCGAATATTCGGAAAAAACGAATATAGAGCAATTTAGCTAATATAGTGCTATAATCTTCTTTGCCTAATAGTTGTAATTTTTTTCTCATCTGAACTTCAGATGAGAAAAAAATGACAACTATTAGACAAAGAAGATTATAGCACCATATTAACTAAATTGCTCTATATTCATTGCAATATATTCTTGTTTTAGAATATTACGAATATTCGAAAAAACAAAGTTATAGCAATATAGCGAATATTCGAAAAAAATATTGAATATAGAGCAATTTAGCTAATATAGTGCTATAATCTTCTTTGTCTAATAGTTGTAAGTTGAAAAATTTGCAATAAAAAATTTCGGATTACGAAAATTCGCATTATGAAAATTTGCAGACAACACTACTCCTAAAGTCAAATATACTGCAACCTTCTCATTGGCCCACAAGCTAGAAGCAGGGAGGGATCATGTGTACTGATTAAAAAAAAATTAGAATATTCAAAATTACGAATATATATCACTATATTCGAAATATTCGTGAATTTTCAAAGTACCTATATTCGCGAGAAAAATTCGAAATTCGAATATTTGTGATCAACACTAGTCAGTATTACTGTGAGAAGGGCACTAAATGGGCACTTATACTAAGTGAGGGACACTAAGAGGATGCTATAACCATAGTGCCAGTAAGGGGGCAGGATTATTTCGAAAAGGGCACTGGAGGGACACTACTTATGTATAAGGACAGTAGGGGGCACTATTACTGTGAGAAGGTCACACGGAGACAATATTAATGTAAAGGTGCAGTAAGGGAGCACTATTACTGTACAAAGGGCACTGTGGGGGCACTTTTACTGGGTTGCAGACACATTGAGTAGGTGGGCAATGATACAGTGTGGAGGCCATAAAGGGGTAATATTACTGTGATCGTAGTGCTAAGGTAGGGAGACCATAGTTTGGTTTTCAAAAATGAAGACACTTGGGGCAGGATGGTGACATGGGGCATACGGACACCCGCACTTGATGGAATATGTGGGGGGTGTAATTTAAATTAATTGGTGGCACTATGTCAATGTGTATGGGGTAGGGAAGAGATCTAAACAACTGAGGCCGTGTTCACATCACTGTTTCATTTTCAATTTTTCTAATCCATCAGAAGAACATAAAAAAAACAAAAAACAATCCTGTATTTTCTCCTGTCAAAAATAACGGCTCTCTGACGGAACTGGCACAAACGGATGTAAAATAAGAACAATTGATGCTCAAAATAAAGTATCCGTACTGTATGTTAAAACTAATTAATAATGCTACCAGGCTGGAGGCCGTAACTGTAGCAGAGGCCTGCAATGAGATACAGATTCCATTATATACAGATATACCTGTAAATGGATGCTATGCTTTAATTTCTGCTGATCTTAATTTTGGAAGCATGGGCGGTACCGGAACCTACTGCAACCAGTCCATCATGCATCAGGCCCCAAATTCATACAGACCCTTTTTAGACCCTGAATTTATACAGACCCCAGTGCTGACACCTGCAGAAGAGGTCCAGGGAGCGGTGAGTAAAGCAGATTTTCACCGTTCCCTGGTGCCTGTCCTCTTGTCCTAGAAGGCTACATTCACACGACATTGAAAAAAAATGGCCATTAGAAAGCAGACACACTGTTTGTTCATCATGGTCATTTTTACATCCATTTTCTGTCCTTTTTTATGGTTGCTTTTCATCCTTTTTGAAGTGCCATTAATAATGGATGAATTTAATAGAATTTTTAAAAATCCCAACCCTTGCAGCACCCACCATATACATAATATCCCCATAGTGCACCCAGTATTAATAATGCCCCGATTACTGGCCACAAGCAATATTAATGCCCCCATTAGTGTCCCGTTAGTAGTACTTCAGCATCCATTAGTGGTCCCCAGTATTAATAATGTCCCCATTAGTGGCCCTGAGTAATATAATGCCCCCATTCTGCCTCCATTAATGGCCCCCTGTATTATTAATACCCACCATTCTTCTTGTGTAAAAAAGAAAAACTCGGTTCATCAATCTTGACTCATGTTACCTTGACTGGAGGCAGCAGGACCTGTAAAAAGTTATCACGCTGGCAGTGCAGGTCCTTGATGCTACATGCTGTGAGAGGTGAGTATATTTTTGACTGGAAGCGGCAGGACCTGCAAAACGTCATCTCGCTGGCAGTGCAGGTCCTTGATGCTACATGCTGTGAGAGGCGAGTATATTTTTGACTGGAAGCAGCAGGACCTGCAAAACGTCATCACGCTAGCAGTGCAGGTCCTTGATGCTACATGCTGTGAGAGGTGAGTATCTTTTTGACTGGAAGCAGCAGAACCTGCGAAACGTCATCACACTGGGAGTGCAGGTACTGTCCTGCGCATCCAGTGAGGAGCGAATGTTTCAGCTATTGCAAGTTACAACTCCCAGAATGCCCTGACAGTTGCAGCAGTCATGTGGGCCATGCTAAGGGCAGTCATGTGACCATTGTTAAGGGCTGTCATGTGACCTTTGTTGAGGGGGCTATGAAGAGCTCCCCCTAGTGGTGGCTGTATAAAGTCATAATTTTATCATTAGATAATTGTGGATGTAAAGGTATTGTACATTTGACGACGCTCTGAGTGGGGCCCATTCTGAATTTGGGAACTCTGGGGCCCTATGATTTCTGTAAAACCCCTTGAATATAGAGCTTGTAATGTAATCATTAATATAATCCTCCTGTCATGCTGGCTTTACTGTAATTGAAAACAAATGACACCTCTGCTCAGAGATGAAAAATGTAATTTTTAGCGACATGTTTGTTTTACCTGACATGTAATTGCCACAAAGGTCCCGGTGGGTCGCTGATCTAAGACGGCGATCTCCAGAGATCAATTATAGGAACAATGTATATAAATCCTTACATATAAGAAAGCTGGATACAGTAACACACGGTGGATTTCTGTATTATAGAATATAATGTGATAGCGCAGCCGTTATTATAACCTAAGAGCTGCAATACTAGATATAATAACAACAAAAAGAGTATAATAATAATAGAACAGAGCCAATAGTAAATGCGTTATCTCATTAATCTATAAAGACAATCTGATTTTCACACTCCTGTGATGTCTGGCTCAGTGAGCCTCATGGGACTTTCTAGGAAAATCGGGACCAGTAAATTATAAGAAAGCCGCTGTGTCCAGAGAACCAATGGACTAGAGAGAAGTGCATTTGTATTGTGTCAGCAGTTGTGTGCGGTTCTGCTGCGATACCGCAGGTATATAGAGGGACAAACGCTATTGGAGTAACTAATTGAAATGGGTGTGATATACCTGTTGCCCCCCAATAAACTGCTTTAGGAGTGCAATATACCTTCTTCCACAAAATCCTGATTGAGGGGTGCCATATACCTGTTTCCACCAAATACTGATTGAGGGGTGCTATATACCTGTTTCTGCCAAATACTGATTGAGGGGTGCTATATACTTGTTTCCACCAAATACTGATTGAGGGGTGCCATGTACCTTCTTCCACAAAATACTGATTGAGGGGTGCTATTGCTATATACCTTCTTCAACCAAATACTGATTGAGGGCTGCGATACACCTGGTTCCACAAAATACTGATTGAGGGGTGCCATATACCTGTTTCTGCCAAATACTGATTGAGGGGTGCTATATACTAGCTTACGCCAAATACTGATTGAGGGGTGCCATATACCTGCTTCCACAAAATACTGATTGAGGGGTGCTATTGCTATATACTTTCTTCCACCAAATACTGATTGAGGGCTGCGATATACCTTCTTCCACAAAATACTGATTGAGGGTTGCCATATACCTGTTTTTGCCAAATACTGATTAAGGGGTGCTATATACCAGCTTACGCCAAATACTAATTGAGGGGTGCTATATACCTGTTTCCGACAAATACTGATTGAGGGGTTCTATAAATCTTTTTAGACTAAATACTGATTGAGGGGTGCTATTGCTATATACTTTCTTCCACCAAATACTGATTGAGCGCTGCAATACACCTGCCTCCACAAAATACTGATTGAGGGGTGACATATACCTGTTTCCGCCAAATACTGATTGAGGGGTGCCATATACCTTCTACCACAAAATACTGATTGAGGAGTGCTATTGCTATATACCTTTTTCTACCAAATACTGATTGGGGGCTGCGATATACCTTCTTCCACAAATACTGTTCTTCTCCCTGAACTTTATGGCCACGTTCAGCGGCAAGTTAATATATCTCTGGCACACAGTGTCGGTGCCAAGATACATCTGACCACAGTCACGTGGTCTAGCAAACACGGGCAGGGAAGGTACATAACTTTTACTTCTAACTGGGTGAACCTTCTGATGGCCTTCAAGCATGTAACCTGTGGCACCCGTCTGGATTTGGTGTTACCGCCACGGATTGCATGCAGGCCTGCCTCTTCTTCTCCTCCTCCTACTCCATCCTCCGTCTCCTCCTCGGCTGACTCCTCCTTTTCCAATGCTACCGTCTCTTCCACTGCATCCCCTCAAGCTCCCTAGAACCTTTTCGACGTGCCAGGTAAGACGTTGTCATGCCGTGCTGCGGTTATTGTGCCTGGAAGCCAAGAGCCACACCGGTCCTGCACTGCTTTCACCTCTGCAGTCACAAGCCGATCATTGGCTAACCCCACTCAATTTGACAGTTGGTAAAGTGGTGTGTGACAACGGTGCCAATCTGCTGAGCGCGCTGAAACAGGGCAAAATGACACACGTCCTGGACTTAGTTGTGCAGCGATTCGTTGCCAAATATTCCAGGGTCCAGGATGTCTTGCGGCAGGCCATGGCTCATATTGCTAACGTTCAGCGGTGAAACCATCTGCCCGTCAGACGTCTGATTTGTGACTGCCCGACGCGCTGGAACTCCACCTTCTATATGCTTGATAGGCTTCTCCAGCAGAAACGTGCCGTTAACAATTACCTGTACGAACTCTGCGGCAGGACAGGTTCTGGGGAGCTTGTTTTTTTTCACCGCGCCAGTGGCTGCTCATGCGCGACGCATGCAGACTTCTGCGGCCATTTGATGAGATCACCAAACTGGTCAGTCGCAGCCAGGGCGCCATCAGTGACATCGTACCTTACGCCTTCTTTCTGGAGCGTGCATTGCGTTGTGTCATTGATTAAGCCATCGAGGAGCAGGAGCTGGAAGATGAGGAAGTCACAAAGCTGATTGAATTCCCAGGGAGGCTACTCCATCTGAGACAAGTCAGCAGGAGTCTGAAGAGGAGTCAAAGGAGGATGGTGGCTGGGGGGAGGAGGAGGAGGAGCAAGAAGAGCAGGCTTTAAACTTTTCGAGGATCCCTGGTGTTGTCCGTGGTTGGGGGGAGGATACGGAGGACAATATTCTCCTGTGTGATGAACAGGAGCCAAGCCGATCCACCGCTTCCAATTTAGTGCAAATGGGGGTCTTCATGCTCCAGTGTTTGAAGAGGGACCACCGTAAAAAAAAGCATAAAGGGCAAGGAACAGTACTGGGTGGCAACGTACTTAGACCCCCGGTACAAGCACAAAATGGCGGACATGTTACCAGCATCACAGAGGGCTGTCAGAATGCAGCATCTCCAGGCCTTGCTGCGAGAGATGCTGCATTCTGCTGTTGCGGGCACTGGCAGAGGAATTCCACCCACAGCGAAACAGGTGCGGGTATTAATCCTACCGCACCTGAAAAAAAAGAGGGCGGTTTGAACATGTGCTGGTCACTTCGGATATTGGATCATTCTTGCAGCCAACCTATTGACAGCCGCCCTCCAGCTTCAGGGAACGCCTAGACCAACAGGTGTTCGACTACATCGGGTTAATGGCTGATGTGGACGCTCTGGGAAACGAGGAACCCCTTGACTATTGGGTGTGCAGGCTTGACCTGTGGCCAGAGCTGGCACAATTTGCCATGGAACTTTTGGCTTGCCCCTCGTCGAGTGTCCTGTCCAAAAGGACGTTCAGCGCAGCAGGGAAGATTGTGACCGATAAGCACACTCGCCTAGCTCACGACAGTGTGGACTACCTCACATTTTTAAAAATAAATGAGGCATGGATCTCGAAGGAATTCAACACCTGTGATGACCACGTGTAATTGAATTTCCTCATGCCAGCCCACACATATCCGAGGCCTGTATATACAGTGGCATAAAAGGCCTTTAATGTCAGGAGAATGCCTAATTTTTGGGGCCTATACTGGCCAACAGTTATATATTTATCCTGTGACCGCCTAATGCACCTCCAGCCACAGAATCCAAAGTTCTGTGCTGTGAGGTGAATGCCTATTGGCTAATTTTTGGGGTCTGTACTGGCCGACAGTTACATTTTTGTCCTGTGACCGCCTAATGTACCTCCAGCCACAGAATCCAAAGTTATTTGGTGTCAGGTGAATGCCTATTGCCTAATTTTTGGGGCTTGTACTGATCCACAGTTACATTTTTTATCTGTAGCCACATAATCACACCCCTGTCTCACTCCTCTGTCTCTCATTATGGTGGCGTGTGAACCGCATTCACCATAAGGACCTTCTAATGTCACAGGGTTATGTAACTGTGCCCCCTTATGCCCTGCATTGTGCCCTCTTACCACACCCTGTGCAGTGCCCCTAGTCATTCCCTGTACTGTGTCCTCTTATACCCTTTTATCCGGTTACGGTATGGCGGTGTTATCCGGTCACTGTATAGAGGTTTTATCCGGTCAATGTACGGCGGTGGTATCCAATAACTGGATAGCCATAACTGTATCCCTTTCTCTGCCCACGCCATCCTTTTTTAGACCTGGCATGAGAGGGAAAAATATGCAGATTGCGGTGCTAAGGACCTTTGCGCCACAATCTGTGTCAGAAATATGCCTAACATAGACGTATTTCTATAAAATATATGACCCCCTAGTTGCATTATTATTCGGGGTAGGGCTAATATCTTTATATTATGTAGATTTTAGTGTATTATACTGTGCCCTGTATTTCCCAGTAGAAAATGATCCTTGGGAAACACAGTCCTCATCCCTGAGCACCAGGACCAGGCAGCGCTCTGTCAGTACATGGCGTCCTCACCTCTCCGCCACGCTGCTCTGCTGTGTACTGGTGCTTATTCTGACACTAGGGCTGGGTTCACATCCTATTTTTGCCACCCATTTAATGCATACCAAAAATGTATGCGTTAACAGATGACTCAGACTGATGGCATACAGTGGCGTCCGTTCACCATACAGTTTCATGGTAGAATTTTTTTTTACGTTCACGTATGCATTTTTTTTTTCTGGACTCTGCAGGATACAAAAACGTGGAGTGCTGCACATTTGTATACATCAAACCGATAGGAAATAAAAATTTTCTAGGCTTCAGCAGGGCACATTTTTGAGAGTTTCCCTTTAAGACGCATAAAAATGGCCCCTGATAAAATACATATTTTTTTGTGAATTTTAGCCAATGATCCCCTTCTGGTATATCACTGTCCATGTTGTAGGACTATTTGTGTACTTCTAGTAAGTGTTTGCTGGCTGCAAATATGATCTGAAGGTTTTTCAGGTTAGCTTGCCATTAAAGCGAATGGGGCCCGCCGCGAACGCATGGTTCGCGAACATTTGATCACGAACTCCCGTTCGCAAATCGTCCCGCCTGATGTTCGTCCATCACTAACCACACATCTGATGCCAAGTGCTCAATTCACCAACCATCTTCAGCTGGTATTGCCACCCACCTCCCCACTCTGTAACTGGGTCACTCTGTGGTCTCCTGATGCTGCTTCCACTTCCACACTATGTCACCTTCCCACTCTGTGGTCTCCTGATGCTGCTGCCACCTCCACACTTTGTCACCTTGCCACTCTGTGGTCTCCTGATGCTGCTGATACCTCCACACTATGTCACCTTACCACTCTGTGGTCTCCTGATGCTGTTGCCACCTCCACACTATTATTGTGCCACTGTGTGGCCTCCTCCTGATGCTGCTACTGCCGCCACCTCCACACTCTGTCATTGTGCCACTTTGTGGCCTCCTGATGCTGCCACCTCCACACTGTCATTGTGCCACCCTGTGGCCTCCTCCTGATACTGCTGCTGCCGCCACCTCCACACTCTGTCATTTTGCTATTTTGTGGCCTCCTCCTGATGCTGCTCCTGCCACCACCTGCACACTCTGTCATTTTGCCACTCTGTGGCCTCCTGATGCTGCTGCTGCCACCTCCACACTGTCATTGTTCTGGCCTGTGGCCTCCTCCTGATGCTGCTGCCACCACCTCCATGCTCTGTCATTGTAAAACTCTTTGGCCTCCTGATGCTGCTGCTGCCACCTCCACACTGTCATTGTGTCACCCTGTGGCCTCCTCCTGATGCTGCTGCCACCTCCACCATCTGTCATTGTGCCTCCCTGTGACATCCTGATGGTACTGCTGCCACCTTCACAATGTCATGGTGCCACCCTGTGGCCTCCTCCTGATGCTGCTGTTGCTGCCACCTCCACACTCTGTCATTGTGCCACTCTGTGGCCTCCTGATCCTGCTGCCACCTACACACTGTCACTGTACCACCCTGTGGCCTTCTCTTGATGCTGCTGCTGCCACCTCCACACTCTGTCACTGTGCCACTTTGTGGCCTCCTGATGATGCTGCTGCAACCTTCACACTATCATTGTGCCACTCTGTGGCCTCCTCCTGTTGCTGCTGCTGACACTTCCACGCTCTGACATTGTGCCACTCTGTGGTCTCCTAATGCTGTTGCTGCCACCTCCACACTGTCATTGTGCCACTTTATTGCCTCCTGATGCTGCTGCTGCCACCTCCACATTGTCATTGTGCCACCCTGTGGCCTCCTCCTGATGCTGCTGCCACCCCTTCCACACTCTGTTATTGTGCCACTCTGTGATCTCCTAATGCTGCTGCTGCCACCTCCACACTGTCATTGTGCCACCCTATGGCCTCCTCCTGATGCTGCTATTGCAGCCACCTCCACACTCTGTCATTGTGCCACTCTGTGGCCTCCTGATGCTGCTGCCACCCACACACTGTCATTGTGCCACTCTGTGACCTCCTGATGTTGCTGCAGCCTCCACACTATCATTGTGCCACCCTGTGGCCTCCTATTAACCTACAAAAGGCCACCTGTCAACTAGACAGCTACAAATACCACTTGTATAACATCCAAGGTAAACCAAAACTAACAAGTGGAAAATGGTATAAAAATATAAATTTATTGATAAAATACAAAGGATGGAGCTACTACAGAGTTACAAGAATACGGAGAAGCACAGGGTCACAGACGCCACAATACACCTAAGTGTCTATGGATAATGACACGTTGACAGGTACCAAGATCAAGTACTAATATACGTTCAGAGATGACCCAAATGGCCAAATGTGGAAACTCTGCACAATGCCTGTAAACAAGTGATACAATTAACCCTGTTAATTGCAGGGGAGAAACACAGTGAATCTGCACATGGTATTGAAACCATGGAACAGCAGACCATGGGAATGAAATTCTCTAAATGAGATCACAATGTAAACAATAAATACCATGGGTGCATGGAGAGACTCACTATGGATACGTGCAGAGGTCCCTAGCAGAGGTTAAAACAGGGAGATACCGGTTTAGAACGTACCTGAAGACATGGTGGTGAATGGGCGTGAGGGCCCTGAGCGCACAACCTCGACGCGCGTTTCGCCCTACGGCTTCGTCAGGAGCCGTAGGGCGAAACGCGCGTCGAGGTTGTGCGCTCAGGGCCCTCACGCCCATTCACCACCATGTCTTCAGGTACGTTCTAAACCGGTATCTCCCTGTTTTAACCTCTGCTAGGGACCTCTGCACGTATCCATAGTGAGTCTCTCCATGCACCCATGGTATTTATTGTTTACATTGTGATCTCATTTAGAGAATTTCATTCCCATGGTCTGCTGTTCCATGGTTTCAATACCATGTGCAGATTCACTGTGTTTCTCCCCTGCAATTAACAGGGTTAATTGTATCACTTGTTTACAGGCATTGTGCAGAGTTTCCACATTTGGCCATTTGGGTCATCTCTGAACGTATATTAGTACTTGATCTTGGTACCTGTCAACGTGTCATTATCCATAGACACTTAGGTGTATTGTGGTGTCTGTGACCCTGTGCTTCTCCATATTCTTGTAACTCTGTAGTAGCTCCATCCTTTGTATTTTATCAATAAATTTATATTTTTATACCATTTTCCACTTGTTAGTTTTGGTTTACCCTGTGGCCTCCTCCTGATGTTGCTGCCGACACTTCCACGCTCTGTCATTGTGCCACTCTGTGGCCTCCTGATGATGCTGCTGCCACCACCTCCACACTCTGTCATTGTGCGACCCTGTGACCTCCACCTGATGCTGCTGCTATCGCCACATCCACGCTCTGTCATTGTGCCACTCTGTGGACTCCCAATGCTGCTGCTGCCACCTCCACACTGTCATTGTGTCACTCTGTGGCCTCCTCCTGTTGCTGCTGCCGCCACCTACACACTCTGTCATTGTGCCACTCTGTGGCCTCCTCCTGATGCTGCTGCCACCTCCAGACTTTGGCATTAGGCCACTCTGTGGTCTCCTCATGCTGCTTCCACCTCACCACTATGTCATAGGGCCCCTCTGTGGACTTCTCATGCTGTTCCCACCCTCCCCATTTCCTGACTGGGCCACTATTTTGCCTTTCGGTCTGGCTGACATCATCATTTATTTTTTCCTTCTTCTGATCTGTCAGAAGGAAGGAAAAATGAGACGCACAATGAATCCTGTCTATGTAACAGCTGTAATGCCTACATGACATAGCCCCTATTTTGCATCAGAATTTGCTTATGATTTGGTAGCCAAAAGCAGGAGTGGGTACAATACACAGAAGACATGCAAATATTCCATTCACGTGTCATCTCTGTTTTAGATCCACTCCTGTTTTTTTGGCTTTAGCAATACTGAAGGATTACTGACCAAATGCTGACCAAGTGAAGGCGGATGCTCCACAGACAGGATCCATTTTTGGGGGGTTATTGTTCTGACGGATCAGAGGAAGGGCAAAATAATCAGTGACGTCAACACAAACTTACTGCTGACACCCTCTCCACTCTGTCGGAGGGGCTCTACTTGTATAAGCATTTAATAGAACAGGTTCTGTAGACATCTATGTGGAATCAGCTGACGAGAGTGTAAAAGGAGTGCGCATCTTCTTGGCGCTAAAATCAACCTGTGAGGCTGAGTTCGCACTTGAGTTATTTGGATAGTTTTGGCTCTGTGACTGCCCAAATAAATAAAGTGTGCAGTGATTCTAAGAGCGACACTTGTCATCTGCATGTCATACTGACTCACAGTATTGTTTTACTACCACAGCAGACTCCCTGTGCGTGTTACTGCAAGGCACAGTGTTCTACACCACTATAAAGACTCTCTGCAGCCAGGAAATAGCCTTTTTTTAAATCGCGATTCACCACAAATGAATTTGGATCGAGCCAAATTTTTTCTGAATATTCGGCGAACCGGCCAACCTGAATTTTTGAGAAATTCACTCATCTCTAGTTACAGTGTATGCGTCTTTAGAAAGCCAATTTTCATCCACCAAATCAGGGAGTTAAAGGGGTTGTCTCACCTCAGAAATTGGGGGCATGTCTCTAGGATATGTCCCCAATGTCTGATAGGCCTGGGTCCCCCCTCTGGAACCCGCATCTACCTTTCAAAAGGAGCCCACATAGTGAAGGAGGGTGCATTGGACCTATCAGACATTGGGGACCTATCCTAGCGATATGCCCCCAATGTCTGAAGTGAGACAACCCTTTAAAAGACAGAGTCCTCTGTTCACGATCGCTATCTCTTGGCCAATGTTCATAAAGAACATCTCTCATCCTGGAGAGAACCTGTCCTGCATTATGCAGATAACCCATTGAATGGTCACCTTGTAATGCCTAATTAGACATGTGGAGGTGCTGCAGGGAAACCGAGCATTTACTGTGCGACTTCGCGAATAACCAACTTTGGCTTATCGGAGCCCATACTTTCCAATAATTTACGGAGACAAATCTCCATACAGTATTAATCCAAAGTTTTGAACAAAGAGACTTTGGATGTAACATACAAAGCTCGCTTCGCTCAACACTAGAGACAATATTAAAATGGTCCATAAAGCGGCACTATTACTGTACAATGGGCACTGTGAGGGCACTATCACTATTGCTATTCCGAAGAGATGACTAGGAACTTTTCACCCAGATGAGCAGCTGTTACATCCTCTGCTCAGCCAGCTGTGGTAGCAATAGTGAGATTTGGGGGTGGGTGACAAAACAACCCTCCTTCTTGAAAAAATCTTGCATATATCTCTAATAAAATAGGGCTATAATAAATTCAGACTTTTACCCATACCTCTTTTATGACCACCTTTCATAACTCTTGAAGCAGGTGTAATTAAATATTCAAAGACATAAAGTGGAGCCAAGTTGGCACGTGATGACATTTCCAGCTGCCTGCAGCCTCCACTAGGGGGAGCTCACTGCATAGCGATGTACTATGGGGATTAATGGAAACTGTATGAATCTATATCCAGTAAATCCTTGTGTGGTCCACCTAGTGGAAGCAGCAGGCAGACAGAATTTTATCATGTCACGCTATGTCTGTGTGAAATCTATTACCGGTGTGTGTGTGTGTGTATAATTTTGAATGGATTTAAATTTGACATTTATCGTCTTTGGGCGTGACACATCCACCTAAGGCATACATCAGTCATTGTTCCTTTGTTTCTTCAGGTAAGACAACAATTTTTCGCCTTCAAAATATAATAATCTGCCTAGGGCTTAACATAAAATGAAGAACTTCAGTAGCTCTTGTGGTTTTGTCTCAGGGGAAGCTTACTCCAAGAATCAGTCATTAGTCAAGTAGCTTTTCCTGGTAATGATGGACAGCAGCTAACTGCAAACCCCTAATGAGTGCTCCTCATGGATATTTGTTTGTGTACTTGTTTATACCGTAGAGGTTTTATCATTAATAGAGGTATTTATTGCTAGAGCTAATTAATTCTGGACCTAATTTATTCCCTATTGTTAGTCTGTTGTTCACAGCCTACAAATGGCCGCTGATGGAGGGGCCACTGTTTCACTGCTAAAAGGTTTAAAAGTGCTTTTATATGAGGTATGCACCATGCCCAGGAATGGGAGACGCGGTAGTGGCTATGATGGTGGTAAAACGTACAACTCACGGTGGCAGTCCTTACCCTAGCTCTCCTTGGGCCATGCCACAAATAGAGGGTACACCCTATCTTCCTTCAAGGCATTCCCTGGTGGTGGGTCTCCTGCCTGGTGGTAGTTGTGGTGCTCTTAGTGTTCAGAAAGTGTTTGGCTACATGCAAGGGAGGAGTATAGGTGACAGTATGGAGACAACAATCAGGCCAGTTGGTTAAAATAAAGTCTCTTTACACAGTTGATGGTGAGAGTAGTAGTACAGGCAGGGCCACATCTGCCATGAGGCGAGAAGAGCATCTCTCCTCAGTCAGTGGACAATCTTCCTTTTGGTGGGGGGCCTCTGGCTCCTGTCTCCACTTTTCAACCTTATAGGCTTCGGGCCACTGATCCTGAAGCCTATGAGACAGTAGAAAGCACAGGTGGTTGCGATGACACCACTATGATCTCCTGCGTTGCGTCTCTCATGATCACCTCGTTGCTGCCGACACCAGGATGTGCAATTACAGTCGGCAGGCTTGTGTCCTGCATCAAATGGGAGTGAGGTATTTGAATTTTTTTTTAATACTAAACATTGTCACTACCCTGGGCACTAGGGGGGTTTGGATACCATTATCTATAGCTGGCGCCACAGGGGGGGCATTATATACTGGCTTTACAGGGAGTTGGCGGGTGGACATCATTTGCTGTCACTAAGGGGGGGGATTTATATACTGACACTAAGGGGATGATTATGTACTGGCACTATGGGGGGACGGGGTAGCATTATATACTGGTGCTGAGGGGGGACATTATATACTGGCACTATAGGGGGAATTGAGAAGCATTATATACTGGCACTACTGGCACTACAGGAGGGAAATTATATACTGGCGCTACAAAAGGAGGCAGAGAATTATTATATACTGGCACTACAGGGGGAGCATTATATAATAGCACTACAGGTAGGATGGGAGTCATTATATACTGGCATTACAGAGGGGGTGAAGGGCATTATATACTGGCATTTCAGGGGGGATGGGTAGCTTTATATATACTAGCATTATAGATGGCACAGAATACAGGGGGAGCATTATATATTGCCACTACGGGGAGGGGGATTGGAGCAGCACTAAATATTTTTGCACTACAGGAGTGGACAAGGGAGCATTATATATTGGCACTACGGGGGGGGGGGGGCATTATACATCTTGGCACTACAAGGGGCAATATACACTAGGGCATTACATATACTTGCATTATATTGCAGGGGGTTCTACAAGGGACTTATAACTGCAGGGGAGGTGGTTGTTAGAAATACAGAAGGCACTGCAGGGGGTGCAGTATAAACACTGGGGTCACTATAGTGGCATTATTACTACTGGGGGTTCTGTGGAGGCATTATTATTATTATTGGGCACAATATGGAGGGCACTGCTAATAATGGGTCACTCTTGGTGAAGGCGGTCAAGGAGCACCATTATTATGTTGGGGACTATCTGTATGCCACTCTTTTTTCTGCAGCATAGTATTTGGGGGCATTGAGGAGCACAGAGGGCACAGTATTGATGGTAGCAGCAGGATGGCACTGTCAGGGCATCAGGAGGAGGAGAAAGTAAGGATTAAAAGATGTAAGGATTCCAACTCATCATGGTTTTTTGCTTCTGAAGTAGAAGTCGAGGAAAGAGAATGTCTACATCAAAGGAGATGTCACTGGATTACAGAGCCTTGAAAAAGTATTCATAGCCCCTGGACTTTTCAAGATTTTTTTCATGTTGCACCCACAAACTTGAATGTATTTTTTATGTGATAGAACAACACAAAGTAGCAAGCATATGTGAAGTGAAAAGAAAATGATACATGGCTTTCAAATAATATTAATAAAATCAATAAATAAAAATTTACAAAGTCTGCTGTGCATTTGTATTCAGAGTCCACCCACGGTATCTGTAATTGTATCAGTATAACTACAGCTGCTCTGTGATGGCCTCAGAGGTTTGTTAGAGAACATTAGTGATCAAACCACATCATGAAAACTAAGGAACACACCAGACAGGTCAGGGATAAAGTTGTGGGGAAGTTTAAAGCAGGGTTAGGTTATAAAAAGAGAACCCCAAAACCCAAGCTTTAAATATCTCACGGAGCACTATTCTATCCCACTGTACTGCACATGCGCACTTTACATACAGGACTGCACAAGCTGGAGATTAAAGGGACTGGTGAGAGGAAGATCTAAAATGTCTGTCAATCAACCAAGGGAAGGAGAGGCTTCAGAAGAAAAGCAGTGGAGCTGGGGTGTGCTAGGGCTCTCTCTTGTCTGACCACGGGTATATGCATTTCCTTTCTACAGACTGTCAAGGAGTTAACAGGCATGGGGTTGCTCTGCTCTCCAGTGGCCAGACTCAGTGAAGCAGATAAAGCAGTCCTGAAGGAAAGAAAGACCAACCTTCCAGCTTGAGAGACAAAACCTTATCACCTGCCCCTGAAAAAGCAAATGATTTATTCTATAAGGTAGATCAGCCTGTAGAAGGAATAAATATTGGTAGGTTAAGAGGGGGGTGGGGGCTCCCCTTGTTTTAATTAGGAAGGGTGCATTGTTTATTCAGAGAGTGGCTCAGGGAGCATTTGGCCTGTCTACTACCTTTTCTATAGAACTGTGCAAATTGCAACTTGTAACGTGTAAGATCCACCGGTCCAAGCATCATCTGAACTGTGACATCTACTCTGAGTTTATATATATTTTTTTGCCACCTTCAGTAAAGCACTGTTGTTTCTTACAAAACTGG